>NC_067248.2:303030-606060 GCF_019359855.2 Lolium perenne | reverse complement strand
CCGGCGCCCCCGGCCGGCCCTCTTTTTTTTTAATTTTTTTTTTCTTAGTTAGATAATTAGTATATTTGTAAGTAGTAATTAGTAGTAATTAGTTAGATAATTAGTAGTAATTAGTTAGTTTAAATTTTGTTGTATATAGACATTTTAGTATGTAATTAGTTAGTTTATTTTTGTAAGTATTTTGTTGTAATTAGTTAGTTTATTTTTGTTGTAATTAGTTAGTTCAAATTTGTAGTTTAAATTTTGTAAGTATTTTGTTGTAATTAGTTAGTTCAAATTTGTAGTTTAAATTTTGTAAGTATTTTGTTGTAATTAGTTAGTTTATTTTTGTTAAATGTAATTAGTTAGTTCAAATTTGTAGTTTAAATTTTGTTGTAACCGCGACACCCTCTCGCAAACACACCCTCGCCCAAACACCCGCCGAGACCCCTCTCGCAAACAACTGACGTCGACTCCCTCCCCCCTCGCAAAAACCCGTCGCCGACACCCTCCCCCTCTCGCAAACACGCGCCCTCTCCCGCTCGCAAACACGCGCCGACACCCCTCTCCCCCCTCGCAAACACGCGCCGCCGACACCCTCTCCCTCTCGCAAACACGCGCACTCTCCCTCTCGCAAACACGCGCCCTCTCCCTCTCGCAAACACGCGCCGACACCCCTCTCCCTCTCGCAAACACGCGCCGCCGACGCCCTCTCCCTCTCGCAAACACGCGCACTCTCCATCTCGCAAACACGCGCCGACACCCCTCTCCCTCTCGCAAACACGCGCCGCCGAGACCCTCTCCCTCTCGCAAACACGCGTCGCCGACACCCCTCTCCCTCTCGCAAACACGTGTCGCCGATTAGGGTTAGGGTTTGGTTTGTGTTTGATTAGGGTTAGGGTTTGGTTTGTGTTTGAACATTTACTTATCGATTTAATTCTTTTGCAGAAACAATGGATCAATTCGAACGGGACTTGGAACAGGAAGACATATTCGCGGACATAATCCGCGATGGTACAGAAGCCGACCGAGCCGACTCCGGTGATGGAGAAGCCCGCGGCTCCGGTGATGGACAAGCCGACGGCTCCGGTCATGGAGAAGCCGACGGCTCCGGTGATGGAGAAGCCGACGGAGCCGGTGACGGAGAAGCCGACGGCTCCGGTGACGGAGAAGCCGACGACGGCTCCGGTGACGAGGTATTAATGGAATTCTATATGTACATATGTATTGAGGCATTAGTATAGAGGCATTAATGCAATTCTATATGTATTCTCTTAGGCCTCCGAAGATAAGATAGAGAAACGAGGCCCGGCAAAGAAGTTGACCAAGAAAGACCACTTCACAATTGAAGCTATATCACCGGAAGGCCAACCGGTGGTACCCGAGAATGTCGGAGTGAAGTTCAAAAATTAGTGCGGAGTTGTGGTTAGAGATCGTATCCCGATCACTGTCAGAGAATGGAACAAGACGAAGAATGTGTCCGAAAATCAGGTTGCCGATAGGTACAAAGACACACTTTTCAGAGACCTCATGGCACATTTCACTTTGCCAGATTTGGGATCGGAGTCTGAGAATGCTAAGCAGCGAGCGCTAGTGAAGAAATGGGCTCTTAAGAAGATGGGGGAACTTTTCCGGGCGTATAAGAACCGGTTATGGAAAAATTATAAGAAAGACAAGAAGCCTCCATTATTCGAGAACTACCTAGCGAAGCAGGAGCATAACTGGGAAGAATTTGTGAGGTACAAAGAATCAGAGGAGGCTGTGAACCTGTCAACGAAAAACAAGAAGAATGCAAGCGAGAAGAAATATCACCATCATACGGGGCGAGGGGGCTACGAAAGAGCCATGCCTAAGTGGGATGCACAAGAGGCTGAGATGGAGCTGAACGGGATCACTCCAGAACCCACGCGAGAAGGATGGGACACAAGGGCTCGAAATTGGTTCCTCGCGCATGGCTGTGAGTATGACATGAAGACAGGGAACATTGTTGAAAGTGACACCAGGGTTAGGGTACCCAGGCAAAAATGGATTGAAGTGACGACAGATATAAAGGCGGGAAAACTAAAGTTTGCTCCCGATAGAGAGAAAGACTTGCTGACGCTTGTCCTCGGTAATCCTGAGAAGGGAGGACGAACAAGAGGCTTCGGCCCTAGTGTTCCGTGGTCGCTTGGGTTTCCGGCCGACGCGGAGACTTATAGAAGCCGAGCGAGAGCTAAACAACGCCAGCTGGAGGTGCAGAATGACCGGATGGCCGAGTTCCAACGCCGACTTGACCAGCAGCAGCGGGAGCTTCAGCAGCAGCAGCGGGAGATAAATGAACTAAAAGGACAGCGCCCGCCAGATAATACCGCTGAAATATCTCAGCGACGAGACAGCAGCGTGGCCGACTCGGAGGCCCCTCCTACACGGATGATGATAGATGCCGGTCCTGGCGACCCCTTGGATGGAATCAAGGAGCAAACACCTTGTGATCTCCATGAGGTGTTCAGGAAGGTTTCTGTTAAGGTGGCGGTCGGCTATGTCTTACCGGCATTTGGACCTGAAGGTGAGCCGGCAACATGGCATGGCAATCCGATTCCAGCTGGCTATGCTCGTGTCGGGGTGGATTCAGTTGTCCCGTCGTGGGAGACATTGGAGCTCGATATCCCTGGAGGTGATGGGGGGCTTACACTCAGAGAGGTGCCTGGGAGAAATCATTATACGGGAAAAGAAGAACATCAGGCTGCCAGGCTGGGTAGCACCTAGTACCGGTCGTCCCAGCAGGTCACCATCACCTCCTCCAGGTGATCGCAGGCCACCATCACCTCCTCCTACTGATCACATGTCGCCACCATCACCCCGTGGGTACGACGTCGACCACGACATCGGTAGTCCATCTCCATCTCCAGCGCCGCCGCCTCCGCCCACTAAGACTCGGAATGCACCCAGCCGGAAGCGTTTCAAGAGTCCTGTCCGCAAGAGGTCGCCCCTCCCAAAAGTACCAAAGGTTCCTCCCCCCCGTCCTTGGGATCTTACTGTCGAGGAAAATGCGGCCGCTGTTGCGAAACACAACTATGATCATTTCCATAAGCCAAAACCTCCAGCGCCAGAGCCATACACAGAGAAGCAAATAGAATATGCTACTAGTTTTCTGAACACACCATCGCAGTATGAGTTACACGAGAAGAAGGATAACTATACACGCACTCTTGCGAAGGTAATTGACCAAAAGAAGGATGAAAAGGAAGGAGAAGGACATTGCTGGCACGAGCAAATCATCAGCTAGAAGTGCAGATAAGAAAAGGTCAAGTTCAACAAGTGCACCCCTCAAGGCCAAGCAAACGACAAAAGGCAAAAAGAGAAAGGAAGTTCCCCTCCTCGGTGCTCAGCCCAAACAATCGATCCCAGCACTCAAAGTGCTTAATGTTCCCAAGCTGTACCAGGAACATTATGGTGGTATCGATATGGAAGAAGCTGCAACCCTAGCGGCTGCCTGTAAAGTTTCCGTGGAGGAATTGCTGCTTGCAGCAGATGCTGACATACCCACTGCTGATATAGCTCCTAAATTTGTCTACGGGGCCGACTTGGTCAGCAGAGAGCAGCTGCATAAACTGCCAACACATATGCGGAATTTGCATCAGTGGTACCTTGATGCATGCAAGGAGAAAAAAATGTACATCGTGGCGAGTATACCATGGGAATATTACTACCGAAAGGAGGAGATCCATATTGAGATGAATGAACTCTGGCAGTTATTCAATCTAGAAGCCCTCGACAAATCTCTCATGAGTTGCTATTGCTTGTAAGTTGTTAACTACATATAAGTTCATTTTCATTCAGTTCATGTTCGTTTTCATTGCATATATGTACTCATTATATCTTATGGGTTCTCTTTTGCAGACTGAAGATCAGTGAGTGCAAAAGTAATAATATTATCAATGTTGGGTTTGTTGACCCAGATAAAATACATGTTGAAACGGTGAAGCATAAACGCGAAGAAACGGGGGGAAACCTACTAAGGTTTTTGGGGCAGCAATATTTCTGTGATTCAATATTGTTTCCTTACAACTACGAGTGAAAGTCTTAATGATCTTTTATGCACATTCAATTTTTCTTACTCGATGTTAAGTGTAATTCCTGACGTATATGCATAACATGTGCAGCTTCCACTGGATTCTACTAGACATTCAACCTGATAAGGGAATAGTTGAAGTAAAAGACCCACTGAGTAGAGGCCTGGACGGGTTCCAGGACTTGCAGAAGTTGCTCCAAGTGTAATTTCCTTCATCGCCGCGCTTTATCTTTCGTGAGATATCAATTAATTATCCACTCATTCAATCATTCTTTTGCCTGGCAGGGCTTGGCAAGCTTTGAAGAATGTTCATAAGGAGATTACCTTTGCAAAGAAGCTAACATTTAATCCTGTACCGTGCCCCCAGCAGCCACAAGGGACGAATCTATGTGGATACTACGTTTGCGAGTCCATTCGCATGTTAACCACTGAGAAGCAGAACAAAAATAAATTCGACGTAAGCAATAACATTCACAACTTTATTTATTATCATCAATATTTCGTTATCAAGACTGATATAGTCATACTCATCTCATTTTCGTATATAGGTCGACTTCATGCGGGACAGACTCCAACCAAAGGAACACGCACTAGGAATCGCGGAGGAACTGGCGGGACTTTTGGTTAGAGAAGTAATAAACAACAAAGGCTTGTTTAGTCCAAATAGTTGTTCTACCTCCAAATAGACGGTCGTTAGTACCGTTTGTCGATCGTGAGCTCCATGTATATATGTAGGGAACCTACGAATATGTGTAAGGGGAATCGACTTCTGCTTCCAATATTTGTTTGATCGATCTATATATATATATAATGAATGAATGTGTACAACTTCTAGTAGCGTACAAATATATGCAACTTTTATTTTCGGACGAAAAAAATGAAATAACAGGCGGTCGGTGGCGGGGGGGAGGGGTGCTGCACCCCTCAAACCCTAAAGCAGAAGCGTTGTGCGCGCGCCACGTAGAGGGCCTTTTGTCGCGGGTGGTAATACCGCCCGCGACAAAAGGGCCTGTGCCCTGCGCGCCAGGCGGCTGCCACGTGGTGGACCTTATGTCGCGGGTCGTAAGTGACCCGGGATAAAAGGCCTCCCTTTTATCGCGCCTTGCTTGTCGCGGCTGGCCGCCCGCGACAAAAGGCCCTAACCACCCGGATCAAAAGGCCTGTTTTCCACTAGTGTGAGGAATCTTCAACTTGTTGCATCCTTTAATCTTCATGGCTTCCTTCAAAACACTTTGAAGTGTTACAAAAATCTTGTTTGCTTTCCATGGAGAGTACTCTAGGAATGCCTACAAAAATGTGTTGAAGAAATCAATCAATTAGTTGTTCAAGAAACAATGAAACAAGTGCATTATCTTGTTGTATGAAACAATTGATCAATTACCTGCTGGACTGCTGGACCTAGATCGTTTATTGTTTTTGCATCCTTCTTGTATTGAATAGCTTGAATAGCTCGAAAAAACCCCAAGTCTAGAATGTTAAAATCCGGAGAATTGGGTGGTTGACAAATGAGGCGAATGTCAAACCCTTCTTGCTTAGCGGCCTCACAAAAAATCGGATCATCCAATTTTAAATGGGAAGGTGCATTGTCTTGTTGTATGAAAATTGGCTTGTTGACATCTTCTCTTGGCCATTCGGCTCGAATGGCAGGCAGCACTTTGTTTACCATGAAATCTCTAATCACCTCTCTTGTGATTGAAGTAATTGGCTTGATTACTAGTTCTCCACGAAGACGATTTTGACTCCTTCTAACAGCGTGTTCATAAGCGATAAGTGGAAAACAACCTATTTTTCCATCAAAAACACACCCTCCATTCCTAAACCTTGGCCGAGCAACAACACACAAGAACATGAGCCTAGGGATGTAATTCTTGTTTTTACAAGTTCGATGTGGTTCATCTTCCTCGGGTAGCAAATAATATTTCTCAGATTTTTGAGAGAGGTAGAACCATTTTTCATCAATGAGCACAAAGTCAAAAAAATCCTTAAATCTTGGATCATCAACCAAACCCTGCTCAATCATGTCAACACACCACTTCAACCTAGTCTTCTTGTTAGCATCTGTGAGGTATGGTTTGATGCTACTAGAGTGACGCCTAAGCAAACCTTTTTTCAAATACCTTTGTATCCTAGCTTTGCTCATACCAAGTTTGCTAGACACATCTTCTATGGTCATTCTTTGCTTGAGAGGAATGTTGCGCAGTTGTTCCAAATCAAGAGGGACTACCTTGCGGCCACATCTACCCTTCTTTTTACTTGCAACCACAACCGGAATGTTTTCAGCAAGTTAGTGTTTACCTCGCTTCCATAGGCGCTGAACTGACCGAATGTGCAGTCCAAATTGGCCAGCAACAATTCTTGTATCCTTCTTGCCTAGTTTCGCATTCTTGCTTGTAGCCAACAATGCTTGATAAACTTGTTTTCTAACGTCTTCTGTCATTTCTTTTCTTCGATGGTCTGCTTCAATGGGAGCAGCATGCATGTTCCAGTAAAAGAAAAAAAAAGGAATCACTTGTTAGCCACGGCTTACATTAAAAATAATCAAAAAATTAAAAGAACAAACGGAGAAGAAATTACCAGCGAGGTTTTGTACATAATCGAAATCGACTGCACCAAATTCATCTAGCGGCAAGTTCAAATCAAATCCTGTCAAAATAAGAAGCAATGATATGAGAAACGATTGAGAGGAAGAGATAGCACAGTACATGCATGCACAAGAGAAGAAGTAATACCGTTAATTGCCATGCTCCAACGGAGGGTCGTTGAGAGATCAAACGCAGCGTCGCCGTCGTCATCTTCAGGCTCGTGCAGAGCAAAGCCAGCGTGGCCGTCGTCATCTTCAGGCTCGTGCAGGGCAAAGCCAGCGTCGCCGTCGTCATCTTCGCAAAGGCCCTTGTGCATTCAAGCAAGAGCAAGCCCTTCGCAAAGGCCTTCGGCAGCAGCAGTCCGCATGCACGAGACTTCGGCAACAAGTGCAATCTCCACTCTCGGCTATATATATCCTTCCACGTACTTTCACTACAGGAACGCTGCTGTGCCGACGGCTAAATGTTGGGGCCGTCGGCACAGGGCCCATCCCTGGCCGGCTAGGAAAAAGGCCGTCGGGACATGTATGCCGTCGGCACAGGCGGACCTGTGCCGACAGCCACCGTCGGCACCCATCTGGCTGTCGGCACAGCCTGTTAGACGTGGGCCCTCGGGTTCCCGCGGTGACGGCGCGGCGACGCCGTTAAATCTGTGCCGACGGCTAGGCCGTCGGCATAGCTTTTTTTCTCCCCTTTTTCCTATGCCGACGGCCCAGTTTTTTTTTGCCCATCTATTTTTACTCTCAATTATTTATACCCATCTATTTTTTACTCTCAATTATTTTAATGTGGTTATTTTTTGTTCACCAATTGTAGTGTCCAGGGGTTTCGGCAAACCCTTTGCCGCAAAACTCTACACGCCCACTAGTGGAGAAGAGGCCTTTGGTCCCAAGCAAATGTCCCACTGCTGAACCAAACCGGGTCCAATACCCCCATTGGACCCGGTTCGTTTCTGCCCAGGACGACCCCACCCGCTGGCGCCTGTCCTGTAGCGGCCTTTGGACCCGGTTTGTCATACAAACCGGGACTAAAGGGTCCACCGCAGGGCGCGGCAGGCCGTGTCAGTCGTGGGGAACCCTTTAGTCCCGGTTTGTATGACAAACCAGGTCCAAAGGCCCCCCTCTGGCTATATAACCTTGCCCCTGCCCAAGTGTGAGCCACACTTAGCCATTTTTTCACTATCTTCACAAGAGGGGTGTATTGCTTTCCTCTCTTCTTCACATGCACAAGAGGTGTTCGATGAAATGCTTAAGAGGATTTGCCACTTGAGTTTACACAAATCAAGCCACACTTAACTTGCTTTTTTCTTCTTCATCGAGGTTAACAACTTTATCCTTTTCATCTGCAATTGATAAAATGCATGTGTATATATACATCGTGATGTTCTGTAATGGTTTGATCAGCTTAATTATATCATGCAGATGAATCGGCAATGGATGTACATTGACCGATGGTTTGACGAGTTCACTGCGGGCCTGGATAATTTTATGGCCGTGGCGGAGGCAAACAAACATGGTGGCTTCATGTATTGTCCATGTGTGGACTGCAAGAATACCGTAAATTACGCTCACTCGAGTCTCATTCACAGCCACCTTCTGCGATCCGGTTTCATGCCCATTACTATTGTTGGACCAAGCACGGAGAAAGAGGGGTTATGATGGAAGACAATGACGAAGAGGAAGAGGATGATGACGGTTATCCCAATTTCCTGAATACGATGATCTGCAGAAGGCAATGAAGACAATGAAGTAGAAGATCAAGAGGCACCAGATGAGCCTGCTGATGATGATCTTGGCCGGGCCATTGCTGATGCAAGGAGAGAATGTGAAACTGAAAAGGAAAGGTTGGCCTTCGACAAGATGATAGAAGATCACAACAAATTGTTATACCCAACTTGCGAAGATGGCCATAAAAAGCTAGGCAGCACACTGGAATTATTGCAATGGAAGGCAGAGAACGGTGTCACTGACTCAGGATTTGGAAAGTTGCTGACAATAATTAAGAGGAAGCTTCCAAGGGGTAACGAATTGCCCGCCAGTACGTACGAAGCGAAGAAGATTGTCTGCCCTCTAGGATTAGATGTGCAAAAGATACATGCATGCATTAATGACTGCATCCTCTACCGCGATGAGTACGAGAATTTGGATGCATGTCCGGTGTGCACTGCATTGCGGTATAAGATCAGACGAGATGACCCTGGTGATGTTGAGGGCAAGCGCCCCAGGAAGAGGGTTCCTGCCAAGGTTATGTGGTATGCTCCTATAATACCACGGCTGAAACGCTTGTTCAGAAATAAAGAGCATGCTAGGTTGTTGCGATGGCACAAAGAAGACCGTAAGAAAGACGTGATGTTGAGGCACCTGCTGATGGCTCCCAATGGAGAAAAATCGATAGAGAGTTCCCAAACTTTGCACAGGATGCAAGGAACTTACGGTTTGGTCTCAGTACAGATGGCATGAATCCTTTTGGAGAGCAGAGCTGCAGCCATAGCACCTGGCCTGTGACTCTTTGTATATATAACCTTCCTCCTTGGTTGTGCATGAAGCGGAAGTTCATTATGATGCCAGTGCTCATACAAGGCCCGAAGCAACCCGGGAACGACATTGATGTGTACCGAAGCCATTAGTCGAAGAACTTCTACAGCTGTGGTCCCTAGCAGTGTGTACGTGTGTGGGACGAGCACAAGCAGGAGGAATTTGACCTAAGAGCGATGCTTTTCGTAACCATCAATGACTGGCCTGCTCTTGGTAACATTTCGGGACAGTCAAACAAGGGATACAATGCATGCACACACTGTTTACATGAGCTCGAAGGTGATTATTTGGAAAAAGGTCGAAGGTCGTGTACAGGGCATCGTCGATTTCTTAGGCTTACCCATCCCGTAAGAAAGAAAGGCAAGCATTACAACAGTGAGGCTGATCACCGGAGGAAGCCTCCCCATCGTGATGGTGTTGATATATTTGGTATGGTCAAGGATCTAGATGTAATATTTGGAAAGGGTCTGGCGGACGGTCCTGTTCCGAATGAAGATGCCGGCCACGCGCCCATGTGGAAGAAGAAATCTATATTTTGGGATCTACCCTATTGGGAAGTCTTAGAGGTCCGCTCTTCAATCGATGTGATGCACGTGACGAAGAATCTTTGCGTGAACCTGCTAGGCTTTTTGGGTGTGTACGGGAAGACAAAAGATACACCGAAGCACGGGAGGACCAAAGCAACGTTCGAAAGACCCCAAAAAGCTGCAAGAGACCGTTTAAGGACTACATTTATCCAGCTACTCTCTTACAAAAGCAGAGAAGGAAATATTTTTTGAATGTCTTAGCGATATCAAGGTCCCGTCGGCTTCTCCTCCAATATAAAGGGAATAATAAATATGGAGAAGAAAACATTCCAGAACTTGAAGTCTCATGACTGTCACGTGATAATGACACAGTTGCTTCCGATTGCATTGAGGGGGCTTCTACCGGAAAATGTTCGACTGCCCATTGTGAAGCTATGTGCATTCCTCAATGCAATTTCTCAGAAGGTAATAAATCCAGAAATTCTACCGAGGTTGCAGAATGATGTGGTCCAATGTCTCGTTAGTTTTGAGCTGGTGTTCCCACCATCCTTCTTCAATATTATGACACATCTCCTCGTTCACCTGGTCGATGAGATTTCCATTCTCGGTCCTGTGTTTCTACACAATATGTTCCCCTTCGAGAGGTTCATGGGAGTCTTGAAGAAATATGTTCATAACCGTGCTAGGCCAGAAGGAAGCATCTCCAAGGGCTATGGAACAGAGGAGGTCATTGAATTCTGTGTTGATTTTATTCCTGACCTTAAGCCGATTGGTGTTCCTGAATCGCGGCATGAAGGGAGACTAAGTGGAAAAGGCACGCTAGGAAGGAAATCAATGATATGTAGGGACGGGATTTCTTTGACTCAAGCACACTACACAGTTCTACAAAGTTCCACCTTGGTGGCTCCGTATATCGGTGACCACAAGAACTTTCTACGCTCCCAGAACCCGGGGCAGTCGAACGATTGGATTAGACGTGAACACATGTCGACTTTCGGCGGTTGGTTGCAAAAACATCTCCTGAATAACAAACATATTGAAGATCAGTTGTACTTGCTGGCCCAGACACCATCTTCGACTGTAGTGACTTTCCAAGGGTACGAGATAAATGGGAATACATTTTACACGATCGCCCAAGATAAAAAGAGCACCAACCAAAACAGTGGTGTCCGGTTTGATGCAATAATGAATGAAGGCCCAAATGACACATATTATGGTTACATAGAGGATATATGGGAACTTGACTATGGACCTTCTTTTAAGGTCCCTTTGTTTAGGTGCAAATGGGTCAACAAAACAGGAGGCGGGGTTCAGGTAGACAAGTTGTATGGAATGACAACAGTGGATCTCAACAATCTTGGGTATAGAGACGAACCATTCGTCCTAGCCAAGGATGTGGCCCAGGTTTTCTATGTGAAGGATATGTCTACCAAACCAAGAAAAAGGAAACATAAGGAAACAAATACATCAAACGATGAGCCAAAGCGCCACATAGTTCTTTCTGGAAAAAGAAACATCGTGGGAGTGGAGGACAAGACAGACATGTCAGAAGATTATAATCAGTTTGATGAAATTCCACCCTTCAGAGTGAACATTGATCCAAGCATCAAGTTAAATGATGAAGATGCTCCATGGTTACGGCCGAAGAAGATTAATTAAATGATGAAGATGCTCCATCATCAAGTTAATTGAAGAATGTTCATGGCACAAATGAGTATCTCAACATGGCAATCAATTTCCCATTTATTTTTGTGTAATCATGTAACTGTATGTAAGATATTAAAAGTGGAGATGCGCCACGGGAGATTTCCCAACCCTTTCCCCAACACTGTTCGATGCTCCTTTTATAGGCACGGCACCTCTTCTACTTTGTCTTGTTCCTTCGACAGGGCGTCGTGCGCTACATGCTTTATCTCATCAAGCAGTGCGTCCACCCATGCGTTCTTATCCTGCCGACATCTTTAGTCCCGGTTGTACCCACCAGCCGGGACTAAAGGTTACCCACACGTCCTTATCCCACCGACAGTTTTGTTAGATGACACAAAAAAGGATCTTTAGTCCCGGTTGTACCCACCAGCCGGGACTAAAGGTTACCCACACGTCCTTATCCCACCGACAGTTTTTGGCGCCACTGCGTTCCCGCCTATTTTTCTTCCCGCGCTTTCCACTGCTTCCCGCCTCCGTCCTCCCGCCATTTTTTCACTATATATATGTTGGCTTGGCCTCCATTTACATATCACATCTAGACTCATATCTGCAAACCTCATCACCAGGTCACATGGCTTCCATCGTATCTCTAACCCTCCGGGAGGCGGAGGCGCTTTGCGCGTCGAACTACCCCTGCCCGCCGGGCTACCGCGTCCCTACCGGCTGGTTGCTGAGCGTCGGAGGGGTACCGGTCCCTCCTGTCCCTCTAGGTGTGGCGCGCGAGATGGCCATCACGAACCACTACTACTTCGAGCTCACGCCAGAGCAGCGGAGGAATCCCCAGTGGCATCCCGACTACAGCCCGACTTGGGAGAGCTTCTTCATCAATCGGCGTGAGAGGGCGCTCGCCAGGCACGAGGATGGCGGCCCGCCTCCTTCGAACTTCAACGAGGCCGGCCGTTGGCTGTGGTGGCGCGACCGAACTCTCCAGGGCGTCATGGCCCACCGTGGCCCCCGCCTGCGCTACCCTCAGTCCCAGCCCACACGTGCTCTCCCGCCGAGGTTTGACTACCGCGACCCCGATGCCAGCGACGATGATGACGGCGACTACGACGACTACAGTGGCGAGTACTATAGGGCTAGGCACGAGAATGACTGAATGACTCGAACAGTCGAATCTGGCCATGTATCTTAATTAATTTTCAGTTGAGCTAGGCACGAGTACTATAGGGCTAGGCACGAGTACTATCTGGCCATGTATCTTAATTAATTTTCAGTTGAGTTCTGTACTTTAATTCCACATGTAATCTGGCGGGAAACTTTTCTCATCATCAGCGTCTGCCACAACGACTTTATTGAAAATACAATAAAATAGATAAACAACTAGTCTAGTCGATCTACTCGTCGTCGGAGGTTGTCTCGGTCCAAATGTCGTCCCACCGAGGGTCGTTGTCGGCCCAAGTTGTATTCGGGTTATCGAGCTCGAACACGGCGACGGCCCGACGATGGCGCCTGTTGGACCTGCGTTGTGCCCGGAGGTCAGCGAAGAACGCAGCGGTGTTGTCGACGTCGTTGGGGAACTGCGCCCTCCACTGGCGCATCAACTCCTCGTCGTGCTCGGCGATTGCGATCCGGCGCTGCACCTGGCGGTGGCGGCGACGGTCCTCGTCGTCGACGAGGCACGGCGTCGGCGCGAGGAACTCCGCCTCCTCTAGCGATTCGACGTCTGGGAAGTTCATGTCGCACCGTGGCCGCCGAAATCGCCATGCGGCCGCGTCGTAAGCGCGCGCCGCCAGCTCCGGGGTGTTGTACGTGCCGACGGTGAGCCGGAAGCCACCGGCACGCATCTCGGCGTAGAACCTACCGTTCGGCCATGCTCGGACGCCACGGAAGCCGGACGAGCCGCGACGGCGCGGCGGCATCCCGGCGACGAATGAACGGAGGCGATGGCGACGTGTGGTTCCGCGCGCACGCGACGCTTTATAGCACAGCGACGCGGCAAGTTTGGCGACAGGTGGCGCGGGGAAGCGGCGGGGCGTGTCACGTGGAAGCGGCGGCGACAGGTGGCGCGGGGAAGCGGCGGGGCGTGGCACGTGGAAGCGGGATCTACACGTCGCACGGCGGTGGCGGCGGGGCGAGGCACGTGGAAGCGGCGGCGGTGGCCCGTACATGGCGGTGACGGTGGTGGCCAGGCGGTGGCGGCGGCGACACGTGGCACGGGGAAGGGACACCTGTGGCGGTGGCGGTGGTGGCCAGTACATGGCGGTGGCGGTGGTGGCCCGTACATGGCGGTGACGGTGGTGGCCAGGCGGTGACGGTGGTGGCCAGGCGGTGACGGTGGTGGCCAGGCGGTGGCGGTGGTGGCCAGTACACGGCGGTGGCGACGGTGGCCAGTACACGGCGGTGGCGGTGGTGGGCAGTACACGGCGGTGGCCCGTACATGGCGGTGACGGCGGGGCGAGGCACGTGGAAGCGGCGGCGACACGTGGCACGGGGAAGGGACACGTGTGGCGGTGGTGGTGGCCAGTACATGGCGGTGGCAGTGCGGTGGCTTTTTTTCATTTGAAATAAGGCGGGAATGAAATTTTTTTAAAAAAGTGGCCTTTGGACCCGGTTTGTATTACAAACCGGGACTAAAGGCCTTTTTTGCGCGCGCAGCGAAAACGCAGCAAAAATGGCCTTTTGTCCCGGTTTGTATTACAAACCGGGTCCAAAGGGGGGCCTTTGGTCCCGGTTTATAATACAAACCGGGTCCAAAGGGGGTTTGGTATAAGTGGAACCGCTTCGTCTCCGCGGGGATCAATCCCGCGGAGACGGCCGACTGACAGACGCACGCCGCCAGGCTGCTCCGCCGCACGCCGCCAGGCTGCTCCGCCGCGCGCCCACGCCCACGCCGCCGCCGCCGCCGCCGCGCTGTCGCTGCCGACGCCGTCGTCCACCGCCGCCTCCGCCGCCGCCCCTCCATCCCGGCCCTCTCCGCACGCGCGTACGGCGCCCGCGCATGCGCCGCCCGCCGCCGCCGCGGACGACATCGCCTCCTCCACCGCGCTCATCGCCCTCCGCCGCCGCCCGCCACCGCGCTCCGCAGGTTGGTGCTCCCCTCTCCCTCTCCCTCCTCCGGCCGACCGACCGGCGGCCGGCAAGTTCTTCTTTTTTTTTTTTTTTTGTGAGATTATTAGATTAGTTAGTTTTGTTAGTTTTGTTAGATTGTTAGATTGTTAGATTAGTTAGTTTAGTTAGAAAAGTTAGAAATATTTAGTTAGATTTAAATTAGTATAGTTAGAAAAAAAGTTACAATTTGTGTCGACGCCACCCCCCGCGCGGACAACCTCTTCCGCGCGCGCCGGTAGTGTCGGCACCCCTGCCGGTGCCGAGTCCGTGGCTGTGCCCCTGCCGGAGCCCCTGCCGGTGCCGAGTCCGTGGCGGTGCCCCTGCCGGCGCCCCTGGCGGTGCCGAGTCCGTGGTGGCGCCGCCGTGACATAGAGTTAGGGTCGTGAAATAGAGAGAATAGCGAGAGGAGGAGCGCCGAGTCCGTGGCGATGCCGGTAGTGCCGGCGCCCCCAAAATACGGTCGTTCAATTCCCTCTACCGCTCCCGCTGTTGTTCCCGACCCCCGATCCGGATCGATCGATCCGGGGTCGTGGAACGCGGCGTTAGTACAAAAGTAGTGAAGTTTTTTATTTAGCACAATATCATGTTTTTTATTTATATCAGTATACATATATGATTTGTTTTCGTAGCTACGATGCCGCGACAGCCGCCGCGCCGTGGTCTGACTCTTCTAGAGGAGATGGAGCAGATGGGGGAGGTCTGGGACTGGGCTCCGCCGGGGTGGCACTGGGAGGTCTTAGCTTCCGGGTCGCGCACCTTGGTGCGGAATCCGGGTCCCGTTGTCGACCCGGATATTCTTTGGTGGAGGTCTTATGGGCCACGGTCGTTTCAGAGGGAGCCAGCCCCGCCGGAGGAGGTAGCTCAGCGCATTGAAGCGGAGGACCAGCACGTTCGCCGTTACATGTACGCGTTAGACAACATGTATAGGACCGGATGGAGCGTTATGCGGGGATCTCATGTTAGCTATGCTCCCGTTGTTGTTCCGTGGCTTTGGGGGCACACCCAGCGCGGCTCAGGACCCGGTCGGCGCCCTCTAGGACCCGGTCTGCGCGGTTGAGTGGTTGTAGTAGTGATTGATATGTATTAGGGTTAAGTAAACATGAACCCGATCTATGTATGCATGTAACTGCAGTATCTGCTTTCAGCACTATATTATCGATCCTTAGTTAAGAACTACACATATGTAACTCCATTTTCAGTTTTCTGCATTATCCTTAATTTGATCATATGATGGTTCCTATGTATAGCTTGCAGGTCGTTGTAGAAAGCATGGACAGGGATGAAATTCAAGAAAATTTCATGGAGGAACTCATAGCAAACGGTACTCTGGATTATCGTGATGACGACGTTATTCCAGATGATGGCGGTGACGATGTCACCGCAACTTATTGGAATGACTCCGGTGAGGGAGCGGAGAATGGCTCCGGTGAGGGAGCGGAGAATATTGAGGAAGAAGATCCTAGTGGCGCCGGTGAGGAACAAGATCATCATAATGGCTCCCGAACTATAGTTATCACCGAGGTATATAAATTAATTAAGGCGCTGTTGATCGACTAGATGCATTAACTAATGAAATTGTACTGACTATGAACTATTTCTTTTTTAGCCCTCCGGATCGAGCACTTCTTCTGTAAAGTCGAGGAAGCGAGGCCCGGCCAAAAAGTTGGATGACGGTGTTAGGCACGACATCACCCACATCGAGAAGGATGGTAAACCGATTGCTCCAGAGAAAGGTGCAAAGTCATTTATAGCTCAATGCGGAGTGCTTGTTAGGGACCACGTCCCGATCACCGTTCGAGAATGGCACAAGCCGAAGGGACTAGTGCTGTCTGCAGAGGAAGAAGCTCAAGGTCTTTATATCGATGATGTAGCCAAAAACAGCATTATGAACAAGCTCATGTCACATTTCAACATAGTACCCGAAGAGGGGGGTGACGCTGAAAAGGCCAAGATGGAGCAGGCCCTCCGCGAGTTTGGCAAGAAGAAGATGGCCGAACTATTCAAGAGCCACAAGAAAAGATTGCGCCGCCTTATCAAGTTAAAGAAGACTCCGGACAGTGAGAAGGTAAAAAATCACTGGGACGAATTCGTGAAGTACAGCACGGAGTCAGAAGAATTTAAGAGAAGGTCGGAAATAAATAAGGCAAATGCTGCGTTGAAGCTATATCACCAAATTCTGGGTCCAGGTGGATACAGGGCTAACCGTCCTAAGTGGCAGGCAGCTGAGGCGGAACTGACCAGTAAAGGGATCAGATTAGGGACACACGGTTGGATCGAACGGTGCAAGGAGTGGTTCTACGGGATTGGGGGAACGTTGGATCCAGAAACAGGGAAGTGCATCAATAAGAAAGCTCATCTGAAGGTTCCCATTGATGCCCTGGAAAAAGCACATAGGGACGTGGAGGCGGGGTTGTTCCAGCCCGAAAGAGAGAACGATGAGCTGACACGCGCCCTTGGGAACAAAGAACACGGCGGACGAACACGAGGCACGCAGGCTCCGTTCCGTGGAAGTATGGCTTTCCTGCGGAAAGGAAGAGATTTCTGATAAAAGCCATGAGAGGAGGAAGGCAAGGGAAACAGACCGCCCGGCTAACTTAGAGGAGGGTATGAGCACCATGCAAGCCCAATTAACCATGGTAACCCAAGTACTTACATCTCGGATGGCTCGGGGCAGGCTGTAGATCTGCACTGCTCAATGCCCTCGCCCGCTGCAATCTCAACCACACCGGAAAAGCAGCGTGGCTTCCTCTCGGCAGGTGGATAATGATGATGATGATGACCAGGTGGTCGAGCCTCCTCGCTACCCCCGTGGATGATCTCACTGAGAGCCGTCCTTGTGAGCTGCATGTTAAAGTTTTCAACCTATCCTTCAAGGCGGCGGTCGGCATCCTCTTACCTACAAGGTCTTACCATTGCCGTCCGGTCCAAGACAACTTTGCTGTTGTGATGGTGGATGAAGTGTTGAGAGAGTATGAGGGGTTGGTGCTTGAGCACCCTGCAGGTGAAGATGGGGAAATCAAAGAACTGGGAGAAGCCCGTAGAACCACCGTGCAATGGCGGAAGGAGAACATTGTGTTTCCAGGTGAGAAGCCAACAAGCAGGCCACCTCCGCCTCCTCCGCCACCTGTGCAGTCTCCTCCGCGTGATGATTCTCCTCTCGCGCGATGATGATTCCCCTATCCATGACCAGTCTCCTCCGCGTGAAAATACTCCGCCGCCTCCTCCTCCTCGTCAGGAGACTCCGCCGCTTCCACCTAAGCAAAAGAGGAAGCGGTCCGCGGCACCTCCTACAGCTCCGAAGAGATCATCAACTCCAATGAGGGCACAGACTCCAGAGTTGTTACCACATGAGCAGACTGAAGAGCAAAAGGCGTTTCTTGCGCCGAAGAAGATGTTTATTCCACCGCAGACAGTGAAGCACTTTGCCGAGACGAGAATGAAGAGACCTGAGCTGAGAGCTGATTATGACCGCTCTCTTGGACAGTCCTCTAGAGCGAGCAAAGAAGCAAAAAAAAGTCGCCCAGCTTGGACAGCAGGACATTCAGGCCGCACCCCACTTCATCGTGGAGCCATATCATGATCCAGAGACGGCATCGATGATCGAACGGGCGGCTAGAGCTCAGGGAGCATCAGTTGAGTACGAAGATTACTATTCAACGGCTCAAGTGGTAAACAAGTATAGATACGGATCTGATCTCGTCAAACCTGGCGAGCTCGCACGTCTAGGGACTCAGATGCAAAGGTTGCAAGACTGGTACCTGAAAGCCTGTCGAAGATGTGAAAGCTACATCACGGTGTATCTTAGAGATGAGCATTACTTCCGGGGGGAAGACGAGATAAACCTTGAGTTAGAAGAACTGTTTCAGTTATTCAATCAAGACGCCCTCGACAAAGCTGTCATCAGTTGCTACTGCCTGTAAGTGATTTATTTATGTAATTAAGTTTGTAGCTCATTCATTTGCACTAGCAATTATCCTCATTATATTCTTTGTGTACGCTATACATTTAATTATGCAGAATGAAGAAGCTGGAATACAAAAGAGGCAAGCTCCTACCGCTGGGGTTCATAGACCCAAACACAGTTCATGAAGTTACGGTTCGACGGTACCCCAAGGACACAGAGGACAACATCGTAATGTTTTTAGAGAAGCAAGCAGACAAAGAGGATATATTCTTTCCCTACAACTTCAAGTGAGTGTTATACATAACATACATTATGCTTGTGCACCTTCCACTTTATTCTCGTAATCATTGAGCTATGCTTGTGCAGTTTCCACTTTATTCTCCTAATCATTGATCTTCACCTTGGAGTCGTAAACGTCATGGACTCGAAACGTAAAGAATATGCGGAATGGGCGGACATGGCTGCCATCCTCCAGAGGTAGTTTCAATCAATTTCGTATTGGCATCTTCATCTGCTCTAATTCGAAGATATCATCAACTAATCAATTACTCATTTACTCATTATTTTTTGCCGGGCAGGGCTTGGAAACGGTTCATCAATACTGTTCCGGGTGAATGGAAACCGGAGCTTACATTTAGAGATTACCCTGTAAGTAGTACTATATATATAGCTATGTCCGTGAAACTTTATATATGATATTTACTTTCAATACGATGCTTGATTATTAGTTTGATCGAACTATTTTTTCGTAAAGTGTATGAGGCAGGAACAAGGTCCTTACCCCAGGTGGAGAGCACTATCGGAAGATCGTGACGGCGGAGGATATTCGTTCAGGAGATGTTGTATTGTAAATATGCATGCATTACGTGTACTGTGTTGACTATGTCGTGTACTGTTGATGATGTCTATATATATTCATGACGATTTTTTGTGGGTTCTTGAATGATATATATATGCATTGCTGAAACTCTGCCGCGGCAGAGAAACGCTGGTACAGACTAAATCTGTGCCGCGGCAGAGAAATAGCAATTCTCTGCCGCGGCAGAGAAACATAGGCCCGGTTCGTACCACGAACCGGGACCAAAGCCCTTCCACCGCGAGCTCCCTGGCCGCACCACGTGTCTAGGCCTTTAGGCCCGGTTTATCTTTGAACCGGGACTAAAGGGGGTACCCTTTAGTCCCGCCTAGTTGGTCCCGGTTCGGGAACCGGGTCTAAAGGCCCAAATGGACCGGGCCTATTGCCCCGTTTTCCACTAGTGGCCATGGCCCCCACAGATCTACCCCGCTAGCTTTCTCCATGCGAGGGTTGAATAATGGACTGGGAAATCGAGCACCGTAGGGTGGGAACGGCCCCAAAACTTGTGTGTGTCCACTGGTGTGTACACAAGTGTGGTGGGATGTTGTTGGATCCAATGTTGAACCCCCGCGTGTGTCCGGTTTCACGCACATGGGGTTCCGGCACTTAGGCATTCTGGACGTATAGGGGGGAACTCAGTCGTGGGGTGAACCGGAGGGAACCTTGAGAGCATATGGGCTGATCCTTGTCACCACATGTCCCTATGATCTAACCAAGCTCAAATGAAGGCATACGTCCACCGGGGCACCGCCGGTGGGATGTAGTCAAAGGGGTAGACCGCGCGGTCAACGGGTTAGGGTTTTGTCGGAAATCGAGCACCGTAGGGTGGGAATGGCCCCAAAAATTGTGTGTGTCCACATGGTGTGTACACAAGTGTGGTGGGATGTTGTTGGATCCAATGTTGAACCCCCGCGTGTGTTCGGCTTCACGCACATGGGGTTCCGGCACTTAGGCATTCTGGACGTATAGGGGGGAACTCAGTCGTGGGGTGAACCGGAGGGAACCTTGAGAGCATATGGGCTGATCCTTGTCACCACATGTCCCTATGACCTAACCAAGCTCAAATGAAGGCATACATCCACCGGGGCACCGCCGGTGGGATTTAGTCAAAGGGGTACAAAGCGCGGTCAACGGGTTAGGGTTTCGTTGGAAATCGAGCACCGTAGGGTGGGAATGGCCCCAAAACTTGTGTGTGTCCACATGGTGTGTACACAAGTGTGGTGGGATGTTGTTGGATCCAATGCTGAACCCCTGCGTGTGTCCGGCTTCACGCACATGGGGTTCCGACACTTAGGCATTCTGGACGTATAGTGGGGAACTCAGTCGTGGGGTGAACCGGAGGGAACCTTGAGAGCATATGGGCTGATCCTTGTCACCACATGTCCCTATGACCTAACCAATCTCAAATGAAGGCATACATCCACCGGGGCACCGCCGGTGGGATGTTGTCAAAGGGGTAGACCGCACGGTCAATGGAATTAGGGTTTCGTTGGAAATCGACCACCGCAGGCAGGAATCCACCCAAAAAAAATCATGTGGACCTATATTAATATATTTTAGTATATTATAGTCAAAATACCATTTAAATATATTGTAGTATTTTTATATATTTTAAAAAAAGCTAATGGAAAAAACTTGCAAAAAAAAAATTCTATGCCGATGGCCTAGCCGTCGGTACAGCTTCCCGAATCGATTCAACCGACCGCGCCCACGCGACCTTCTCCTCACGCGCCCATTCCTCCCTCACGCCGCCACTCTCTGCCCCGTCGGCGGCCACTCTCTGCCCCGCCGCCGCGCAGCCCCTCCCCTCCCCACGCCGCCCATCTCTGCACCGTCGCCGGCCGCCGCTACCGCCCCCGCGCCGCGCCCCGTCCTCTCCCCGGCCCGCGCCCTCCTCTGCCTCACCTCGCGCCCGTCGCCGGTCGTCCCACCCCGCGCCCTCCTCTGTCCCACCCGGCCCACCCCGTCTTCTTGTCGGCCGCCCCTCCCTACCCCGTCATCGGCCACCCTCCGTAAGATTTTTTCCCTTTTTTTTAATTCAATTTAGTTACTGTGTAAATGAAAATAGAGAAATAGGAAAAATGAAAATGAAAATAGAGAAAATGGAAATAGAGTAAATAGAAATGAAAATAGAAATAGAGAAAATGAAAATGAAGATAATGTGAATTTGTTTTTGTTGAAATGGAAATAGGCCCCGTCGCCGCCCCCTCCTTATTTTTTTGCATTTCTATTAACTAATTGTTGTAGATATAATTGAAATCGAATTGAAATAGAAAGAAATGAATGGAATATGAATAATCATCATCGTTTCTCGGCGACGATGCCCATCCCGCATCATCGTCTTCGACTCGGCGGCGATGATCTGTTTCCGCCGGGCTGGCACTGGGAGGTGCTACCTTCCGTGGCGCGCAGCTTGGTGAGGAATCGGGGTCCCGTCGGCGACCCGAAGCTTCTTTGGTGGCGGTCGCATGGGCCACTATTGGTGCAGAGGGAGCCGGCCCCCGAGGAGGTGGTACGTCGCTATGTCAGGGAGGAGGACGAGCACGTCCGTCGCTATATGGTTGCGTTGGACGTCAGGTTCTCCAATACCTGGCAGTTTCTTTAGGATTCTCACCCGAGCTATGCTCCTGTGATGGTTCCTTCTCTTTGGGTGTTCACCGCCCGCAGCTTAGAACCCACGAGTCGAGGTCCAGTTTGATTGGGCGAGATGTATTAGTGATATTATCTGATATTATTGTTGCAACTGGATTATTCAAGATGTATTAGTGATATGTCTGCTTAGAATATGTGAATTTGTTTTAATAATGTGATTTTTTTTATTCGAGATGCAAATAGACATGGAAATGTGAACCTTTTTTAATAATGTGATTTTTTTTATTGAAATGGAAATGCAAATAGACCCCGGATCTTGACGTGCTTCTGTACGGCCGCGGACCTCGACACTCGGTTGTTCGACTACTTCCTCTATAGCCGAGGGTGAGCAAAATCTCCGACTCCATCTCCGCATTTTTTATGTCACTAGATTCAATTTCCCCGTCAAGTCGCGTAACCTAGGTGTCATTTCCCGTCCGCAAGCGTTACGCGGATAAATATGCATTAGTGGTCAGAATATATTGAACCGTAAAACTTGCAGCATTTACGGGACAGTCATCGGATGCGTAGTTAGGTACGTTTTCCATGTTGTGCTCTAGTCCGAGACAGGATTTTGGCAGCGCCTCCCCGTTGTTCTCCGGATGCACATCATCTCGGCTTTTTGCCGAGACATGTATCGGGAGAGCAGCGGGGAGGTGCTGCCGAAATTCTGTCTCGGACCGGGGTAGAGCATGGAGAACGTACTCAATCTACGGATCCGGCGGCTGCTAGGAGCCCACCTAGTAGAGATGTAGGTTCATGCACGCGTTTTGCCCGGTAGAAAAATAAAAATATGATGCATTTAATTTCATGCTATTATTTGTTGTTTGTCTCTCAATAAAGCAGAGGATGCCTGATAATGGGTGGATGTATTGTCAACACCCGGATTTTTAAGTCCAGATGCCTGTTATGCCATACATCGCAATCCAAGGAATATTGTTGTTGCGAGACTTAACAGTTGAATATCATAAGTCATCATTCATTACATACCATAGTCGTCTTACAAATAGAGATCACATGATCCATGTTACACAAATAGTTGATCTATCGATCAACATACACCAAGTTCATAGTTTCATAGCGGAAGCGTAAATAGAAGGGACTCTCTAGTCCACAGGCCAACGTCTGACGTCAGAAGATTTCCTAGTTGTCGTGGACATCCGGGTTGCCGTCATCTTGATAGTTCTGCTCCTCTTCATAGTCTGGCCATTTGAATAGCCAGGGACACAGCCGTGAGTACTTTAAAGTACTCGCAAACTAATACTAAGGTAAGTGCTAACAATTCTAGTAAGGGGTGCTAAGCTCTAGTTTATTTTGCATAAAGCCAATTTTAGTTCACCAACATTTTCGTAAACAACTCTTCCTGTGCTAACTAACTCAAGTGGGAACATTAGTGTCATTCCCACAACTCCGTTGTGATTCAAAGTCAATGTCACCTTTCAAGTTCAAATTCACAAGTCACCCTTCACCATTCATAGTTTTCGAAAAGTTCTGATGACGGAACAGTATGGCCTTTCCAACTGTCCATAACCGAGGACGCGGCTATTCGAATAGGTTTAACTCTGCAGAGGTTGTACACTTGTGCCACAACAATTGCAATAGCTCGTCAGGGGTAACTGGCCCTGATTTATCGTACGCAGTACGCGAACTACCAATCATAACCTTTCCTTTACATATCCTAGTATAGGCACCCCTCCCCATGAGCTTGGCCTCCCAGTGAAGACAGACAGTCAGCCTGGGAACTGCACAGGGCTTGGGCCGGACATTCACCTCGTTTCGCATCATATCATATCATTTCTATTGTGGTAGAGGCAGCTTTCGGCATAACCCCGATGACGCTTGTTTAGAGGGAACCCATACTAAGACACACAAACTTCCGGTTAAGCCCTACCCAGATTCAGGTATTGTGGGGGTACTTGTAAAATTGGAATGGTATCGCATCCGAACCCAACCATCAGTGTTTTTTTGTAAAATTCACCAAGTCATTCACCAGTCATATTCACCTTCAAAATCTCTCAATAGAATGACTCATCATTCCAAGGTTTTCAAAGTCATTTCAATTCCCAAGTTCCCAAATGGAGTAGTCACGTTCAATTTAGCACTAGCATCTATGTATGAGGGGTGCTAAGTATTTTGCTTTGCTTCTAGGCTAACTTTGATACTCTTGTACTAATCCAATACTAACCAAGTGAATCATGAATCAAAGAGTACTTTGATAAAACAAAAGTAAATAAAGCTTGTAAAGTAAAACGGGGAAATAGGATCATAAGCATAAAATAAATAGGATAATGCCTGACTCATAGTGAGCTTTGCACTTTGCAAGAGTATTATCTTGCAACCAAAATGGTTTGCATCAATCTAGCTTGCATTGGAAATAGCTTGCTAACTTTACTACTCTAGTAAACTTCTTTACTTTGACCAAAGTTAACTATAAAAGCAACTTATTGAGAAAACAAGTAAAAACTTGTAGGGTATAAACTCGGGATAGGCTTATGTAAGAAAAGGTAAGATTCATGGTGCCTTGCCCCAAGGGGGCTTTGCACTTTGCAAGAATATTAGCTTGCATTTGCAATAATATCAGCTTGCAACATTATAACTTGCATTGGTATTGGCTTGCCTTGGTTGAAGTGAGGGTCCAAGTTCTCTTCTCCTTCCTCTTTGTAGAAGTCCTCCTCTTCCTGATGGTCTCCGGTACTAGCGT
Organism: Lolium perenne; assembly: GCF_019359855.2. NCBI lineage: Eukaryota > Viridiplantae > Streptophyta > Magnoliopsida > Poales > Poaceae > Lolium > Lolium perenne. The sequence goes on along the minus strand of NC_067248.2, from coordinate 581,537 downwards.
CTAAAATACGAATGCGGGGTACACAATCATCATACCAAACTTACATACTAAACTAAGCACACACATGATGTACCCAACTTAAACTAGCATCACACCTTACTATTTAGTGGGTGGATGTGTTCCTTTCTTATTTTAAGACAAATAATTTCCTCTCATACTAACTTAGGTGTTACTTTTAATTACTTAGAGAAATAATTTCCTCTCATTACCTTATTAAGATTTAATTTCTCTTATGAATAATATATGACCTAGGTTGACCAAAGTCAACCTCTTCATACTCATCATTTGAGAAAATGATTTAAATGAGGTTCCATACCTCATACAATTTAATACTAACATGGTAGTGATTTAATGTCACCCAATAACTCAATATGAGATTATATAGACCATGGTCACTACCTCATATTGAATTACTTAAGAACAAGATTTAAATGAGAGGAAAACCTCTCATATGATTTAACCCATAGTTGTAACTAGGTTAACAACTACCATTGAGGTGATTCAACATCATCAACAATTCATTGGCTATTCTAACATTACTTGTACTCACACCAATTATTCTATTCACACACATACTACAATTAGGGTGCATTGGTTGTGTTGCTTGAGGAAGATAATTTCCTCTTCTTACATATGTAAATGATAGTTTCCATCTAGTGTTTGAGAAATACTTTTCTCTCATTGAAATCTTCTTAAGATTTAATTTCTCAAACAATCATACATGAAGTCATGTTGACCCAAGTCAACCATTTATCATCATTATTTGGGAAATGGGTTTAAATGAGGTAGAGTACCTCATACCATTTAATAACACTACATATGATTTAAATCTCTAAGTAATTCATATAAGTGAGTTTGGCCGGGGGTCCAAACATCACATGAATTCATTTGAGACAAGATTTAAATGAAGTATAAGACTTCATATGAATTACTTAATAGTTTTGGACAATATCAACTAGTTAAACTAGCCATATTATCCACTACTTAAACTAGGGCATGATCATGTAAAGTGACCACACCATTTTCTTGCATAAACAATTAGTGTAAGTCAAATGTGAGCTATTGGAGTTGGAATTGACTTAATATCTATTTTGGTTGATTTTTAAGAATTATTCTAAGGCAGAAAAGTCCCTGACTTGTTCTTTTCGTCAGATTAATTCTACAAATAATTTTGAGATGGGACCAGTGGCATTTGATAGATAATTTCACTAGCTTTCCAACGGTATAAAATTCATCAATTTTGGTTCAGTAGATTTGAAACTATTGAATTTCCAAGTGGGGTTCAGTATTGGAAATTGTTTGAATTGAATTTAAATCAAATTTACTAGGCGGGCTGGCGGGAAAGAATCTGGGCCGAAACTGTTTGAAACGCGGCACAGAGGAGTTGGGCCGGCCCAGCAGTGCGCCCAGCACAGCGGGCCAGCTGACAGGGGGACCCGCATGTCAGCGACGGAGGCTTACCGAAACGGTATGGAGGATCGTGGAACGTAGGATCAGAAGAAGATCGTGCGGCCGAGGCTCGTCGTCTCTGTCGAGGGGAGGGGCTTGCTGCCGCGGCGGAGGTAGGGGGTCGGCGGCGAGCTGGGACTCCGGCGAGGATCACCGACGGTGCAGGGTGGCGTTGTCGAGGACGAGGAAGCAGATGGCGCAGACGGCGGCTCGAATGGTGGCCTGAATCGACGGCGGCGATCTCAGGTCCACCGCGGGCTCCGGCGTTCGATTGGGTGGCTCCGGTGGCTAATCAAAGAGGAGAAGAGGTCGAGGAGGATCAGGGAGAGGAGGGGAGGAACTTTGCTGTGGAGAAGATAGCGCGGGGACGACTCTATTTATAGAAGCAGGGAGGTCTGCGGGGCAGTGGTGGTGGCGACATGCGCGCGGCGTCGCCGGCGATGGAGAGGGTTAGGATGGAGCAGGGCGAGGTAGGTGGCGTTACTGCGAGGCTAGCGCGTGTGCTAGCTAGGTGGGGGACGTCCTGGTTGGCACGCGCGACGCCGAGGTCTGGCGGCACAGGTGCGGAGGAGGGGCGACGATGTCAGCGGCGGTGGTCCTCGCACGAGTAATGGCGCGTGTCTGGCGGGTTCTGGTCGCGGCGGCGATGCTCAGGGTGCAGAGAGGGGGGCCAGGGGTTGCGCAGGTCGTCGGGGCAGCAGGTGGCCGTGGCGCGTCTGTGGGCGCGCCCACGCCGTGATCGGCATGGCCTGGGCCACTCCTGGGCGCGTGCGTTCCGGCTGCTGTCGTCGTTCACCTCGACAGGGGCGTGGCTAGGGAGGTCTAGGGAGGTGAGGTGGAGCTCCAGGACATGGTGGGCACGGCGGGTGAGGGAAGGAGAGGAGGGATGCATGTCCATGTGTGACATGGCTGGCATGGCCATGCACACACTAGGTTTTCTTGTCCCCTTAGGTTTTCTGTGGGTTGGCTAGGGTGAGAAAGGTCAAGGGAACAAGGTGGAGAGATTTGGGGCAGGGTAGGGTTAGCTAGGACACTATTTCAAATAGTGTCAAATAGTTCCCTATTTGTATTTCACAAATTTTGTCCAAATTTGGTTTAATTCAAATAGTTGGCCAACTTGAATTGTGTGTGTTTAGATAGGTTGTATTTGACCAGAGACAACTATGTGTGGTGGTGGAATTTAGAAATTCAAAGAATGGCAAAATTTGATAAGTGGGAGATTGTTCCCCATAACAAAAAGTGCCAACTTTGGATGAGCATAGCAAATGATCAAAAATGATTTTGGCAAGGTGGTCTTTACAACAAGTGTTCACCTTGATGTTGACTTTGAAATGGTGCAAAGAGTTAGCAAGAGTTAGTTTGAGAAAATTGAATGGCAAGGGCTCAAAGTAGTGATCAGGCAAAAATTGGCAGATTTGACCAATTTCACATGTGATCCCCAATTGAGTTTGAATTCAATTTGAATTGGGTTTCTTTGATTCCAAAAGTTGTAATAAGTGTTTAATATCAGATTACAATTTATGGTGAAGTCCAAAATGGTCTAGGGTCAAGGTTGATAAAAATGGCATAAACCATATGTGAGGGTTTTGTGATTTTCTCACTTTTATTCTTTTATTCCTCTTTGCTTCATTTTGACAAGAGTGAGGTTGGTTTGGTGTTAGAAAGAGTTAGGTGAAAGGTTCAAACCATTTTGAGGCAATGGAGGTGGCTAGGTAAAGATTTGATAAATTGGCCCTATGTGTATGTGAGTGAAAATGGAATTATCTCACTATTTGATTCCTCTCCATTTGATTGACTTTTCTTGACTCAAATGTGATTCTCATTAGTTTAGACAAATTTTCAAACCATTGAAACCATTTCAAACGGTCTTGCTCAAAGATTTTTAAAATTGGCCATAATGCATGAGAGGTGACATGTCAATTTTTCTTATTCTTGTAATGTGCTCCCCTTGCTTTACTTGAGCAAGGTTGAGGGTCAATTTAGGGTTAGATTAGGTTTGGAGATGGTTTCACACCATTTGGTCAAAGTAGAAGTGCATAGGACAAGAATTGGTGAGAATGGATATGTGTCACATATGCCTCTATGCATATGTGGCATTTGATTTTTAATTTAACTAGGCTTGACCCAATTGATGTTGTTGAGTGTTGAAATGGTATATAGGAGTGATCCAACCATTCACTACAAGTCTTAGGGTCAAGATCCTCAATTTCACAAATTTGATATTTTGCTCTCATATGCCTCTATGGCATTATTACTTTCTTTTTACAAATCTTCGGTTTCATTTTGGATTGAGTTGGAGAAGTACTAGATAAGGTTTAAGAAGGTTTTCCAATCCTCTAAATAAAGTAGAAAGGCCTAAGGTAAAGTTTTACAAAATAGCCATAGGCATATATGCCTCTTTCTTAAATAAGATCTTTCCTTTTTATTTTATTTCTCAAAGATTGATGACAGGAAGGATGAGGTTTAGGGTTTGAGTAAGTTTTGCAATGGTTCACCACCATTTTGCAAAATAAGAAAAGGTAGGGTTCAAGATTTACATATTAAGGCTATAGGCCCACATATGGCTTTTTCTTTAGTTTAAGTTTCTCAAAATAGATCCAAATGATTTTTGAGAAGGTTAGGGTTTAGGGTTTTTCTTATTGGATTTCTTTCTCTTTTAATTTCATTTCGTTTGTGATCTTCACTTGATCACTTTAGGGTTTTAGGGTTTATCACATAAGCATAATAACACTCATCAGGGCAAAAAGCACAAGTAAAAGGTATGAGTACTAAGCATAGCACTCTATTTAAGAAATTTTTTTGTTGGTTCTCATTTTTGGAAAAAGGAAATTCATTTTCTCTTTATTTTGAAATTTGGGGTGTTACAAACCCTTCCCCCTTAAACAAATCTCGTCCCGAGATTTTAAGAAGAGTTAGGTTCCTAAGAGAGATTGGGTGATATGATTTAGCAGGAAACATACTTGGCATGTTCTGAGGTGCTTCTTGCGCTTCGGTGGCCGTCATGTTGTAGTAGCGACCGTTGCGGTTGTTCGGGTAGTTTGGAGCATACTTTCTTCTAGTTGCGAAGCGGCGCTGTTGCTGAGCAGGTGCAGCGGTGTTGGCGGCAATCTTGGCAAGCTTCTTGGGGCATTCATTGGAGTAATGACCCACAGTTCGACATTCATAGCAGGTTACCGTTGACTTGTCTTTTTGGGCAATGGGTACAGCATTGCTTCCAGTCCTTGGGGCGTTGTTGGCGGCTTTCATCGGGCACTTATTAGAGTAATGACCAGTAACACCACATTCATAGCAAGTCACATTGGACTTTCCTCTGGGGGCATGGTTGGGTATTGGGATGAGCTGCTCCAGTGATGCTATCTTTACGCGGAGGCGAGCAACGAGGTAGTCCTTCTTGGCATGCTGATGGCGAAGTGCCTTGCGCTCCATTGCAAGGATTTTGATGGCGTCAGTAATCTTGGCGTGCTCAATGTGCATCTGGTTGGCCTGGGCACGGGAGTTGTTGCGGGTAGGAGGGGCCATCTGAACAATGGGGTAGATCATAAGATAAGAGGGAAATTTCTATGGTTTGTTTGAGTTAAAGTTCAAAAGTTCAAAACTTGAAAACTTGAGTAGTGTTGAGGGGGTAAAAACCAGCAACACTTTTTCATTCATACCAAACATCACACATTACAAATCTAACACACCGTTGGTTTGAAGAACCATTCATTCGCTCTACGATACAAGGGGATCCTGATACAACTCACACCTACTTAAGTGCTGGGGTGATACTACTCTTCCGGGTGGATTCTTCTTCTTCACGGGTGAGGTGCTTGGCGAGAGGCGAGGGCGTTGTCCAAATCCCTGCGGGTTTTGTACTGCCTGAAGTCCTGATGTGCTACATCGGGGTTCATCTCCGGGGGTGGGGGCATGGTCATCGGTCTTCCCATGGAGTCATGTCTTGGGTAGTAGATGAAACGAGTGTTCTTGATCTTGTCCTCATTTTGTCCACACAGACGGGAAATGGCTTCCTGCATAGCTTTGACAAGTCCTTCCTTCCAAGTGTTTCCCGTTACGGAAAACCAGATGGTTTCCCATACCGGGGCATCAAGCTTCCTTCGTAGATCAGTAGAAACGTCCCACCGAGGTGGTTCTCCTAACTGAGTTTTGAGGGGTATCCCGAAGAATTCGGGATACGGATGTCCTAGATATTCCACTAGTTGCTTCAACTCCTTTTCGAACCTTAGGTCGCCTCCGGGACCAAGCTGATAGGACTCCCATTGGTACTTCATCTGTGAGCAATTAGGATAAGTAAGTTAAAGAAGTAGTCAAGTGTGCCAAATTTTATGTAGGCTTGCAAAGAAAGTAGAGTACAGATTTCTCATTTTTGCAAAAGATCTCAAGGATAAGAGTAAGAACAAGTTTTCACAAATATTCACTTCATTGGTTTTTGGGAAACTAGTTTTTCAGACGTCCATTCTAACTAGGGTCTCCTAAGGTCAAACAATGGCTCTGATACCAACTTGTCAACACCCGGATTTTTAAGTCCAGATGCCTGTTATGCCATACATCGCAATCCCAGGAATATTGTTGTTGCGAGACATAACAGTTGAATATCATAAGTCATCATTCATTACATACCATAGTCGTCTTACAAATAGAGATCACATGATCCATATTACACAAATAGTTGATCTATCGATCAACATACACCAAGTTCATAGTTTCATAGCGGAAGCGTAAATAGAAGGGACTCTCTAGTCCACAGGCCAACGTCTGACGTCAGAAGATTTCCTAGTTGTCGTGGACATCCGGGTTGCCGTCATCTTGATAGTTCTGCTCCTCTTCATAGTCTGGCCATTTGAATAGCCAGGGACACAGCCGTGAGTACTTTAAAGTACTCGCAAACTAATACTAAGGTAAGTGCTAACAATTCTAGTAAGGGGTGCTAAGCTCTAGTTTATTTTGCATAAAGCCAATTTTAGTTCACCAACATTTTCGTAAACAACTCTTCCTGTGCTAACTAACTCAAGTGGGAACATTAGTGTCATTCCCACAACTCCGTTGTGATTCAAAGTCAATGTCACCTTTCAAGTTCAAATTCACAAGTCACCCTTCACCATTCATAGTTTTCGAAAAGTTCTGATGACGGAACATTATGGCCTTTCCAACTGTCCATAACCGAGGACGCGGCTATTCGAATAGGTTTAACTCTGCAGAGGTTGTACACTTGTGCCACAACAATTGCAATAGCTCGTCAGGGGTAACTGGCCCTGATTTATCGTACGCAGTACGCGAACTACCAATCATAACCTTTCCTTTACATATCCTAGTATAGGCACCCCTCCCCATGAGCTTGGCCTCCCAGTGAAGACAGACAGTCAGCACAGGAATCGCACAGGCTTGGGCCGGACATTCACCTCGTTTCGCATCATATCATATCATTTCTATTGTGGTAGAGGCAGCTTTCGGCATAACCCCGATGACGCTTGTTTAGAGGGAACCCATACTAAGACACACAAACTTCCGGTTAAGCCCTACCCAGATTCAGGTATTGTGGGGGTACTTGTAAAATTGGAATGGTATCGCATCCGAACCCAACCATCAGTGTTTTTTTTGTAAAATTCACCAAGTCATTCACCAGTCATATTCACCTTCAAAATCTCTCAATAGAATGACTCATCATTCCAAGGTTTTCAAAGTCATTTCAATTCCCAAGTTCCCAAATGGAGTAGTCACGTTCAATTTAGCACTAGCATCTATGTATGAGGGGTGCTAAGTATTTTGCTTTGCTTCTAGGCTAACTTTGATACTCTTGTACTAATCCAATACTAACCAAGTGAATCATGAATCAAAGAGTACTTTGATAAAACAAAAGTAAATAAAGCTTGTAAAGTAAAACGGGGAAATAGGATCATAAGCATAAAATAAATAGGATAATGCCTGACTCATAGTGAGCTTTGCACTTTGCAAGAGTATTATCTTGCAACCAAAATGGTTTGCATCAATCTAGCTTGCATTGGAAATAGCTTGCTAACTTTACTACTCTAGTAAACTTCTTTACTTTGACCAAAGTTAACTATAAAAGCAACTTATTGAGAAAACAAGTAAAAACTTGTAGGGTATAAACTCGGGATAGGCTTATGTAAGAAAAGGTAAGATTCATGGTGCCTTGCCCCAAGGGGGCTTTGCACTTTGCAAGAATATTAGCTTGCATTTGCAATAATATCAGCTTGCAACATTATAACTTGCATTGGTATTGGCTTGCCTTGGTTGAAGTGAGGGTCCAAGTTCTCTTCTCCTTCCTCTTTGTAGAAGTCCTCCTCTTCCTGATGGTCTCCGGTACTAGCGTCTAAAATACGAATGCGGGGTACACAATCATCATACCAAACTTACATACTAAACTAAGCACACACATGATGTACCCAACTTAAACTAGCATCACACCTTACTATTTAGTGGGTGGATGTGTTCCTTTCTTATTTTAAGACAAATAATTTCCTCTCATACTAACTTAGGTGTTACTTTTAATTACTTAGAGAAATAATTTCCTCTCATTACCTTATTAAGATTTAATTTCTCTTATGAATAATATATGACCTAGGTTGACCAAAGTCAACCTCTTCATACTCATCATTTGAGAAAATGATTTAAATGAGGTTCCATACCTCATACAATTTAATACTAACATGGTAGTGATTTAATGTCACCCAATAACTCAATATAAGATTATATAGACCATGGTCACTACCTCATATTGAATTACTTAAGAACAAGATTTAAATGAGAGGAAAACCTCTCATATGATTTAACCCATAGTTGTAACTAGGTTAACAACTACCATTGAGGTGATTCAACATCATCAACAATTCATTGGCTATTCTAACATTACTTGTACTCACACCAATTATTCTATTCACACACATACTACAATTAGGGTGCATTGGTTGTGTTGCTTGAGGAAGATAATTTCCTCTTCTTACATATGTAAATGATAGTTTCCATCTAGTGTTTGAGAAATACTTTTCTCTCATTGAAATCTTCTTAAGATTTAATTTCTCAAACAATCATACATGAAGTCATGTTGACCCAAGTCAACCATTTATCATCATTATTTGGGAAATGGGTTTAAATGAGGTAGAGTACCTCATACCATTTAATAACACTACATATGATTTAAATCTCTAAGTAATTCATATAAGTGAGTTTTGCCAGGGGTCCAAACATCACATGAATTCATTTGAGACAAGATTTAAATGAAATATAAGACTTCATATGAATTACTTAATAGTTCTGGACAATATCAACTAGTTAAACTAGCCATATTATCCACTACTTAAACTAGGGCATGATCATGTAAAGTGACCACACCATTTTCTTGCATAAACAATTAGTGTAAGTCAAATGTGAGCTATTGGAGTTGGAATTGACTCAATATCTATTTTGGTTGATTTTTAAGAACTATTCTAAGGCAGAAAAGTCCCTGACTTGTTCTTTTTGTCAGATTAATTCTACAAATAATTTTGAGATGGGACCAGTGGCATTTGATAGATAATTTCACTAGCTTTCCAACGGTATAAAATTCATCAATTTTGGTTCAGTAGATTTGAAACTATTGAATTTCCAAGTGGGGTTCAGTATTGGAAATTGTTTGAATTGATTTTAAATCAAATTTACTAGGCGGGCTGGCGGGAAAGAATCTGGGCCGAAACTGTTTGAAACGCGGCACAGAGGAGTTGGGCCGGCCCAGCAGTGCATCCAGCGCAGCGGGCCAGCTGACAGGGGGACTCGCATGTCAGCGACGGAGGCTTACCGAAACGGTATGGAGGATCGTGGAACGTAGGATCAGAAGAAGATCGTGCGGCCGAGGCTCGTCATCTCCGTCGAGGGGAGGGGCTTGCTACCGCGGCGGAGGTAGGGGGTCGGCGGCGAGCTGGGACTCTGGCGAGGATCAGCAACGGTGCAGGGCGGCATTGTCGAGGACGAGGAAGCAGATGGCGCAGACGGCGGCTCGAATGGTGGCCTGAATCGACGGCGGCGATCTCAGGTCCGCCGCGGGCTCCGGCATTCGATTGGGCGGCTCCGGTGGCTAATCAAAGAGGAGAAGAGGTCGAGGAGGATCAGGGAGAGGAGGGGAGGAACTTTGCTGTGGAGAAGATAGCGCGGGGACGACTCTATTTATAGAAGCAGGGAGGTCTGCGGGGCAGTGGTGATGGCGACATGCGCGCGGCGTCGCCGGCGATGGAGAGGGTTAGGAGGGAGCAGGGCGAGGTAGGTGGCGTTACTGCGAGGCTAGCGCGTGTGCTAGCTAGGTGGGGGACGTCCTGGTTGGCACGCGCGACGCCGAGGTCTGGCGGCACAGGTGCGGAGGAGGGGCGACGATGTCGGCGGCGGTGGTCCTCGCGCGAGTAATGGCACGTGTCTGGCGGGTTCTGGTCGCGGCGGCGATGCTCAGGGTGCAGAGAGGGGGGCCAGGGGTTGCACAGGTCGTCGGGGCAGCAGGTGGCCGTGGCGCGTCTGTGGGCGCGCCCACGCCGTGATCGGCATGGCCTGGGCCACTCCTGGGCGCGTGCGTTCCGGCTGCTGTCGTCGTTCACCTCGACAGGGGCGTGGCTAGGGAGGTCTAGGGAGGTGAGCTGGAGCTCCAGGACATGGTGGGCACGGCGGGTGAGGGAAGGAGAGGAGGGATGCATGTCCATGTGTGACATGGCCGGCATGGCCATGCACACACTAGGTTTTCTTGTCCCCTTAGGTTTTCTGTGGGTTGGCTAGGGTGAGAAAGGTCAAGGGAACAAGGTGGAGAGATTTGGGGCAGGGTAGGGTTAGCTAGGACACTATTTCAAATAGTGTCAAATAGTTCCCTATTTGTATTTCACAAATTTTGTCCAAATTTGGTTTAATTCAAATAGTTGGCCAACTTGAATTGTGTGTGTTTAGATAGGTTGTATTTGACCAGAGATAACTATGTGTGGTGGTGGAATTTAGAAATTCAAAGAATGGCAAAATTTGATAAGTGGGAGATTGTTCCCCATAACAAAAACTGCCAACTTTGGATGAGCATAGCAAATGATCAAAAATGATTTTGGCAAGGTGGTCTTTACAACAAGTGTTCACCTTGATGTTGACTTTGAAATGGTGCAAAGAGTTAGCAAGAGTTAGTTTGAGAAAATTGAATGGCAAGGGCTCAAAGTAGTGATCAGGCAAAAATTGGCAGATTTGACCAATATCACATGTGATCCCCAATTGAGTTTGAATTCGATTTGAATTGGGTTTCTTTGATTCCAAAAGTTGTAATAAGTGTTTAGTATCAGATTACAATTTATGGTGAAGTCCAAAATGGTCTAGGGTCAAGGTTGATAAAAATGGCATAAACCATATGTGAGGGTTTTGTGATTTTCTCACTTTTATTCTTTTATTCCTCTTTGCTTCATTTTGACAAGAGTGAGGTTGGTTTGGTGTTAGAAAGAGTTAGGTGAAAGGTTCAAACCATTTTGAGGCAATGGAGGTGGCTAGGTAAAGATTTGATAAATTGGCCCTATGTGTATGTGAGTGAAAATGGAATTATCTCACTATTTGATTCCTCTCCATTTGATTGACTTTTCTTGACTCAAATGTGATTCTCATTAGTTTAGACACATTTTCAAACCATTGAAACCATTTCAAACGGTCTTGCTCAAAGATTTGTAAAATTGGCCATAATGCATGAGAGGTGACATGTCAATTTTTCTTATTCTTGTAATGTGCTCCCGTTGCTTTACTTGAGCAAGGTTGAGGGTCAATTTAGGGTTAGATTAGGTTTAGAGATGGTTTCACACCATTTGGTCAAAGTAGAAGAGCATAGGACAAGAATTGGTGAGAATGGATATGTGTCACATATGCCTCTATGCATATGTGGCATTTGATTTTTAATTTAACTAGGCTTGACCCAATTGATGTTGTTGAGTGTTGAAATGGTATATAGGAGTGATCCAACCATTCACTACAAGTTTTAGGGTCAAGATCCTCAATTTCACAAATTTGATATTTTGCTCTCATATGCCTCTATGGCATTATTACTTTCTTTTTACAAATCTTTGGTTTCATTTTGGATTGAGTTGGAGAAGTACTAGATAAGGTTTAAGAAGGTTTTCCAATCCTCTAAATAAAGTAGAAAGGCCTAAGGTAAAGTTTTACAAAATAGCCATAGGCATATATGCCTCTTTCTTAAATAAGATCTTTCCTTTTTATTTTATTTCTCAAAGATTGATGACAGGAAGGATGAGGTTTAGGGTTTGAGTAAGTTTTGCAATGGTTCACCACCATTTTGCAAAATAAGAAAAGGTAGGGTTCAAGATTTACATATTAAGGCTATAGGCCCACATATGGCTTTTTCTTTAGTTTAAGTTTCTCAAAATAGATCCAAATGATTTTTGAGAAGGTTAGGGTTTAGGGTTTTTCTTATTTGATTTCTTTCTCTTTTAATTTCATTTGGTTTGTGATCTTCACGTGATCACTTTAGGGTTTTAGGGTTTATCACATAAGCATAATAACACTCATCAAGGCAAAAAGCACAAGCAAAAGGTATGAGTACTAAGCATAGCACTCTATTTAAGAAAAGTTTTTGTTGGTTCTCATTTTTGGAAAAAGGAAATTCATTTTCTCTTTATTTTGAAATTTGGGGTGTTACATGTATAATGGCCGTCTTAGTATGACTGAAATGACAGATGAGTGGAAACGGAAGACCATTTTTGTAGTGAAGGAGTTAGCTCGTGGTTCAAAGGCCTGAGGATGCCTGATAATGTGTGGATGTACAGTGGCCCTTGCGCTCTTTGCAGGAGGCGTCATCGTCAGGGAAAGGATGATATGACTAAACACCTTTGGAGGCATGGGTATATGCCTGACTTCGTCACGTTGGTCGACTTTGCTCAGTACGAACGTGACAGAGGTGAGGTGATGCGGCAGCGGATCGATAACAATGAGGACCATGGGATTAGATGCTTGCTAGATGATCTCCGTGATGCCGACATGCCAGATTTGCCACCTACATTGGAGGAGCAACCAGAACTGGAGGAACCGCCAGAACCGGAGGAACCGGAGCGAACCGCGAAGGCCTTCCTTGATATGATGGCCTCGGCTACGAGGCCTCTATACGAGGCCAGGCTTCTTTACTCCGATGTTACATCTCATTAACGAGGCACTCTTGGGTGGACCGGTGCAGTATCGTTGGCTGTTTTGTATTGAGAGAGAGTTTAAGTATATTCGAAACAAATGTGGAAACAAAAATAAGATTGAAGCATGCATAGCTGAGGCAACTATCATCGGGGAGATGGCAGATGCCACGACAACGTACTATGCTGATGATGTTCCCACTAAGCATAACCTGGTTTCTCGGTACAATGTCGACGAGCACAAGCATGACCCCAAGCTCGTCCTCTTCCAATGTCCCGGTGGCAAGTCCAGTGCCTCAAAAAAGTATTTCTTGACCAAGGAAGAGAAGGATTGCATAATGCTCTATGTGCTTATGAACATGAATGAAGTGGTCAGTTTCATCAGGTAAAGTGGTGAACAAATTACTTTGCAACTAGTAACTCGGTTTTGGTCTAATACGTATTTTCTCCTTTTAGCCAATTCAAGGATGAAATGTGGTCAGGAACGACGGATCCCGATGCCGCGCAGTTGGACACTCTTCTGAAAGAGGGTGCCCCACCCTTAAAGAAAAATTTCGCGGCCTGGTTCCATGAAAAAGTAATTTCTAACCTGTCCCTCTTACCTTGCAATCCGTCACTTGTACCTCTTATTACACGTAACTAATGCACAAAATAATTTGAACTGAACTTGTAGGGGGCTGATCGCAACGTTGAGATGACAGATGAGTTGAGATGTGTTTCCCAGGGTTGTAACCGTAGAGTCCTGGCGTATGAGAAGTATGGTTCGTCTGGGTTTCACCAGAAGAACCGGCCTAATCCAAAAACTATAAATACCGGGGTCTTCACCAGAGGAGCTGTTGGCACTGATTACTACGGAAGGTTAGAGAACGTATACGAGCTGATGTTCAATATGACAAACATAGAACTCAAGCTCGTTGTGTTTAAATGCCACTGGATCGACCCACACGGTGGACAGAGAAGCACCCCTTCCATTGGGTTAGTTGAAGTTAGGCCTTTGACCACCTATAGCGGAGCCGATGTCTTTGTTGTGGCTCACCAAGCCAAGCAAGTTTATTATTTGCCCTACCCATGTCAGAAAGCGGAACTCAAGGGCTGGGAAGTCGTTTTCAAGGTATCGCCACATGGTAAGCTACCCATGCCCTCCGACGACGATTACAACAACATTGACCCTGTAACATACGAGGGAATTTTCTATCAAGAGGAAGAGAACTTCAGGGACTTTGAAATAGACAGGTCTTGAGGACCTCGAGAACGATGCACAAATTCGTGGTGAGACAGTGGTGAACCTAAAGGACATAGACATGCTCACCAAGTTCCATGCGGACAATGGCAACAATGCTGAGCCTCCACCATGCGACAATACTGAGCCTCAGTACTCACGTGATAGTGATATTGATAGTGAAGCTGAGAACCCAATGCCTAATTATGAGAGTGATAATTCGTGGTGAGGGTCTTTTATGTCTTTATGCTTTGTATTTATTTTTCAACATGCTTCTTCATTGCATTTATGCTTAGTGTCTGCATTTTTATTACGTCTTTATGCTTAGTGTCTACATTTTTATTATGTTTTTATGCTTAATTGTTTACTCTTTCTCAATGCAGGTGATTGCCCAATATGAGCCAAGGCAAGGCATCATCGTCCTCCTTGCTTGATACGATGAAGCAGCAGAAGGTGACGGCTACCAGAAGTGGAAGACTGCCTCGTCCCAGCTCGCGTGCGATCGAGGCAGGAGGGGGAGGACGAGGTGTAGGGGCAGGACGAGGACGAGGACCAGGACGAGGTGGAGGGTCCGGACGAGGTGGAGGGGGAGGACTAGGTACACCGCTCCTTCTAGGTGAAATACCCTCTGCTTCTGGCGACGTGGCTTCCCAGTCTATGGACGAGGAGGCGGAGTCATGGGATGACGATGCGGAGGTGGAGACGGAGGCAGAGCCTATGGACGAGTAGGCGGAGAGGGCGATGTTGCCGAAGAAGTTGCGGGTTCATGGGGAAGCGACTGTCCCTGACGCGGTTAGGGAACCTACTAGCGAGGATGCGAAAGCCCTCATTGTCCCTAACAAGACAGAGTAAGTTTAATTTTGAACATGTAATTTCATTTTGGTCATAACAATTTGGCTTGTACTAATGTTTGATTATTGTGCAGCAATTTTACATATGGTAAGGGGGTCCGCCAGCCATCGAGCATGCTTGGAGCTCTGATTAGGAAGTATTGGCCGGGCATGTACGCTGCGGTCCCCGGCGGCGAGGAGAAGCTAGCCTACTATTGGGAGGACTGTAAGCTAGCGGATTGCCCGGGCTTTGGGAAAGCTTCTAACACCGTGATCACCAAGTTTTGGGTAAGGCATACTTCTCGAGTTTCGTTCATAGTTGATGACCCCACCGTGCTAACTCATGCCTCTCACAATTTTTGTTATGCTTGATTGCAGGACCATTATAAGGTGGCGGCCGAGGATCGGGAGTGGGCGAACGTGGTCCTGGCTAGGGCTTGTCAGAGGTTGACACGGCAGCAGTGGTACAACCAGAAGCATACGTGCATCTCTCACTTCTTTGCTGAGCAGGGCAAGAAGATCACGAAGGCTGAGATTGTGCGGTTAGCCCCTCAGATGACGATGGATGATTACATGAAGGTAAGTAAATTGTCAATGAGATTCTATGTTGCTGCTAACTTGCAATTGCATTATCTGTTCTTCAAATGAGTATTGATTTTTCAGGTTATGCCCCAGTGGTGTGACCAGAAAGAAGCGGCATTTGCGGCGTTGGTTACGAGGTGGCTCGGCGAAGACGCCGAGTTCAACGCCATGAGCGAGCGGAACAAGGCAAACCGCTGCACCGGGGGAACACACAGTGAGGGAAGCCGCAACACCGATCACTTCAGGATGCACATGGTACATATATACATGAAACAACCTCCATTTATTTTCCCTCATGTTCCCACTTGATACGCATAACATTTCTTTGGCGATGCCGGAGGATGTGCTCGGGGAGCCTCTTGGCGAGATGGAGGGGTGGCAGAAGATGAAGCTGAAGGCGCCCCATCTGAGCCAGCCTCAGCCCTCGCTTCCCGAGTACTTCGGCACTACCGAAGAGGACTTAGGGGAGTACTGCTCGGCGTTCACGGGTCTTCATCCCATGGTGGATGACCCCATTCGGGAGGAGACCGACGAGGTGGCATTGATGGTGGCGGGGCACGGCCATGAGCATGGCCGTACGCGCTGCCTTAGTGGGATGTACAAGCCACAGAGGAACCTCACGCAGATCAAGGCTACCCTCACCGCCGACAGCCCTCCTATCGCGCCTTCTCAACGGGTTCGCTGCGATGTAAGTTTTCCTCATTTTCATCCTCTTTCTGACATTCGTTCCTGAATGGCTAAGTTGACGAGACTCATTATTTCTGAAATTGTAGCATGCTTTCGAGGCGACCTACGATGCCGCTCATGCGGAGTATGCCTGGGTGCATCAGGAGTATATGATTCAGCAACATGCCTACAACCGGTGGACGGTGTTGCAGAATGCAGTAAGTTTCAATCTTTATGGTTGCAAAACATGACAAGTCCCACTTTCCCTAGTTTGAACCTTCATTTCTGCAACGCCTGCACATATATCTAACCTATCTTGCCGTCGATCATGAGGTTTATGCAGACTGGAGTGAGGGAGCCAGTGACGGAGCCCGAGCCACCTATGCTGGTGATGCCGCCCTTTCTTCCATCGAGGGAAGAATTCGCTCGCACATAGTACGTAGAGACCCTGGTAAGTTCTGTGCCAAACCACTTGTTACCGCTTTCCTGTTACATGGCTAAGTTGCTAACTCTTGCTCAAACATGTAGGGAACGCGATGTTCCGGGAACGCGTCGGCCTTTGGTCGCGCTTCTCCGAGTTCGTCGCGTGAGGCCATGTAACATCCTTGTTTTAGCAAACCCTAATTAGGGATTTGTTTGTGCATTCATGAGCATCATCTAAAATGCATTAAGAAAAAATTAGCATTTTAAAATAAAGTGGAAACCCTAATGTGTGCAATTTCCCCTCCATTTAAAATCCTCTCAAAATGTTTCAAACCAAATAGTTGGACCCTCAAATATAATTAGAAGGGCCAATAAATATTTTACTTGAAGTCTAAAGTTATTTTTGAACTCTAAAAGTTTGCGAAATAGCAAAATACTATGGTTTTTAGCCCTGTTTTTAATTTCCAGGGAAATCCCCAAAAACCAGGGGGGTTTTCATAAAATCACCTTTTCTTCTTCGTCTACTGGAAGCACCTCGGTGGCGCACGCACGGCCGCCCGATGCTGCCGGCGGCCGGGATCCTCTCCGCCGCCCCCGGCGGCCTATAAAGCTCGTCGCGCCATTGTGGACAACCCCAGCACGCCACCCTTTCTTCCTCTCTTCCCCTCTCTCCACCCGCAGGCCAAACCCTAACCCCGGCCATCTCTCTATCGCCGCCGTTGCCGGCCTCCCCGCGCCTAGCCACGACCACCACTTGCTCCGCCTCGCCTCCCTGAGCCTCCTCGTCGAAGGAATCGACGGGGGATGGTCGGAATCGATGCCATCGCCTTGTTCTTCTCCGCAGGCGGCCGAGCTCGCCGTGGCCGCAGCGGCGCCTGCAGGCCTCCTCCGGCCCCGCCGTCGACTCCACGAGCACCGTGGTGAGCTCCCGGTGCCCCGGCACCCGCTCCCTTCCTCTCCCCCCTCCCGAATGCTGCCGCGTCGCGCGCCGTCTCGGGCCGCCGCGCTGCTCGCCGCCACGGTCGCTCCGGCGACCCAAACGGTGCGGCGCCGCCACCATGCGGTCACCCGCGCTCGTGCGCGTCCGCCACACCAAACGACGCATCCAGGGACGCCCTGGAGCGCCTGCTCTGCTCGCCGCTGGCGCCGGACCGCCGTGGTCAACCACCGGCGGTTGACTCCGGTGGGACCCGGTAGCCATGTGGCATTTTCTTTTTATTTTGTTTTAATTTTTTATAAAAGAAAAATCCCTGACAGGTGGGTCCCCCTCGTCAGAAATTTAATCATTTCTGAAATATTTCGTTAATTAATAAAATCCTGACAATGGGCCACGTGTGTTAGAGATTTAATATTTTCCAGAAATTGAAGAAAATGAGTAAAACTTGTTTAATTCATAACTTATTCATTTTAAATCAGAAAAATGTGTATAATATATCAAAATCTTCAGAAAAATGAGATCTACACTTTGCTATCAAAAGCATGCATTGTTAAACAACTTTGAACCATAGTTGTTTTAGAAGAACTAATTGTACCCCTCTAAGGTTCCGGAACTGCTAACCCTAGTCCCGTTGAACCCCAGTTAATCTGATGATGTCTTAGGGTTAGTTCAGTACCTAATTAACCTGTCATGTCATCATCTTTGAATGTGCATTGCATTATGCCATGTATTGAATGATATTTCTCTATCTCTAGTGTTTGCTTCTTCGCGATCGATAGAGCACGAGTCTTAGACGAGGAAGATCGACAGCACCGAAGTTCAATATTTGTCTACCGACAAACAAGTCAAGTACAAGACTATCGAAGATCCACTTCGGTTTGTCAGGGACAAAGGCAAGCCCTAACCTGGTTCATATATGGTTTCGAACTGCTTTTACTTCTGGATCCTACATATTGCATACGATTCAACTGTCTTTTCTCGATAGGTAGAGTTATCCTATCTATTGCATGTTCCACCCTTGTAGCCTCAAATCCCTGATCCACTGCTCCTAGCATAACTAGGTTTGGCATGTGTGAATCGATAGAGCCTTTATATCTTTATGCTTAGCCATGCTTAGTTCGTTACGCTACTACTCCGGTCTTCGGACTAGAGCCTTACAATGAAATGAATCTAGCATGACAGGTTAACGTGGTGAGTATGGAGATGTTTGGTAAAACATGACTAAAGGCTCAAACGAGAGGCCACATTGGGATGTGGTGGGTTGTTTCGTTTCTGCCGACCCTAGGATCCGAGTTCTCGCCTCTTGAACCAAGATCGAGCGTACAACCACACGAGGCCCTATTATGGTACCCTCTCGACTCACTAACTTGCCTAGTCCATTCCATGAGTCACATAGTCTGCGCGTTATTTGGACATATGCATCGAAAACGTTTGTGAAAATGTGCATAGCATAACAGGTAGGTAAGCGTGGTCGTGGTGGCTGGGGGTTGCGTCCTCTGGTGAAACCCACCTCGGCTCACATCCTTAAGGACCGACTTCGGGACTTGACCCGTTACGGCGGAACAATCCTTATCGCGTGACTCATGGTCTAGGTGACAGTAAGGTAAAGGTCGTGGTCAACCACCCTCTGCCGGCTTTCCAAGGAAGAGAGCTTATGATCTGGCATTAAGAGTCGGTTGGTACGTGTGGGTAAAGCTGTGCACCCCTGCAGGGTTATGAATCTTTTCGAAAAGCCGTGTCCACGGTTATGGACGACTTGGGAACGGACGTGGAGATCATAGAGAACTTTAACCTGATCGTAAAACTTGGCAAATACTGTGTGTTAACGGATACCTTCTCCGGGTGTTGAGGGGGTGATCCGAGGATAGTGGTTCGAGATGATGAAGATTGGTGGATACAATATGATGATCAATAGAGATAGAGATATCGCGCTCTTATCCCCTTTTAAAGGTTCTGAGTAGTCGAGCTTCTTCTCCCTCTTATTTAACAAAGGAAAACTGACATCGTTCCGGGAACGCGTTGGCCTTTGGTCGCGCTTCTCCGAGTACGTCGCGTGAGGCCACACTGATGCACCAAGCCCGTCGTTCTCCTAGTGCTTCTTCTCGTGGTTCTGGTGGTGGATCCCCTTCCCCGGACGACCCCCGTGCCCCTTTTCTGACGTCGGGAGATATGGCTTCATTTTAGGTAGCTAGATGATCTTGTGGCCGTATGCTATATATGAGGATGATCTTGTGGCCGTCGGGTTTCGTATACTTGCTATGTATAAGGATCATCTTGTTATGACGATGCTTGTTATGTATAATGATGCCTGTGATTCTACTGCCATTTTACTGTGACGTGGTCTTTATCCTTCTATGTTACTCCATTCAACCAATTTCCAATTTTTCTGCTGAAAAAAAACAGACCCTGCGTTGTGCCAAATGGCACGGTCTATGCCGACGGCATTACCGTCGGCACAGCCCCAGAGCTGGCCTGACGAGGACGAGGCTATGCCGACGGCCTGGCCGTCGGCACAACCGTCTTCTGGGCAAACGGCGTTCTTCCTCCGCCGGGCCCACCTTCTTACTGTGCCGACGGCGTTTTGCTGTGCCGACGGCCACTGGAGCTGTGCCGAGAGCGTGCTACGCCGACGGGGAGGTGCCGACGGCCACCGTTGGCACAACCTGTGCCGACAGCATTTCAGGCTGTGCCGACGGCTCGCCTTTCAGCTTTCCTGTAGTGTTTATTTATACATGTGGTCTTGTCAACATGATTAATGCCTTCGGTTTTTTATATAAACTAGCATGGTGGCCCTCGCAAATGCGAGGGCATCATCTATACCTTGTCAAATCTACTCATGAGATAATTTAGTGGTGTAATTAGTGTATAGCAGACACATAGCTACCACGAATACTATGCTAGGTAAAAATATGACATATGTGGTAGTGTTCCGCGTTGCACATCTAGATTTGGAGATATTTTATGAAATATTTATCTTGAAATGTTATTGTGCCATTTGTTATGGTATACATCGACTTTCGGAAAAATTCCTGGAGCAAGTGCAAATATCTATCACTTCTCTGTCGCCTTCGGGCGTCAGGAAGTCCTGTTGTGCATGTCTCTGTTGTTCACATATCGACATCTTTTCCAACAAACCAATGTGTGGGTATATATCTAAGACAACATTCACGATTTCTAAATCCGACATGTCATGGTAAAAGTATTATTAATATTTTATTTATGATTTCAAGTTTAGGCAAAATATGTCCATCAGCTGAACGTTTAATTATACCCGTTTTTAAAGCTACAGTTGTCTTAGTTTTGTACTTTAGACCTACCCATGATTTTCGCAGCTACTATAATTTATCCGGATTTATTTGTTAATATATACACTCTCTCCTGCTCGCGCTTTTCATAGCTTGGTATTTATGATGTTGCATACAATTTTGCTTTCTATACCTGTATGTCGCCGAAGGTTATTCGATTTTATTTTTTGCACAATTAGCATTGATGTATCATTTGAACAATCGATGAAAACAGTTGGGAAAATGTGGCTATGGATGAAACACCATTAATTGGGTTTCCCTGCAAAATTTTCTATTAATTGTTTGCTCGTTTTAGACATCAATGTGTGATATAACATATTAATTGCAGTGATGCATATGGCTTGATATACAAAATTATACTCCTATGTTCCCGAAAAGAAATTGTGCATACTTTTCACTAATAATCTTTGACCAAGAATTGCTCGAACAATGGTCCATGTTATAAAAAAATAATATTTGTTGATTTATATTAGAAGGAAGTTTCAAGTGATATCTCTTTTTGCATAAGTACTCCACGTACGCCGTTCTCTGGTACGACCCATGTACGATGCTGAATCTGGTGGTACTCTGCACTTAGCTGCCACCGACGGATGGATGGATCTTCTTGTCGTACAAAGATCAGATAAACTGTCTTGTATGTATAGTAGGACTCATTATTTCGTGGCACATAATCCATATTCCGTTTCTAAATCGATTGGTCAAAATTATATGTCGAAGAAGTCTTACATGTATGAAAGGACTACAGGATTTTGTTGCCAAAAATGCTTAAAATTCCTTAAATTAGAGAAGCCGTCGATCTTACGCGGCGCCATTGACGCCTTACATGTCTTGACGAAGTCGCCGTCGCTGATGTCGGTGGAGAAGACATGGAGCTTGTCGCTGAAGCCCTTGGCAAAGACCTCTCGACAATGCTAGCACGTGACTGGTTTAACACACATCACCGCACTGTCGACTATGCGGCATCACCGTGTTCTCCATCTGGAAGAAATACCTCCGGTCGAGCACCTTCAGCTCCGAGAAACTTGAGGTTACTCTGGAACTTGTTCTCTGCCAGGTTCGTGTCTAGTCAGTTGTCTTAGGTACCCGACGCTTGACAACAACTCAATGTGCCCACACGGGTGACTTCCTAAACACTTCCACAAGCATATAACCCTTCTCGGGAGGACTCCACGATGGTCTTCCTGAACACGCCGTGTCTCTTTGCAAAATGTCCTTAGTGCTGCTACTGCGGAAGCGCTAGCTCTGTTTAAGGGATTGGAATTCCTGGAGCAACTGGGTGCATCTGCAGTTTGCATCGAGTCGGATTCCCTGGAGCTCATTGAGGCATGTACGGGTAACTCTGATATCTGCAGTCCTTACTCTGCAATTTTGGTTGAGTGCTTCCTGAAGGTTAATTCAATGGCGGATATCTCTTTTAACCATTGTCTTAGGGATGCTAATAAGGTGGCGCATGAAATAGCAAGGCATGTTTATTTCTCGAAGCAAACTTTAATTTGGGACGGTGATCCCCCTGATTTCATTTTGCCTTTTGTAATGGATGATGTAACTATATTTAAAGTTTAACAAAGCGCCACCAGGCATTCCCTAAAAAAATGTAATTAGATTGAATGTAAAGCTATATTTATTTTCAGAAAACTTGTGTATTTATTTTCCAGACATACTATATGTATGATCTTTTTCATACGATCCGTGTACGATGGGGTCATGAAAAGATTGCACAGCTGCTTCCCGTTCAACTCCCTATTGTACGATCGTAATATCCTGTGGTGCTTGGTCAAAGCTAATAAATTTAACTTAACACAAAGCTAAGCGTATACTTATTTGTGGGTGGAGGAGTAGTTATACACGTCGCTACACAAATATTGGTATATGTCCATTAAAAAAATCGTATTCAACTTGTTTATCATTAACTTAGATTCTAAACAAATAGAAATCATATTAAAAATAGGTACGATGTGTCCTAGCAACCATTATCTTTTTAGGTACCACATTTAGGGGTCTAGTGAAATCCATGCATGTCTTATCCAAACGTAAATATTTCATAGATGAGCTAGTGTACCATGTATGTACATCTCATGCGAATCTATCTGTTTCCCGGTGGGCCATGCCAAGTCCGTTTGTGTGTTTTGTTGTAGCTGGACTCATGGTTCTCCATTTAAATCTTTCTTTTTTTTCTCACGGGAGTGCCAAACGTGAAGCCATGCAAGTCTGTTTGAGAGCCAAACGTGACCAAGATTTTAATCACGTATCAGCTTTAAACATATTTTGTAATCACCGATCAGTTTTAGAGTCAGATTCCATGGTACGTCTATATAATGTGTCAATCGGACCTACACAGTTACGTAATTGATAGCACATGGGCACTCGCAAATGCGAGGGCATCACCTTTAATATTTTAAAAAATATAAAATATTTATTCTTAATCTTATACAAACTCTTTCCATCAAATTTATCTTCTTTATCATTGAAAAATACTCTATGTTTTAAATATGGATACATATATATTCCTAATATGTACCTTTGAGAACTTTGTGCATGATTGTGATTCTAAGAAATAACAAATAGTCATTATAAATTTTGTTTTTGATATTATCTTATTATTTTACCATTAAACATCTCCACCTTGTCCATTAGTATTTGTATCATAATATTGCATAATGCAATATATAGATTTAGTAGATCATAATAACGCTACTTGTAAGGTCGACTAAAAACTTACCACCAACCACGAATCTGGCGTGTCAGCACTATATGCCCGGCCACCCCGGACTCGTCCTGATCGACTACTTCATTGCCTTCTTAGGGATCTCCGTAGTTGGAGCCATCAGACGGATCATAGGACACCCGTGTGTATGCTCGGAGGCTCCATCTTCAAGTATGACAGGTGCCGACTTGATCGGAGCGGTTACCAATATGCTCGGGTGACGGCGTCGTGTGTGCGTTCACAAACTATCGGGTGAATGTATGTAAGATGGTGGCCCAACGTGATAGCATTGTGGCCCTCACAATGCGAGGGCGACATCTTTAATTTTTCGAAAGTGACCGAGAATTAATTTTATAGTTTGTGGATATTCAAATTTTGATTTTTGGGTAGTAAATAATGTGGTTCTTTGGTCATGAATAATATATCACATGTGCGGTAAATATTTAATTTTTATTTTTTCCAAAAAAATAATATTCCCTCTGAATCATATTACTTGTCGCAGATTTAATACAACTTTATACTAATTCTACTGCAAATAATATGGGTGATGTGCTGCTCTTTTTGTAGGGCCTAGCGGCAGGTAGAAAAAAGATTTGCGTGTAACATCCGGACTTAACCAATGAATCGATGAGCGACCGGCAGCCCATCCATTGACTGATTCTACCAACGCAATGTTGGTCACTGCCGATCTCCTGTACATGTGTAATTTTAGACGTTAAAATTGAAATCATTGGTTTATATTTTTTAGTACATGTGGATCAACCTGGTACCTCCAAAAACAGTTTTTGTATTATTTTATTATATAACATTGCCTCATCTAAATTTAAAAGAATCCGAGACATCTTTAATTGGACAGAGGGATCCATATACTTGACCATGCACATTCATATATCTATACACTCACTCACTCACGTACAATTATACTTCACTATATTATAAGTTTAAGCTATAGCAAAAAAATTCTACTAAATCATGCTTTCAACTTTTAGCTAGCTAAGCCTGTTCATGTACACTTTTTTTCGTATGTTCGATCTCAGATAATCTGTACAAACATGGCTTCTTATTCTGTTTATTTATTTATTTCCTAAACGGACTCACGTAGCTAGGGTGAGCGTACATTTATTTTTATGAGTGGAGTCTCCTACCCGAATAGATATGCTCCGGCAACAAATCAATTAGGAGAGTCCACATACTTTAAAAGTCTACTACGGACGGGAGAAAAAGAAGATCTGGATATAGGTCTTCTATTTATATTGAACGTATCAAACTAAACTACTGACGATTACGTAATTAATAATCATTCGTTAAATCATAGCCACTTAATTTATATCTAACTGCTAATATAATTTAGATGATGTGGCTTAACGTGGTGGCTCTATTAAACATCCTTATTTTGCTTTTAGTATATAATAGATCATAGCCACTTAATTTATATCTAACTGCTAATATAATTTAGATGATGTGGCTTAACATGGTGGCTCTATTAAACATCCTTATTTTGCTTTTAGTATATAATAGAATAGATGTGGCTGCTCAGTTGCTAGTTAGCCTGGGAGAGCATCACCATTCACTTGCACGTCCAGGGAGAGCAACACCATTCCCGATGCCCAGCTAGAAGGGCAGGTCGATCGTTTGTGTCCTCGCGCTCAGCGACTCTGGCACCCTCCAGTGGACACGTGGGCCTTCGGCGCCGTACCTCAGCCTTCGGACATGCATGCTATTGCTAGCTCCGCCCCCGCGTCGGGCTTCGGCTCGACACAGGAAGGTCGACCTCCGACTACCGAAGGTCCGATACATCTTCGGCCGCCACTGCTGCTCTAGCTCATGGGGTGCGCGAAGCCCGGCCGCCCCTTCGGCGTGAGACCGGTCATCGGACGTCGTCTCCGTCGGACACGCGGAGCTTCACACCAGGCGCGAGGGACGTGTAACCCTTCGCAACGGCGTGAGCAGGCGTGTTATAATGCGCGCGAGCCACGTTCGGCTCCGGAAAGGTGGACATGCACACTTTATTTGTCTTCCCAGGAGGGAGATCAAAAGCATCACAGATTTGCTAAGCAACAGATGAATAGAAATATGCACTAAGCAAGATTTATAGATACATGTCTTGGAAACCACCATTCATCCTCCCACTCATAAAGAGAAAAAGAAAAAGATCTAAAACACGTAGGGCAATTGGCTGGTTCTTGGTGCATTTTCAATTAAAAGCTTTCTAATCTTTTTTCCATGTGTGTTTAAAACATGTGTTTATTCATTCTTCAATAACATTAAGCAGTGCATTAATAACTATTAGATGCCCTAGAACAAAAGTTTTGAAAGTACTGTGCACTTAGTCCTAGTCTTAATGGTTGGGATCTGGTTGAATTGTTATGTATTTGAGCACAAGTTATTTTGTATAATGTTACAGGTACAATGTTATTGGTTTGTGCGCCTCTCTTGACGGAGCATTCTATGGACTATTAGGCCGTTCATTTATCATCAATGTTCTCATGGAAAATTTGAGATCCATGGAATTTAATCATTTGGGAAAGCTCATGCAGCTTGTCTTCATTCCATTGGTTAAGTATTGCCCTCAAGAATGTTGGGACGAATGGATGGTCAAGTTGCTGGAACCTATATTTAGCCACTGTGAAGAAACTTTTTATTATGCATGGTTCACTTTTCTTCATGAGGGCCGGGCTAAAGTTCCAGCTTATTTTGGTAATCTCAATGGACCAGATGAAATAGTAAACCAATTTGAAAAGGAGCTATTGCTTAAATTTACTCGTTCTGTATCTGACCTGCTTGAGGTTTTAGCATCAGAAAGATTGAATAGTGGGCTTGCACAGTTGCCTTTTCGACCCAAAAAAATTTGCACAAAGGCTGATTTTCAAGACTTGAAGTCCATATCTTCCAGCTCCCTTATTGGGTATGAATTTAGTTGTATGTTCAGTGTGGTTTCTAGACATTTACTTATCTTTTCGTATAATTACTTGTAGGTATCTTTTACACCATAATTGCTTTGGGAGGTTGAGCATGTACCTATTTGGGTGTTTGGCGGATTATCAAACAGCAAAGAAAGCATTGCCATTTTGCTATGCTTTGATCCGTCTAGCAATCGCTACTAATCATGAGAGTCTGAACCAGTTTATTCTTAATGAGATGCTTCCAACTATTATCCTACTTCTTGGTGATCTCCCAAGTGCAATCTCTGGGCTTAGTTCACTGGTGGAAAAAGGGCCTTTGGTCGCGGTTCGCAACTGCCATTAGTCGCGGTTGCGCAAGCGCGACTAAAGGCCCCCCCTTTAGTCGCGGTTTCTTACGAACCGCGACTAAAGGCACATCCACGTGGCCGCCAACAGTCCGTCGGGGCGGAGGACCTTTAGTCGCGGTTCTCCTGGCCAACCGCGACTAAAGGCCGCCGCAGGTTTAGGGTTTTAGCCCCCCCCCCCCCCCCTAAACCTGTATTGTTTTATTTCTTTTGTGTTTTATTTTAATTTTGAAGGAGTTTCACATAATACATGCATATGAATGTACAATTTCAATCAAATTTGAAATTAGAACCGAAAAGAATTCAAGAGGAATATACAATATATATTCAATATCATCGGATGACCATATACAATTTTGAACAAGTTTCCATACATAATTTAATGCATATGAAGTTCTACGTCCTCTACATAGTGTTCTCCTTTAGGATCGACGACTTCCCTCCTGAACCATCCAGCTAGTTCCTCTTGAAGTGGTCGAAAGCGAGCTTCTGGACTAAGCATCTCCCGGAGGTTATTCCTCTTGACATTGTTATCAGTCGGAACCCGCTCAGAGGTGTATCTCCGGATCATCTCACAAACATAGTATCCACATAGATTGGTCCCCGGTGGCTGAATATCCCCAGCCCCAGCCACTGACCTTTTAAATTGTAGCTCTTTTTTGAATTCACCGACCTTTTCATTTACGAACCGTCTCCAAACCCTACGAGGCAAAGAAAATTAAATGAACAAGAGAGTTATTAGTTACTTGATATTAGGAAATGAACGAAATAGGCCGATCGATATAGAGCGCAAATGAATGAAAATAATTACTTCTGCATCATTTTTCTAATGTTGGCCCAAAGCTTTGGATCCATATTCAGAGAGTCGTGGATGAGAACTCTGGAGTCGTGAAATTGAATTACTAGCGAGAATCCGGTGGAACTGCGGACACGATACATGCACAGTCATGCATAACTCATCGATTAGCCACATACCATGCATGGAGTAAACAAAAGAGAATGTGCTCAAGACAGAAACACTCACCCAAAATGGTAAGGAAATAGAATATCACTTTTGAGTTCCTGCTTTGTAAGAAACCGCCACAGGTCTTCCTCCACGTCGGCGGGGTGTTTTTCTAACACATATCCATTAACGATGTGTGGGTCAATGAACCCAACATCATGGATGTTCTTTACTCTGCATTCCTCAATCTTCATTCTGCATAATAGCGTACACAACAATATAGTTAGGACATATATATATAGTGCAGGCAATGAACGAGATGGGGTAGAAATAAATCACTTACAGAACGTAGCAACTGATAATAGATTTGTCGAGCTCGCGCAGATTGAAAAGCTGGAACAATTCACTCATATGAATTGCTACATAGTAATGTTTGAAGTGATGCTCATGTCTAACTTCCGCATAAATATATTCTTTGGCGTTTTTATTTTTTATGTAACCCTTGTAACAATTTAGCAGATTTTTCATATGTTGAGGTAGATCCTCTTCCTGCGCAGGCTCGACGAGGGGCCCATTCAGCACATATGTAATTACTGGTTCACTCATTGGCGCCTCCTCAAGGCCTAACACTGCACGAAGAGTCATACCTAAGTTGGCCGCTTGTTCTCTGGCACTCGTTACAGTCAATCCCTGTGCTTCCGCAGCTGCTATGATATCGGGGGCATCCGGACCGGCGGCTTCCACTATGAGCGGGGCAATCGATTGTTTACTTTGTTCCCCGAGCTGTGCAACTTGTTTCCCGCTTTTTTTACTTGCTAATTCTTTCTCCTTCTTTTCCTTCAACATGAGTGCCTGCCTACGAAGTTCACGTGCATAGTCGTCAGGCAGATTCTTCGCGGCTTGGGACGGTGTGCTCAAAAATGACTTAGCCCACTTCTTTTGGTCATCAGAAAATACTGGCTTGGGCTCGGGCTCTCTTTTCTTCTTGCAGTCCGTCTTCCATTTCTCATAATCAGCAGCCGCGGCCGCGGCAGTTTCCTCGGCACTACGTTCCCAAGGCCTTGTGGGGAGAGGCTTCAGTGATGGCTCCGGTACCTTTGTGGTCTTAGGTACATAAGGGTCCGGGTTAATAATCCAGGACTGCTTCTGCTTCTTTGCCGAAGGTGGATTGGGGCGCGGCGTCTGATCACCCGCCGGACGAGGACTGGGGGGCGGCGGCTGATCACCCGCCGGACGAGGACTGGGGGGCGGCGGCTGATCACCCGCCGGACGTTGTGGACTGGGGGGCGGCGTCGGCTGACGTGACGGAGGTGTAGGTGAACTTGTTGTCCTTGGCGCCTCGCCTCGAAACTTGGTAAACTTCTTTTGCCATTGAATGAAATGGCGCTTGACATCTCCAAGTCTTTTCTCCCCTTCAGGTGTAGCAATGTCAATCTCCAGGTCCTCAAACCCTTGGACTATGTCCTCCACCGTGACACGAGCATAGCCATCTTGAATGGGGTTGTTGTGGTGGAGTGCTCCAGGTAAACATGGTAAAGCACTGCCGATGGCTACCTTCATGGACATGTTCCCGATAGGATAATACAGATGACATTCTTTCATCTCCTTTATATCGTCCACGGGGTAGCGAGGAGGCTCTGGTGCAGTAATTTCGACCACCAGAGGCTCCGGTGCAGTAATTTCGATCGTCGGTGCATCTGCACCAGCCGGTGGGGCCTCCGTGGAAGCCACGCTGCTTCTCCGCTGCTGGCTTCCGAGATCCGCTGGATGATCTTCATGCTGCGCCCGAGCTGCATCTCTTTCGGCTACTAGTACACTCACGGTTTTCTTCATCACATCCATTTCCGATGCCAACCGCGCCACAACATCTGCTTCCCGATCCATCTTTCTCTTACGGCTTCTGTAACCGTACGGGTCATCGTTCTGGGGGAACCCTATTTTCCACGGAATGTGCCCCATGCCTCGTACACGTCCTCCGTGTTCAGGATTCCCGAGGGCTTTTGTCCGCGCGTCGTTCTCTCTGTTGAACTTGATCTTCCCCTCTTGAGCATCCCTCATTGCGTCAATAAGGGCTTGGGTGGGTTTAATTATTTTGCCCCGGTAAACACACTCCCCTGTCTCCGGGTTCAGCGTTCCCCCATGCCCGTACCACCAGCTTTTGGCCCTTGGGTCCCATCCCTCCGTGCACAGACGGATTCCTCGCGCCCTCAGCTCGTTCTCCATCTTCTCCCACCTAGGCTCCCAAAGGCGATACCCTCCTGGCCCCATAATATGATTGTACTCCTTCTTAGCCGCATTTTCCTTATTTTTTCGATATTTGAATGAACTGCTCCGATTTCTTTTGCTTCACAAATTCTGGCCAATCATGTTTCAGTTTCTCATATTGTCCTTTGAAATCCGGAGTCTTGTTCTGCTTGACAAAGTCATGGGCTAGATTTTGCTTGAATTTCCGGAATGCGTCGGCCATCTTATGAAGAGCGAACTGTTTGACGAGCCTCCTCCTCTCCTTGTTTTCCTCAATCTTGTTACCCTCCTCATCGAATTTGTTGTATTCCGGAGGTAGAACGAAATGTTCCATAAGCTTCTTGAAGCAATCTTTTTTTGTTCTCTTATCGACAAAAGTGAAACCAATTCGTGCCTTCTTTGGCTTATTCCACTCCTGGACGGTGATCGAGACGTTGTCTCTAACAACGGCTCCGCATTGGCTGACAAACTTGGTGGCGTTCTTGCGGGGCTCCAGCGGCCTGCCGGTTGCACTGTCGACAACCTCGATGGTGCATGTTTCTCCTTGTTTCATCGTCTTGGTTGCGCCACGCTTTGACGACGTACTCGATTGTTTCGACGATCCGGCCGAGGGCTAAAATAAGAAAGAGAGTCGCGCGCATTAGTACACACATATTTATTCAAATCAGTTAGTTTGTATCACCAGAGGCTCAATGTATATATATACCTCGGCGCCGGAGGTGGTTGCTAC
Organism: Lolium perenne; assembly: GCF_019359855.2. NCBI lineage: Eukaryota > Viridiplantae > Streptophyta > Magnoliopsida > Poales > Poaceae > Lolium > Lolium perenne. The sequence goes on along the minus strand of NC_067248.2, from coordinate 551,135 downwards.
TTCCATTTGAAGATCGTCGTTTATCGACGTTTGTTCGGCATCATCTTGCTGACGGCGCCCTTCATCTTCACCGTCAAGGTTCAGATAAGAAGAGATATCATCTTCTTCTTGTCCGGTCGGCACATATAGAATATCGCCGTTTATGATGCCGAACATATGGGCTTCACCGTCCGGATCATAGTTGTCCATAATCGGGTCAGCTCTATCGTCCGCCATTATGTCAGTCCTGAAAACATGTAGTAAAAACAAATTAATTAAGTGAAGAAGGGGGGCGGTGGCGGTGGAGGTGGCGAAAGGGCGGTGGCAAAAGGAGGGGGCGAGGAAGGGGTGGGAGAGGGTGTCGCGGTAGAGCGCGAGACGGGGCGGCAGACGACGGTGTCACGGAGAGGGAGGCGAGGACAACACACATGTATAACCCTCGCCGCCCCCTCTCGATCCCAAAAAAAACACCGTGCGTATACGGAGGGGGCGATGAGGGGCTCGCTCCCCCCTCCGTATACGCGCGGTGGTTAAGTCAAATTTTGTAAGTCAAATTTGAGTTCTTTTTTAAGTGAAATTTTAATTAGTTCATTTTTTAGACAAACTTAATTTTAAGTGAAATTTTAGTTTTTTTACACGGCGGCGCCTCTCTCCTCTCTCCACGGCGGCGAGCAGTACGCGCCGCGAACAAAAACCCTGCGCGTATACGGAGGGCGGCGAGGGTGGCGCATCGCCACCCCCGCCGCCCTCTCCGTATATGCGGGGTCGTGTACATTTTTTTAAAGCGGGATCATATCGTTGTACATTGACGCGCGGGGTCGTTGTATATATATTGATTATCAAGTTTTTTTTTGTTAATTATCAAGTTTTATATACGTTTTTTTTGTTAATTATCAAATTTTACGGTTTTTTTTGTTAATTATCAAATTTTAAGTTATTTTACCGTTTTTTATTAAACTAATTAACTAGTTAAAATTAAAAAGAACAACAAAAAAAAAAATCCGGTGGCCTCTGGCCGCGGCGCCCCTCTCTCTCCACGACTCGCGCGCGCGATTGTGCAAAGCGAGGCGGCAAGCGGCGACGGCGCGGCGTCGAGCGGCGACAGGCGGCGCGAGCCTTCGGCGCGCGGCAGAGAAGAATCGGAGAAGACGAGAATGGAGGCGACGGTATTTATAGCCCCCCCTTTAGTCGCGGTTGGGGAGGCGACCCGCGACTAAAGGCTTTTTTGGCGGGTTTTTGCGTTCCCGCGCGCAACGACCTTTAGTCGCGGTTGGCCAGGCCAACCGCGACTAAAGGTATTTTTCAAAATACTTTTTCTTTTTCAAAATCTTAAAAATACATATAATATATCAAAAAATTCAGAAAAATAAAGCTAATTCAATTCAATATGTTAAAAACACAAATATTATATCAAAAAATTCAGAAAAATAAAACTAATTCAATTCAAAATTCTAAAAATACAAATAATATATCAAAAAATTAAGAAAAATAAAACTAATTCAATTCAAAATGTTAAAAATACAAATAATATATCAAAAAATTTAGAAAAATAAAACTAATTCAATTCAAAATCTTAAAAATACAAATAATATATCAAAAAATTAAGAAAAAAAAACTAATTCAATTCAATATGTTAAAAATACAAATAATATATCAAAAAATTCAGAAAAATAAAACTAATTCAATTCAAAATCTTAAAAATACAAATAATATATCAAAAAATTAAGAAAAAAAAACTAATTCAATTCAATATGTTAAAAATACAAATAATATATCAAAAAATTCAGAAAAATAGAACTAATTCATTTCAAAATTCTAAAAATACAAATAATATATCAAAAAATTCAGAAAAATAAAACTAATTCAATTCAAAATGTTAAAAATACAAATAATATATCAAAAAATTCAGAGAAGTTCTTCCCGGCCGCCTCTGTCTTCCCACAAGTTCTTCCCGGCCAGTCTTCCCGCTAGTTCTTTCCCGCCTATGTCTTCCCTGTCTTCCCGCCATTTCTTCCCTGTCTTCCCGCCTCTTTCTTCCCGCCATTTCTTCCCGCCATTTCTTCCCTGTCTTCCCGCCTCTTTCTTCCCGCCACTTTCTTCCCGCCATTTCTTCCCTGTCTTCCCGCCTCTTTCTTCCCGCCACTTTCTTCCCGCCATTTCTCACTACATATATGTAGCCCGGCTTGGCCAGCATTATCACATCTCTACAATCTCTCATCACTCTCTCATGGCTTCCACCGCACCCACTCTAACCTACCAACAGGTGGAGGAGCTTTGCGCCTCGAACTACCCTTGTCCACCGGGCTACCGCGTCCCCACCGGCTGGAGCCTAAGCGCCGGCGGCGTGCCGGTCCTTCCCGTCCCTCAGGGTACTGCGCGCCGGGCGGCCATCACGAACCACTACTACCTCGACCTCACGCCGGAGCAGCGGATGAATCCCCGCTGGCATCCCGATAACCAGCATACTTGGGACGCCTTCTTCATCAATCGGCGTGAGAGGGCGCTCGCCAGGTATGAGGAGGACGGTCTGCCTCCTGGGAACTTCCACGAGGCCGACCGTCGGCTATGGTGGTACGGCCGGACTCTGCAGAGCGTCATGGACTACATCACGGCCGGCGATATCCCCCGCCTGCGCTACCCTCAGTTCGAGCCACGAGCGCTGCCCGACGACAGCGACGACAGCAGCGACGACGACGGCGGCAACTTAGAAGGCGCGACTACCAGTACAACGGCGGCGGCTATGAAGACTACGAGTATGCATATTATACGCCTAGGCAGGAGTATGACTAAATCACTCCAAATTTCATGTATCATCAATGGTATCTCGAATCATTCGAAAATGGACACCAAACACATCACGGGTAATATAATTCACATGATCCATTCAACAAAGTTTGGTACAATAAATTATTACACATCATTTCTTCCCTTGTATCCCTGCTTGCTTACGATTGTGCAGTATCCATGGAGCATCCTCATCATTTAACTTAATGCTTGGGTCGGTGTTCACTTTGAAGGGCGGAATTTCAGCAAACATATTATAATCTTCTGACATGTCTGTCTTGTCCTCCACTCCCACGATGTTTCTTTTCCCTGAAAGAACAATGTGGCGCTTTGGATCATCGCATGATGTACTGATCGTTTTCTTATATTTCCGTTTCCTCGGTTTGCTACTCATGTCCTTCACATAGAAAACCTGAGCGACATCTTTCGCTAGGACGAATGGTTCGTCAAGGTAACCAAGATTGTTGAAATCCACCATTGTCATTCCGTATTGCTGGTCCACCTTTACCCCACCTCCTGTTAGCTTGAACCATTTGCACCGGAACAAAGGGACCTTAAAGGAGGGTCCATAGTCAAGTTCCCATATCTCCTCTATGTAACCATAATATGTGACCTTTTGCCCATTCTCGGTTGCTGCATCAAAGCGGACACCACTGTTTTGGTTGGTGCTCTTTTTATCTTGGGCGATCGTGTAAAATGTATTCCCATTTATCTCGTACCCTTGGAAAGTCGTTATAGTCGAAGATGGTGTCTTGGCCAACATGTACAGCTGATCTACAACATCATTGTCATTCATTAAATGTTTTCTCAACCAACTGCCGAATGTCTCCATGTGGGCCTTCCTAATCCAGGATTCAGGCTTCCCCGGGTTGTCCGAGCGTAAAATATTCTTGTGTTTCTCAAAGTACGGAGCCACCAAGCTGGAATTGGTCACTACAGTGTGGTGTGCTTCAGTCAGAGAATGGCCGTCCATACATATCGTTGATTTCCTTCCGATCGTGCCTTTTCCACTTAGTCTCCCCTCGTGCCGCGATCGAGGAAGACCAATCGGCTTAAGGTCAGGAACAAAGTCAACACAAAACTCAATTACCTCCTCATTTCCATAGCCCTTGGCGATGCTTCCTTCTGGCCTAGCACGGTTACGAACATATTTCTTTAATACTCCCATGAACCTCTCGAAGGGGAACATATTGTGTAGAAATACAGGACCGAGAATAGAAATCTCTTCGACTAGGTGAACCAGGAGGTGCGTCATAATATTGAAGAAGGATGGCGGGAACACCAACTCGAAACTGACAAGACATTGGACCACATCGTTCTGTAACCGTGGTAGAACTTCTGGATTGATTACCTTCTGAGAGATTGCATTGAGGAATGCACATAGCTTCACAATGGCTACTCGAACATTTTCCGGCAGGAGCCCCCTCAAAGCAATCGGAAGCAATTGCGTCATAATCACGTGGCAGTCGTGAGACTTCAGGTTTTGAAACTTTTTCTCCGCCATGTTTATTATTCCCTTTATATTGGACGAGAATCCAGACGGGACCTTCATACTGCTCAGGCATTCAAAAAAGATGACCTTCTCTTCTTTGGTCAGAGCGTAGCTGGCACGACCTTGAAACCATTCCGGATGCCGGTCATCAGGGTCTTTCAAACGTTGCTGGTCCTGCCGTACATCCTTTGTATCATTTGTCTTCCCATACACGCCCAAGAAGCTTAGGAGGTTCACGCAAATATTCTTCGTAACATGCATCACGTCGATTGCAGAGCGGACTTCTAGGACTTTCCAATATTCTAGCTCCCAGAATATAGATTTCTTCTTCCACATGGCTGCGTGCCCGTCAGCTCCCTTCGGAACTGATTGTCCGCCAGGACCCTTTCCAAAGATGACTTTCAAATCCTTGACCATATCAAATATCTCAGCACCAGTGCGTTCCGCAGGCTTCGGCCGGTGATCTGCCTTGCCGTTGTAATGCTTGCCTTTCTTTCTTACTGGATGAATTTTCGGAAGAAATCGACGATGCCCAAGGTACACGTTCTTCTTACAATTTGGCAAATGTACACTTTCAGTCTCATGTAAGCAGTGCGTGCATGCATTGTATCCCTTATTTGACAGTCCCGAAAGGTTACTAAGAGCAGGCCAATCGTTGATGGTTACGAAAAGCAATGCTCGTAGGTCAAATTCCTCTTCTTTGTGCTCATCCCACACACGGACACCAGGTCTGCCCCACAGCTGTAAAAGTTCATCAACTAATGGCCTTAGGTACACATCGATGTCGTTGCCGGGTTGCTTCGGACCTTGGATGAGCACTGGCATCATAATGAACTTCCGCTTCATGCACAACCAAGGAGGAAGGTTGTAGATGCATAGAGTCACGGGCAGTGCTATGGCTGGAGCTCTGCTCGCCAAAAGGATTCATGCCATCCGTACTTAGACCAAATCTTATGTTCCTTGCGTCAGCTGCAAAATCTTTGAACTCTCTGTCGATCTTTCTCCATTGCGTTCCATCTGCGGGGTGTCTCAACTCCCCGTCCGACTTACGGTCCTCTTTGTGCCATGGCAACAACTTGGCATGCTCTTTGTTCCTGAACAGACGTTTCAACCGTGGTATTATAGGAGCATACCACATCACCTTGGCGGGAACCCTCTTCCTGGGTTTCTCGCCCTCAACATCATCACCAGGGTTATCGCCTCTGATCTTATAACGCAATGCAGTGCATACCGGGCATTCATTCAAATTCTCGTATTCACCGCGGTAGAGGATACAGTCGTTGATGCATGCATGTATCTTCAGAACCTCTAAACCTAGAGGGCAGACAACCTTCTTTGCTTCGTACGTACTGGCGGGCAACTCGTTATTCTTTGGAAACATATTCTTCAACATTTTCAGCAAGTTTTCAAATGCCGAGTCAGCTACACCTGCCTGTGCCTTCCATTTCAGCAAATCCAGTGTGCAGCCCAGCTTTTTCAGACCATCATCGCATCCGGGGTACAGCGACTTTCTGTGATCCTCTAACATGCGATCCAAATTCTCCCTCTCCTTTTCAGTTTCGCAGCGTCTCCGTGCATCAGCAATGGTCCGACCAAGATCATCAACGGTCTCATCACGTGCCTCTTCTTCACCTTCACCTTCCCCTTCACCTTCCCCTTCACCTTCAGCATCCTCCATGAAAGTATCACCGAAATGAGCAAGATAGCTTTCATCGATGAAATCATCTCCTTCTTCATCTTCTTCCATTATAACTCCTCTTTCTCCATGCTTGGTCCAACAATTATAGCTTGGCATGAAACCGTGCCGAAGCAGGTGCAGGTGAACTTCTCTTGAGGAAGAGTAACCCTTCTGATTCTTACAGTCAACACATGGACAGATAACAAAACCCTTCTGCTTGTTCGCATTAGCCACTACGAGGAAATCTTTTAAACCCGTAGTGAACTCACCGGAGAGTCGGTTACCGTATATCCATTGCCGATTCATCTGCATTATTATAATAGTATAAAATATATAATTAACCATCATGCATTTGTTAAACTAACTAACTATAAACAATAGAAATTAAACAATAAACTACACACATGCATATTTTATCAATGACACATATGAAAGGTTCAACTTGCTAACCGCGATCGAGGAGGAAAAAATAAATGAGGAAGTTCAAGTGTGGCTCCGACACTTCATATCATGTTTGTTTCATGCTCTTGGGGCATTTCATCAAACACTTTGTGTGCATAAGAGGAGCCAAAAGCAAACCTAACACCCCCTTGTGAAGTTTGTGAAGAGAAGTGGCACCAAATGGCTAAGTGAGTGTGCTGAACTGGTATATATAGGGGAGGAGCTTTAGTCGCGGTTGGCCTGGCCAACCGCGACTAAAGGCCTTCGGGCACCTTTAGTCGCGGTTGGCCTGGCCAACCGCGACTAAAGCCCCTCACGTGCACCAGCTGGCCACCGAGCGCCCTGGGCCCAGGCCTTTGGTCGCGGTTCGCCTGCCGAACCGCGACTAAAGACTTCATTAGTCGCGGTTCCTACAGTTTCACGACTAATGGGGCTGGACGGAAGCCTCTTTTTCTACCAGTGGTTCATCGTTAAATTCAACCACAAAAGAAGATGCTAGGAACGACGTTACTCGTCTTTGTCAGAAAATCTATGAAGTTTACATAGATAGCCGTTGGGGCGATGAGCGAGGTTTCCGGGCGACCGTTGGGGCGACCTGGAGGGCGATTCTGGCCGATCGCCTCGTCGCCAGTCGACGGTCTGTCTACGGATACCGACGAGTCATCCGATTCCGGCGAGGATGCAGAGGTTGAGGTTGGGGAGATCCATGGCGAGGCTTTTGGTCCGGGGCAGGAGTATTTTGTGGATACTCCTGAGTCTGATCCTAGGCGGAACCTCGATGAACCCTCCTCGAGGATGAAGAGAAGATTGCAGAAAAGGATAGAGCAGCAGCGGATAGCTCTTTTGCTGCAGGATTCGTCACTGTCATCGGTAAGCACTGATGTTTCTTTTGCAGGTGATTTCAAGAGAAGTCCGGCTGCCAAGATCAGAGCTCGAGAAAGATTGAAAATACCAATAATGGAACCATCAGTTTTCAACTTGGAAGATGAGCTTGAGGCGTTGGCTTGGACTCTTGTTACTCATCGTCGATCATCGTCGATCTATCCGGGGATCATCGGCGTTCGTCGGTCGGAGGTTTCAAATTTACCTAGATCCTATGATAGCCATACGGGCTTACATGGGTTCAATCCAAATATGGGCCATACGGGCCCTAAGGAAATCCCGGCCGGATACGGCTTGCGTGGAATTTTCGGATTCACGTGGAGGCAGTCCAGTAGAGACGCGACTAGGGTTCCTCTTTCTCGCGGCCAGGAAGACTGGCGCCGACGTTCTTGTCTCGCCATGGCGAATCGCGGTGGTAGAGGTGATGGTCAAGGCGGAGGTCCAAGGCAGTTTGTTAGTGGAGGAGATCCTGGTGCAGGTCCTAGTGGTTTTGCTGGCCGGGGGAATTTCCAACAAGGAGGCCACCAAGGTTTTGGAGATCCAAGGAGTGGTGGTGGACGTGGCTACCAGGGAAACTTCAACAACAACTTCAATAACCAGGCAAGCTTTAACAACCAGGGGAACTACAATAATCAGGGTAACTTCAACAATTTCAATGGTTTCCAACGTGGAGTGCAGTCAGGTGGTTTCGGAGATTTTCACCCAGGCAATGGTGGTGCTGATGAGTTCTATGGCGGAGGTAATGGTTATCCCGGATACCGTAATCGTCGCCGATATGAGTTCAGAGGAAATAGGCCAGGGGGAGGAACAGGCGCTGGACGAACTGGTGATAGGAATAGGAACAATGATAGTCAACTTCAAGAGGCTCTCGATCGGCCTGTGGTGCAGCAGATGGCTGGTGCCACGGTCAATGTGCAGCAGCAGCAACCACCTGCTGTGGTTCAGCGCTCTCAGGCGGGTGCGGTCATTTTCCAGCCTAAGAAGATCAACGCCAAGACTGCAGCGGGTCAGCAGCCACCTGGTAAAACTGTGCAGCAAAAGGCCGTTGAACAAAAGGAGGATGGTGTTGGGTCTGCAGTTTTGGGAGGAAATGGAGGGCTGGCTAAGCAGACCAAGAAGAAACACAAAGATCCAGATAAAGTGAAGTGTTTTCGTTGCGACGTTGTTGGCCATTTTTCTATTGATTGCACGGCTGAAATATGTGACTTCTGTGAGTCCCCTGATCATGCTAATAAGGATTGTCATCTTCATTCAGCGCCTAAGCCATTATTGTCTGTTTACGGTTATGGACAAGAGGAGCTAGTTTTCATGGAGGTTCAGCCGATGCCTTCTTTTCGACCCAAGTGTGACAATGGGATAATGGGGAGGATTACAGTCACAGGAGGAAATCTTACGGTGGACAAAATTGTTGAACGCCTTAGGTGGATTGTGGACGATACTTTTCAGTGGTATGTTCAACCTCTAGGAAACAATGTGACACAATTTCCAAATAAGGTGGAGTTAGCAAGGGCTACTAGTATTGGTCTTTTCCAAGTAAAAGGGACGGCTTGTTCTATGGAATTTACTGAATGGAAATCGGCTACTAAACCAACTAGGCGGTTGGAAGAGGTTTGGGTTTTAATATCTGGAGTACCTGATGATTTGCTGCGAAATTACTTGACTCTATGGGGTCTGGGTGGTCTGATTGGGAAGACAAAGGAGGTCGACATGGCATACACTCGATGCCATGGGGTTGTGAGATCTTTGGTGAAGGTAGTAGATATCTCTCTTATACCTTATCAGAAAGAACTTTGGCATGAGGATGAGTGCTATGTCCTAACTTTTGAACTAGAAGAGTATGATATGGCAATTGACAGTGAGGAGCCTAAGGATGATTCCAATAAGGATGATGGAACAGATGGTGCTGATAAGAACGGCAAGGATTCTCAGTCTGATTCCACTTTAGATAAGTCTAAAAGTGACAAATCTGATGAAAAACAAACTGATGGGCCGACGAAGAATAAGAGTGGTGGTGTGATCATTAGTGCTCCTGGTGCACGTACGGTGCCAATGGACACATCTATTTCTTTTGGTTCATTTTCCAGAGACAAAACTATCTCACCACTTGCTACTGAGCATGTTTCACCATCAGCGCGCCGACAGCTGTTTCAGTCTCCCTCTTCACCTCTGAATGTTTCTAGTGTGGGTGCTTTAGGGAGTACAAAAAATTCTTCAGATACATCCGAGAAGGTTGCTGATTGTACTGTGAGAGATGCTGCCGGCTGATGCCACTTTTGAAAAGGCGAAAGTTGCATCTCCGTTTGGTAAGGACAAGGCTGTTGGCGGCATTGTTGCCCCGTCACAGGTAGCTGCAGTAGCAGAGACATCTGGGGTTGCAGCAATAGGTGCTTATACACTGGGTGTCCCGATCTCCGCCGCTTCTGAAATATCTCAAGAGCAAGCTGTCGCGCCAGGCGCTTCTGCCTTGGGTGAGGGCATAGGGATGGCGTCAGATGGCAAGCTTTCGGTACCATTTGTTGTGCCTAAAGTTGCAGCTTCTCCGAGATCATCTTCGATGGTCCACAAGGGGCCGGGCAAGAACTTTAATTCTGATGGAGTTTCTTATGGTAATTCTATTTCCAACACTTTCTCTTCTATTCCATACGGGAGTGATGAATTTTTTGGAACCTTATTGCCTTCTTCTTCTATGTTAGCTAATGCAACGAAGAAATCTATAATACCTACTAGGGAGGAGCTTCTCTCTTTTGGGGGTATATCTGAAGCGTCAATTAATGGGATACGTTCTAGTGATCGTCTTCGCGCTCAGCCGAATTCAGATGACACTCAGATGGCAAGGGCGATGCATCTAGCTCAGCAGCGTAATAATCAAGGTAATATCTCAACATCAAAGCTATCGGTTAATTCTCTTCCCGATGTTGTGATTTTATCGCGGGCCAATAAGTTAGGGGCCTCCTTTGGAAATTCTGCTAATGAAGTAGCGGCATCTATTAAAAACCTTAAAGATGTTGAAAATGAAAGAGAGCTTACAATCTTAGTGCGTAACAAAAAAATAGGTGAGGATGATCCTCATAATCTGTTTGTATCTAAGGTTTCGGGTCTTTGTGAGGACTTAATCGAAGATGTTGAGATGGGGTTGGATGATCATACGGATCAAGTTTGCCAAGAGGTAAAATCCAGCCGGGTGTGTAGGAAGAAGCCTATTAAAGTTGAAAAAGCTAAGGTGAGACGTAGTACAAGAATCAGTAAGAATCAGAAGCAAAAATCATAAAATGAAAGCTTTGATTTGGAATAGTGAGGGTTTGCGGGATACATGTAAGCACCTCTTTATCAAAGAGACTATAAGAGAACAAAAATTAGATATCGTTGCCTTTTTGGAGACAGGGAGATCTAACTTTGCGACTTCTTTCTTAAGAGATTTAGCAGGAGGATGCAATTTTGTTTGGTTTTGTCTACCGCCTCAGGGGAGGTCCGGCGGTATTCTTGTTGGGGTTAATACTGAGGCTCTCATTGTCAGAAACGTTGACGTTGGTGAGTTTTGTGTTAAGATTCATCTGTGTTCTAAAATGGATGGTTTTGAATGGTCCTTCATAGCAGTATACGGCGCTGCTCAGGATGCTCAGAAACCACCTTTTCTTGCGGAGCTTGTTCGTATGTGTGAGAAACAAACTTTGCCTATACTCATCGGAGGTGATTTCAACATTATCAGATCTCCGCACGAAAAGAATAATAACAATTATAATGCCTGCTGGCCTTTTGTTTTTAATGCGATTATAGAAAGCCATAATCTCAGAGAAATCGTACTCACTGGGAGACAATACACGTGGGCGAGTAGAAGACAAATCCCGACATATGAGAAGCTAGACCGAGTGCTAGCTAGTGTTGATTGGGAGCAGAAATTTCCTCTTGTATCAGTTCTAGCACCCGCACGCTCGGGCTCTGATCATACTCCTCTCCTTATTGACTCAGGGGAACAAGCTCACCTTGGTAATAAGGCACAATTTTCTTTTGAACTATCAAGGCTTCGGGAGGGTGGTTTCCATGAAATGATTAAGAGAGAATGGAATGCATTTGTGTCGGGTAGCAGCCCAATTGAAATTTGGCAAAATAAAATCAGACACTTAAGACGTTTCTTAAGAGGTTGGGCAAAGAATCGAAGTGGGGCTTATAAAAAAGAAAAGGAGAGGCTACTTTCTCTTATCGATGAGCTTGACATAAAGGCGGAAACAATTCCCCTTCTGGCAGCCGAGCGGGATGTTTTACGTAATGCTAATGATAGTCTGGCTAAACTCCGAAGGGAGGAAGAAGCCAAATGGGCTCAGAGAGCAAAGGTCAAACATGTGCAAGAAGGTGGAAACAATACGAAATATTTTCATCTAATTGCAAACGGAAAACATAGAAAAAGAAAATATTTCAATTAGAGCAAGACGAAGGGACAATCGTAGGCGAGGAAAATCTCAAAGTCTTTATCACAGAGTATTATAAGAAACTTTTTGGAGAGCCGAGTAGAAACAATTTTACTATGAGAGAAGATAGGACCGAGGATATACCTCATCTCTCTCATGAGGAAAATTCTATTCTCATAGCTGGGTTCACTGATGAAGAAGTTTTTGAAGCTATTTCTCAGATGGAACACAATAAAGCTCATGGACCAGACGGGTTCCCAGCTGAGTTTTATAAACAATTCTGGGAAACTATTAAACTTGATCTAATAAATATTTTTGCGCAATTGCAGCAAGGTGATCTCCAGTTATGTAAGCTTAACTTTGGGGTCATTACCTTACTTCCTAAGAAGGAAGATGCCGTTCAGATTCAGCATTATAGGCCTATTTGCGTACTAAATGTAAGTTTTAAGATATTCACAAAGGTAGGTACTAATAGAATAACTGGGATCGCACACAAAGTTATTAATCCTACGCAATCTGCTTTCATGCCTGGACGACATATACTTGAAGGAGTAGTCGTTTTGCATGAGACCATTCATGAACTTCATAGGAAGAAAATGGATGGCGTCCTTTTCAAAATTGATTTTGAGAAGGCTTATGACAAAGTTAAATGGCCTTTTCTTCAACAAGCTATGCGCATGAAAGGTTTTGCACCTAAATGGTGTGATTTAGTTGGTTTTGTTCAGGGAGGGTCAGTGGGAGTAAAGGTCAATGATGATATTGGCTATTATTTCCAAACTAGGAAGGGGCTGAGGCAAGGAGATCCTCTCTCTCCTATCCTTTTCAACATCGTGGTCGATATGCTGGCTATCCTAATTGCAAGGGCTAAAGAGGATAGTCAAGTTGGTAGTCTCATCCCACATCTAGTTGAGGGGGGGGGTCTCCATTCTACAATATGCAGATGATACCATTCTTTTCATGGAACATGACTTTCAAAAGGCGGTCAACATGAAATTAATTCTATGCATATTTGAGCAATTATCAGGCCTTCAAGATTAACTTTCATAAAAGTGAAATTTTCTGTTTTGGAAAGGCTAAGGACCATGAGGACCAGTATAAGCAAATCTTTTGTTGTGAAGCTGGTTCTCTTCCCTTTAGTTACTTGGGTATTCCAATACATTATAGAAAACTTCTCAACAAGGAATGGAATCCAGTGGAGAACCGCTTTGAGCGAAAGTTAGGTTGCTGGCAAAGCAAGTTACTCTCATACGGAGACAGACTAGTGCTTATTAATTCCATCCTTACTAGTCTGCCGATGTTTATGCTATCTTTTTTAGAAATACCTAAAGGGGTAAGAAAAAGATTAGATTTCTATAGGTCATGATTCTTTCGGCAGAATGATGAGCATAAGCGTAAATATCGGCTCACTAAATGGAACATTATTTGTCGACCTAAAGACCAAGGGGGTCTCGGGGTGGAGGTGTTAGATATCAAAAATAAATGCTTACTCAGTAAGTGGTTGTTTAAGCTCTTAAATGAGGAAGGGGTTTGGCAGGAGCTGTTGCATAACAAATATCTCCGAACTCAAACTCTGTCACAAGTGACAGCTAAACCCACCGACTCTCCTTTTTGGAAAGGACTTATGGGAGTTAAAGACGAGTTTTTTTCCTGGGGTTCCTTTAAGGTTGGAAATGGTCAAAGTACTCGCTTTTGGGAGGACATATGGTTAGGTGATAGGCCTTTAGCTGAACAATACCCTTCATTATATAGCATTGTACGCCGGAGAAACGTTCTGGTATCGGATGTCTTAACAGGTAATCCGCTGAATATCGAATTCAGGAGGACTTTATTGAATGATAGAATTGAGGTTTGGCTAATATTGCTCCATCGCTTAATTACGGTTAACTTGTCGGATGATCAAGATGTTTTTGTTTGGAAGTTAACATCTTCTGGTCTTTTTTTGGTTAAATCCATGTATGCGAATATGATGAACGGTCATACGGTTTTCTTACGTAGATATATTTGGAAAATAAAGGTGCCACTGAAGATTAGGATCTTCATGTGGTTTCTCTACAACAATGATTCTTACGAAGGATAACCTTGCTAAAAGAAACTGGAATGGATGTAAAAAGTGTGTATTCTGTGATGCTAATGAATCAATAAACCATTTATTTTTTGATTGTCCCTTCGCAACCTTATTTGGAGAACCATTCAATATACTTTTAATGTTCCTCCACCAGCTAATGTTACAAATATGTTTGAAAATTGGCTAAATGGAGTGGAGAAAAAATCAAAGGAACAAATACGTAGGGGTATTTGTGTTTTGATGTGGGCTATTTGGAATTGTCGTAATGATATGGTTTTTAACAAAAGCACAAACTCTCATTTTCTACAAGTTATCCGAGTGGTTACACATTGGATCCACGAGTGGTCTTATCTTCTACCGGAGTCTCAACGTGCACATATGGATTCTGGGTGTACCCGTCTGGAGACGGTCGCTCGGGATATCTACAACCAGGGTGGTTGGCAGCTCAATAGAAGATTACAACATGCATAAGAGTCACATCCTTTTTGTTTTTCTATGGTTAATTTTTATGTACACCTTGTATGATCCATGAGTTGTATGACACTAGTGAAAAATAGGCCTAATGTCACGGGCCGTAAGACCCTTTTATCCCGGCCGGCCACCCGGGACAAGGGAGGCGGGACAAAAGGTCCAGCCTTTTGTCCCGGCCCGGTTACCAGCCGGGACATAAAGTCCACCACGTGGCTGCGATGTAGGTGTTTAGGCTGGAGGACCATATGTCCCGGCTCGTAACAAAAATCGGGACAAAAGTTTTTTTTCTTTTTGTATTTATCTTTTTTCATTTTCGTTTTTTTGTTTTTCTTTAATCTTTACTCTTTACTCTCTCACTTGGACCATTGTTAATGGTAATTACAAATAATTCATATTCAAATTTTAGACTTGGTCACTTCTCGGTCGGTCACCCATCCTCACACTACTCCACCCTCAGCACGCTTAACTTCTCGGTTCTTTCCTGCCGTGCTCCCGCGAATGTGGTTGTACCTTGTTGTCAATACTATCATACGATAATAATATAGCATTCCAATGTGAGAAATTTAAAAATCTTTAAATCTTTAAATCGCAAGTGGACAAATAACATATGCATAACTATTAGAAAAGTGTGAGGAATTTGAATATGGAATAATTTTATTTTTATTCCTTTATTAATATTATTATCAAATAATATTTGCATTATTCATATAATATTGCCAAATAATTAATATGTTTCAATCTTTAAACTGCAAGTGGACAAATAACGTATGCATAACTATTAGAAAAGTGTGAGGAATTTGAATATGGAATAATTTTATTTTTATTACTTTATTAATATTATTATCAAATAATATTTGCATTATTCATATAATATTGCCAAATAATTAATATCTTTCAATCTTTAAACCGCAAGTGGACAAATAACATATGCATAACTATTAGAAAAGTGTGAGTAATTTGAATATGGAATACTTTTATTTTTATTCCTTTATTAATATTATTATCAAATAATATTTGCATTATTCATACAATTTTGCCAAATAATTAATATCTTTCAATCTTTAAACCGCAAGTGGACAAATAACATATGCATAACTATTAGAAAAGTGTGAGGAATTTGAATATGGAATAATTTTATTTTTATTCCTTTATTAATATTATTATCAAATAATATTTGCATTATTCATATAATATTGCCAAATAATTAATATCTTTCAATCTTTAAACCGCAAGTGGACAAATAACATATGCATAACTATTAGAAAAGTGCGAGGAATTTGAATATGGAATAATTTTATTTTTATTCCTTTATTAATATTATTATCGGCATTCATATGGAATATTATTAGCCCCTCCACAGAATTTGATGTTCTTGTCCGCAAGGAAATCGATGAGCATTTGTGGCACTTCATCGGCATGCATACTATGGAACGCCAGAGTGTGTTGCGCGACGGAGAGTTGCAGGACGGTGGCGCGTTGGTTACCCTTGCGAGGGTCGGTGAACTCGGAGTCCAAGCCCACGACCTTCAAACACAAAAAAAAACACCATTGGAATTTTGGATGCTTTTATATGCATGATATCTCTAAATTTTAAGCCATGGAAAACTAACCTTGATTTCCGCGGCGTCGAGGAAATCCCTCCTAACGGCGCGGATCCACCTCTCCACCCTCTTCGCACGGAGGGTGTACGTGATCTTAAAATTCATCTTCTCCATGACATTATAGTAGATTTCAGATCGAGGGAAGTCGAGGGCGCGCGCGAGCTTGACCATTTCGGGTTCCATGAGGGTTGGCCGGGGCTAATGGTGCAGTTTTGGTGGCTATGGAGATCTGAGGAAGAACAAGGCATATATATAGGGGAGAGGGAGGTGAAAAGGCGCCGGTCATGGCGCCGGCGGCGATGCAAATTCCGCGCCGGCGATCTTCTCTCTGTTTCCGTGTGCAGTAATGGAGACGATCGATTTCCACGCGCGCGGGAACGAACCGTCGGACCTTATGTCCCGGCCCATGTCTCCAGCCGGGACATAAGGGGTGCCGGCAGAATTTGAATGGCCTCAGACCCTTTTGTCCCGGTCGGAGCCTCGAACCGGGACAAAAGGCCCAAGACCCGCGACAAAAGGCCCCCTGGCTTCTCGGTGATTTGGGGGCGACGTGGCCAGCCTATTTGTCCCGGCTCCAGACTGGGCCGGGACAAATGGCCTAGACGGAAGCCCAGTTTTCTACTAGTGTGAATCTTGAATTTTGAAACGATGAAATAAAACAGCTTTGTGCATCGATTGATGCAGAGGCTGGGGAGATACCCCCATTTCGAAAAAAAATAGATAATCAGGCAAGTCATCAAGTTTATTTCTTTCTATTCTGTACTTGTAATTAGTTGTGATTTCAAGGGTGACAACCGCGTGCTCAAATTAATATGAAAAATGCTACTTCTATGTTGCGTTTTGTACTTGCCACTTGCAGTTCCGAATCCTATTCCTAATTAGTTTATGCCAAGATACATTTCTTAAGTTTCTATCTAGGACATGGTGGTTGCAAGGTCCAATGTTTCCTTAGGATGATAATGCTATTTAATATCAATTTATCTTGCTGAATACTGGCAGCAAATGGACCAAATTTAGGTTGTTTTGTGTATACTGCACAGGAGAAGTAGCATATCAAGTTCTCAACATTGCATCTCTATTTCATACATTTCGCAAGCCCAACGTATTATAGTATGCTTGGCATGAGATGCATAAAAAATCTGCTACCAATTATATGAACAATATGCTGCTCCCACTGGACGTTCGCTTTATCTGCGGCCCCGGTGGGCTGCATAGGGGGTTTGGAGACAGTTTCCAACCTGCAATTTATGCGCCTCGGTATTACCTCACTAGTTGCGTCGTTGCCTCAAGCCAAAGATAGTTCGATTGGCCTTGAGGAACTTTAAGAGTAGTTTTGAAATGTTAACGTAGAACAATGGTGTAATATCTAAAATACAGTGAAAGATGAAGGGTTATGATGTGGAAGTTGCAGTTGATCGAAATTTGTGTTGCATTGTAATAGTTTTTCCTTTTCCAAGTGAGTTCTAGCTCTATCAGACGTTTTAATTCCATCCCACATATACATATGTACTTTTATCAGGTTACGGTGGGTGAAGGGGAAGTCACAAAAATCATGCCTGTTCACTTTAAAGATTGGTTAGCAAAGGAATTGGAATATCTTCATATGCGTGCCTTTTGTACTAGGCCAGAGCATTTTCCAAAGCATGTTGTGTGGAAATGGGAGGTTTGTTTTCTTGTATTTCTTTTTTTGACAATCAATACCACATATATTTATAGTAATATGGTAGAGATACATGAACTGACTTCAACGATTACAAAATAAAGTCTAAAAGATAGTAGCAAATCTTCGAGGTTTTCAAATTCTTTCTTCTTCCAGAACATAATCTTGTACTCTTCTGAAGGCAGCCAAAGATCGATAACGAACCATATACCTGTAAATACCGACGAAAGTTCTCCCATAATGTTTTGAGCCGCAATGCCAAGGCTGCGTGCACGCACGCAACCATTAAAGCAGTCATTCAACATCGGCAAGAGTACCAACACCAATATGTCAGGAAATAACAACCGACTAGCTTTGTCGTCATCGATGGAGAGCCGAGAGTACGAATCACCATTGTCGAGGACGTAGCAGCCGGGACAAAAACTGCGAGGATAATCCTCCTCGCGGCAGCAACGACAAAAGATCCAAAATCGATCTGGCGAAGCAAGATCTGAAGGCCCATACCTAGAAAATTGTAATCGTTCAACACCACCATTGACGCCGGGAAGAAGATCTCGTCGCCGAACGAAAGGCCGAAGATCACTTATTGCAGACGATGCCATCTCCATGGAGGAGAAACCAACAAGAAGACGGCTACCAAAATCCTAACATAATCTAATAAAAACAATACTTTTATTGGAAACTCCTCGCATAGATCGGGTTCCCCACTCCTCCCGACGCCGGCGAAGCCGACCGGAGGAGGGGCACTACGGGAAAATCAGGCGCTGCCGTGCAGCATATCATTGCCGTGAGGCACCGCAAGGCAAAGACTTCTTTGCCGTGCGCCGCAAGAGGCACGCACGGCAAAGAATATGTGCACGGCAAAGTTACAGGGTGGCGCACGGCAAAGATACAGAGCACGGCAACCTCACCCGTGCCGCACGGCAACGTCCCCTCGCACGGGAAAGTCCCTCAAACGCGCACGGCAAAGAAACCATGACGGCAAAGCCAACAGAGGCCGCACGGCAAAGAAACTGTGCTCGGCAAAGGACTGGGACATTGCCGTGGGCTTCCCTTTGCCGTGCGGCCAGATAAAATGCACGGCAAAGACGCCTTTGCCGTGCACTCCTTCTTTGCCGTGCGCAATACTTCATTTTATTTGTTTTTCTTTCTATTTTATTTCATCTAATACTTATATTTATTTTTTTATTAGTTTTACTTTTTGATGACTATTCATTAGTGTTACTTAAGACAATGTGCAATACAAAATTACTCTCCATGTTCATCCCCCCACATATATCAGGGTTCCGGTGCTCCGGCGGCCGTCCCCCTCCTTCCCCCAAAAACAGCGGGACGGCGGGTCTACCCCCGTAGATTTCTCCGCGCGAGGGTGCACAATGTACTTTTTCATTCTTTTAGGTTTGTTAGGGTTAGGTTTTAGGTCCAGTTGCAAGTTTTGGTGGCATTCCGGTAATCCGGGGGTCATTCCCCCTAAAAACGGCTGTCTGTGGGCCTCGGATGGTCTACCCCCTAGATTTCTCCGCGCGAGGTTCCACCAATATACCTTTTCATAGGTTTAGGTTTGTTTAGTCCATGGACATATGGAAAACCATGTGTGGCACCCTTTGGCACAGTCTAGCCCCCGATATACCCGCGGCGGGACACTTCACCGTACACGTCCAGGAATCTGTCAAGTGTTATCGCCCGAAGGTGAGGGATGTCAGACCGGGGATCCATGCCATGCACCATTTGGTGAATCACACCTTGCACCACACTTTGACACATATCATCGGCCCACATGCAAGATTTGGTGGGGTTCCGGTGTTCCGGCGGTCGTTCTCCCCCTCCTCCCCCCAAAACAGCGGAACGTGTGCCCCGGCGGGTCTACCCCCTAGATTTCTCCGCGCGAGGGTGCACCAATGTACTTTTTCATTCTTTTAGGTTTGTTTAGGACATATACACATGGAGAACCAAGATTGGGACCCTTTGGCACATACACCCGCAGCTCGAGCCATTATCACACGATCGACGGTGTGCCTGATCTACTGGTTAGGGTTCGGCGTAGGGTTAGGGCTTGGGTCTAGGGTTTAGGGGAGCTACTTTTGCACAATTACACCTTGCACCACACTTTGACACATAGCATAGGCCCACATGCAAGATTTGGTGGGGTTCCGGTGCTCCGGCGGTCGTTGTCCCCCTCCTCCCCCCAAAACAGCGGAACGTGTGCCCCGGCGGGTCTACCCCCCTAGATTTCTCCGCGCGAGGGTGCACCAATGTACTTTTTCATTGTTTTAGGTTTGTTTAGGACATATACACATGGAGAACCAAGATTGGGACCCTTTGTCACAGTCTAGCCCCCGATATACCCGCGGCGGGACACTTCACCGTACACGTCCAGGAATCTGTTAAGTGTTATCGCCCGAAGGTGAGGGATGTCAGACCGGGGATCCATGCCATGCACCATTTGGTGAATCACACCCTGCACCACACTTTGACACATATCATAGGCCCACATGCAAGATTTGGTGGGGTTCCGGTGTTCCGGCGGTCGTTCTCCCCCTCCTCCCCCCCAAAACAGCGAAACGTGTGCCCCGGTGGGTCTACCCCCCTAGATTTCTCCGCGCGAGGGTGCACCAATATACTTTTTCATTCTTTTAGGTTTGTTTAGGACATATACACATGGAGAACCAAGATTGGGACCCTTTGGCACATACACCCGCAGCTCAAGCCATTATCACACGATCGATGGTGTGCCTGATCTACTGGTTAGGGTTCGGCGTAGGGTCTAGGGTTTAGGGGAGCTACTTTTGCACAATTACACCTTGAACCACACTTTGACACATAGCATAGGCCCACATGCAATATTTGGTGGGGTTCCGGTGCTCCGGCGGTCGTTCTCCCCCTCCTCCCCCCAAAACAGCGGAACGTGTGCCCCGGCGGGTCTACCCCCCTAGATTTCTCCGCGCGAGGGTGCACCAATGTACTTTTTAATTCTTTTAGGTTTTTTTAGGACATATACACATGGAGAACCAAGATTGGGACCCTTTGGCACAGTCTAGCCCCCGATATACCCGCGGCGGGACACTTCACCGTACACGTCCAGGAATCTGTTAAGTGTTATCGCCCGAAGGTGAGGGATGTCAGACCGGGGATCCATGCCATGCACCATTTGGTGAATCACACCTTGCACCACACTTTGACACATATCATAGGCCCACATGCAAGATTTGGTGGGGTTCCGGTGTTCCGGCGGTCGTTCTCCCCCTCCTCCCCCCAAAACAGCGGAACGTGTGCCCCGGCGGGTCTACCCCCCTAGATTTCTCCGCGCGAGGGTGCACCAATGTACTTTTTCATTCTTTTAGGTTTGTTTAGGACATATACACATGGAGAACCAAGATTGGGACCCTTTGGCACATACACCCGCAGCTCGAGCCATTATCACACGATTGACGGTGTGCCTGATCTACTGGTTAGGGTTCGGCGTAGGGTTAGGGCTAGGGTCTAGGGTTTAGGGGAGCTACTTTTGCACAATTACACCTTGCACCACACTTTGACACATAGCATAGGCCCACATGCAAGATTTGGTGGGGTTCCGGTGCTCCGGCGGTCGTTCTCCCCCTCCTCCCCCCAAAACAGCGGAATGTGTGCCCCGGCGGGTCTAACCCCCTAGATTTCTCCGCGCGAGGGTGCACCAATGTACTTTTTCATTGTTTTAGGTTTGTTTAGGACATATACACATGGAGAACCAAGATTGGGACCCTTTGGCACAGTCTAGCCCCCGATATACCCGCGGCGGGACACTTCACCGTACACGTCCAGGAATCTGTTAAGTGTTATCGCCCAAAGGTGAGGGATGTCAGACCGGGGATCCATGCCATGCACCATTTGATGAATCACACCTTGCACCACACTTTGACACATATCATAGGCCCACATGCAAGATTTGGTGGGGTTTCGGTGTTCCGGCGGTCGTTCTCCCCCTCCTCCCCCCAAAACAGCGGAACGTGTGCCCCGGCGGGTCTACCCCCCTAGATTTCTCCGCGCGAGGGTGCACCAATGTACTTTTTCATTCTTTTAGGTTTGTTTAGGACATATACACATGGAGAACCAAGATTGGGACCCTTTGGCACATACACCCGCAGCTCGAGCCATTATCACACGATCGACGGTGTGCCTGATCTACTGGTTAGGGTTCGGCGTAGGGTTAGGGCTAGGGTCTAGGGTTTAGGGGAGCTACTTTTGCACAATTACACCTTGAACCACACTTTGACACATAGCATAGGCCCACATGCAAGATTTGGTGGGGTTCCGGTGCTCCGGCGGTCGTTCTCCCCCTCCTCCCCCCAAAACAGCGGAACGTGTGCCCCGGCGGGTCTACCCCCCTAGATTTCTCCGCGCGAGGGTGCACCAATGTACTTTTTCATTGTTTTAGGTTTGTTTAGGACATATACACATGGAGAACCAATATTGGGACCCTTTGGCACAGTCTAGCCCCCGATATACCCGCGGCGGGACACTTCACCGTACACGTCCAGGAATCTGTTAAGTGTTATCGCCCGAAGGTGAGGGATGTCAGACCGGGGATCCATGCCATGCACCATTTGGTGAATCACACCTTTCACCACACTTTGACACATATCATAGGCCCACATGCAAGATTTGGTGGGGTTCCGGTGTTCCGGCGGTCGTTCTCCCCCTCCTCCCCCCAAAACAGCGGAACGTGTGCCCCGGCGGGTCTACCCCCATAGATTTCTCCGCGCGAGGGTGCACGAATGTACTTTTTCATTCTTTTAGGTTTGTTTAGGACATATACACATGGAGAACCAAGATTAGGACCCTTTGGCACATACACCCGCAGCTCGAGCCATTATCACACGATCGACGGTGTGCCTGATCTACTGGTTAGGGTTCGGCGTAGGGTTAGGGCTAGGGTCTAGGGTTTAGGGGAGCTACTTTTGCACAATTACACCTTGCACCACACTTTGACACATAGCATAGGCCCACGTGCAAGATTTGGTGGGGTTCCGGTGCTCCGGCGGTCGTTCTCCCCCTCCTCCCCCCAAAACAGCGGAACGTGTGCCCCGGCGGGTCTACCCCCTAGATTTCTCCGCGCGAGGGTGCACCAATGTACTTTTTCATTGTTTTAGGTTTGTTTAGGACATATACACATGGAGAACCAAGATTGGGACCCTTTGGCACAGTCTAGCCCCCGATATACCCGCGGCGGGACACTTCACCGTACACGTCCAGGAATCTGTTAAGTGTTATAGCCCGAAGGTGAGGGATGTCAGACCGGGGATCCATGCCATGCACCATTTGGTGAATCACACCTTTCACCACACTTTGACACATATCATAGGCCCACATGCAAGATTTGGTGGGGTTCCGGTGTTCCGGCGGTCGTTCTCCCCCTCCTCCCCCCAAAACAGCGGAACGTGTGCCCCGGCGGGTCTACCCCCATAGATTTCTCCGCGCGAGGGTGCACGAATGTACTTTTTCATTCTTTTAGGTTTGTTTAGGACATATACACATGGAGAGCCAAGATTAGGACCCTTTGGCACATACACCCGCAGCTCGAGGCATTATCACACGATCGACGGTGTGCCTGATCTACTGGTTAGGGTTCGGCGTAGGGTTAGGGCTAGGGTCTAGGGTTTAGGGGAGCTACTTTTGCACAATTACACCTTGAACCACACTTTGACACATAGCATAGGCCCACATGCAAGATTTGGTGGGTTCCGGTGCTCCGGCGGTCGTTCTCCCCCTCCTCCCCCCAAAACAGCGGAACGTGTGCCCCGGCGGGTCTACCCCCCTAGATTTCTCCGCGCGAGGGTGCACCAATGTACTTTTTCATTGTTTTAGGTTTGTTTAGGACATATACACATGGAGAACCAAGATTGGGACCCTTTGGCACAGTCTAGCCCCCGATATACCCGCGGCGGGACACTTCACCGTACACGTCCAGGAATTTGTTAAGTGTTATCGCCCGAAGGTGAGGGATGTCAGACCGGGGATCCATGCCATGCACCATTTGGTGAATCACACCTTGCACCACACTTTGACACATATCATAGGCCCACATGCAAGATTTGGTGGGGTTCCGGTGTTCCGGCGGTCGTTCTCCCCCTCCTCCCCCCAAAACAGCGGAACGTGTGCCCCGGCGGGTCTACCCCCTAGATTTCTCCGCGCGAGGGTGCACCAATGTACTTTTTCATTCTTTTAGGTTTGTTTAGGACATATACACATGGAGAACCAAGATTGGGACCCTTTGGCACATACACCCGCAGCTCGAGCCATTATCACACGATCGACGGTGTGCCTGATCTACTGGTTAGGGTTCGGCGTAGGGTTAGGGCTAGGGTCTAGGGTTTAGGGGAGCTACTTTTGCACAATTACACCTTGCACCACACTTTGACACATAGCATAGGCCCACATGCAAGATTTGGTGGGGTTCCGGTGCTCCGGCGGTCGTTCTCCCCCTCCTCCCCCCAAAACAGCGGAACGTGTGCCCCGGCGGGTCTACCCCCTAGATTTCTCCGCGCGAGGGTGCACCAATGTACTTTTTCATTCTTTTAGGTTTGTTTAGGACATATACACATGGAGAACCAAGATTGGGACCCTTTGGCACATACACCCGCAGCTCGAGCCATTATCACACGATCGACGGTGTGCCTGATCTACTGGTTAGGGTTCGGCGTAGGGTTAGGGCTAGGGTCTAGGGTTTAGGGGAGCTACTTTTGCACAGTTACACCTTGAACCACACTTTGACACATAGCATAGGCCCACATGCAAGATTTGGTGGGGTTCCGGTGCTCCGGCGGTCGTTCTCCCCCTCCTCCCCCCAAAACAGCGGAACGTGTGCCCCGGCGGGTCTACCCCCCTAGATTTCTCCGCGCGAGGGTGCACCAATGTTCTTTTTCATTGTTTTAGGTTTGTTTAGGATATATACACATGGAGAACCAAGATTGGGACCCTTTGGCACAGTCTAGCCCCCGATATACCGGCGGCGGGACACTTCACCGTACACGTCCAGGAATCTGTTAAGTGTTATCGCCCGAAGGTGAGGGATGTCAGACCGGGGATCCATGCCATGCACCATTTGGTGAATCACACCTTGCACCACACTTTGACACATATCATAGGCCCACATGCAAGATTTGGTGGGGTTCCGGTGTTCCGGCGGTCGTTCTCCCCCTCCTCCCCCCAAAACAGCGGAACATGTGCCCCGGCGGGTCTACCCCCCTAGATTTCTCCGCGCGAGGGTGCTCCAATGTACTTTTTCATTCTTTTAGGTTTGTTTAGGACATATACACATGGAGAACCAAGATTGGGACCCTTTGGCACATACACCCGCAGCTCGAGCCATTATCACACGATCGACGGTGTGCCTGATCTACTGGTTAGGGTTCGGCGTAGGGTTAGGGCTAGGGTCTAGGGTTTAGGTGAGCTACTTTTGCACAATTACACCTTGCACCACACTGCGTATAGGGGTCTTTGCCGTGCAAAGTGGAGCACGGCAAAGCCATGCTTTCCCGTAGTGAATCATGGTAGGCTTGTTCATCACGTCCTCCAGTTCTTCTCTGAGAGTCGTGATCATTGATAGCTCGTGTTCAACTAGCACCCTCCTCTTGGCCTCGAGCATCCTGAGATTGAACCTCCACCACGCGCGCGTGGAGTCCATGTCATTTTGACGGTACCGCTTCTGTCTCGCCTGATCAGGAACCTCAACAACAGTCTGGCTCGCAATAATCTTGGTATCATAAGGTGCAACATGCCCAAACTGCAGGCAAAATTAAAGGAGAAGAACCAAATTAGAGAGGAAAAGATTCTAGGGTAAACCTGCAGGGAGATAAAAGGTAGCTAGGTGGAGAAGATCCAGATCTTACTCGGCTAGGAGGATACACGCAATGGCGCATGTGTCGGCCCCTGCGATTGAGAGGCAGCCCAGCATACGGGATGGCGGCGTCCGGCAGCGCGAGGCGCGCCTCCAGGACGCGGATGCAGGCCTCCACCTCGTCCTTCTGCTTGCCGATGTCGTCGTGGAACTGGTTCATCATCGCGTCGACGCCTTCCGTAGCCGCCATCTTCATCCTAGCCTTGCAGTAGAGCCTCTGCGGGTTCGTGAGATTGTATCCGGAGTGGCCTACGCGCACGCACTCCTGCATCCTGTCTGATGCGCCCAAGGGAGCGTTTCCGAACAGCTTGAACTCGAGCTCGCCCGGCGTGAGCTGGGTTATAGCCAGTTCTTCCTCGATGTCGGCGACGGAACGGACGTGTACGATGGGTGGTGGGTTGGCCGCCGCCATTGCCGCCATTGCTCCACACACGACAATCTATGTAAGATCTCTGTCCGACAATGCTTCTTCACAGTGCTAATTAATCATCACTCATCAATCACTATGCAAGTTCTAGCCTTGGCTTATTTCCGCTGAGTTCCTTGGTCTGCACAAGCTGATGGATTGACAAGCTATCGAACTTCTCATGGAAAATACACACTTACATAGCAATGTTAGGGCATCTCCAACCGCGCGACGCAATCGTCCGCTGAGCGACCGTTTGCGTTCGTCGGGCCGAAAAATACGTCGGATTTCTGCTCCAGCGGGGTGACGCAAAGTAACCGAGCCGTCCACGGCGATGCCAACCTGGCCCAAATATGCGTCTCAGATGCGTCTCTGCGAACGCTGCGCGGACGCGCAAAGTGTCCGCTCGAGTCTGGCGGACGTTTCATCGGGCCCGTCTGGCAGCGACCCTACTTCGATGCGTCTTCTCAGGTGCGCCAGCGACTGGCGCCGCTGCGTCGCTTCGGTAGTCTGCGCCCTGTCAAGCGGCCGCCGCCCACCTCCGCCAACGCAGTAATGGCGACGCCAAGCGTCCCGCGACCGTCGCTTGCCTCGGCCTATATAAAGAGGGCGCGCGCTTTTCTTCCTCATCCACTCCTCGACATAAACCTTAGCCGCCACAAGCTCCACCGTAGCGCCACCTAGCTCTTCTGCGATGTAGCCAGGCCGCGAGGAAGTTCATGGCGGGTCCTGGTGGCCGGCGAGGCGTTCGAGGCCACGGGCCTGGGCGCCCCCGGGGCCGGGGCAGGGGCCGGCGTGGTGGAGCAGCTACAGCCCCACGCTCGCCGTCGCCTGCAACTTCTATCGGTGGCCTGTCCAGGTCTTGTTCGACGGGCAGGGTAAGATGTACCTACACACGGGGTGGGACAAGTTCGCCCGCGACCTCGTGCTCGAGCCCGGCTGGCAGCTCACTTTCCTCTACGAGGGGAGCGGCGAAATGCGTCGCGCCGTTGGAGATGCTCTTATGCTAATATGTCAGAGCATCTACACCGGCGCTCTTCAAATAGGTGCCGGCACTGGCGCGAGCAGTGCACTATAGGGGCCACCGGCACACCTTCCTGCATTTGGGGAAGGTTTCCCCACACCGGCGCACCCCAAACGCGAACCCCCAAAAATGTTTAAAATTCGGAAACACAAAAGACAACGGATTTCATTCGATTTCTAGCGAGGTGGCACACATCCGGCGATGCTACGGCTTCTGCGGCAGAGCATTGAAGGTGAGGCGTGCCAGTAGCTCTGCTAGGATCTCACCGATGACGAGGAGGCTGGCGACCACTAGTGCCGCACATGCCATGGGAGATGACGGAGGTCGTCGACCTCACCGGCAACGACTAGACGCCAGTAGACTTCGATGTGTTATTAGATTTCGTATGTTTTGTTTTGCAAACTATGTATCTCTATCTCATCAATGAAAAACAATAATAAAATATGTCGAACTGTACCCGATGCAAACGGACACGCACGGTCATTTATATGGTCTGAAATACATCAAATCCCTGGAGATGCTCTTAGAGTCACAGCAAAGGAAGAATGCTGATGGAGAAGATGGATTTTGTCTTGAGCTATGAGGTTTGGATTGGCGCTAGGCTGAATTTTCGAGTAGGCACACAGGGTAGCCCAGATCGTACAAATATCGGATGTAAAACGTCGTGTGTATAGCAGCGCTCCACCTGAAAAGATCGCGTGAGATCCCATGGGGAGGACGTACGATGTGACGTACGATGGGGCCGGGTGGACGATGGGAGAACAATCGGCGTCCTCGATCTATAGGCCTGGTGTGGGGTCTGTGGTGTAAAGGTATGAGATCGTATATGTTAGGAAATATTAGGCGTAACGGTATGATGAGATCGTATAGGCTGACAGGTTAGTTCTGTGCTCTGTTTTTTTCCCTAGCCGCTCCCTGTTTGTGCGCACATGACCTAGCTCGAGAGAATCAATCTGTCCGGCAGGCCATGGCTGAAGAGAAACCGGCACGGCCACCGGCACAGAAGAAAACGCAATATCTGTCGCACGACCTCGTCTTGCAGATCCTGCTTCACCTCCCCATCGGATCGCTGCTGCGGTTCACCTCCGTCTCCCGGACGTGGCACGACACCATAACCGGCGACCGGAGTTTCCAGGGCCACCACTTCCTCCTCCAAGAGCCAGGCGCGCGTGCTCATCAGGCCTCGGATCAGAAGCCACGCGGCCGAACACGCTCCTCGTTACACCAGCCCCGGCTAAACCGGTGGGAGAGGAAGAGCCGGCCGGACACCGCGACCCTCGTTCAAGCCACTAGTAGGAAAAGTGATTTTAGTCCCGGTTGATAAGTGCCTTTAGTCTCGGTTTTGTAACCGGGACTAGTCATTCGGAACTAAAGGCACTCCCCTTTAGTTCTGGTTGTAGGGCTGCTGGCGCGTGCCAGGGCGAATGACCTGGTGAATTCGGATGTAAGTTTTTTCCACGATCATTTTGATATATTATACATTTTTTTCGATGTCGTGTGTAACCAGAAAAGCCGTTTTACCCTTTTCTAAACTTTTTTTGCAAAAAAATTCGAAATTCAAATTTGTTAATTTCCCCTAATAGTAGGTTGCATGACAGAAAAAATCTCAAAAGATTTAATTTTCTATTATTTTCTTTTATATTTTACAAAGCTAAAAAAAAGCAATCAAAGAATGGGTGGAGGTGCGTGGGAAGCTAAAAAACCAACAAAAAGCCTTTAGGTTGCATCTTGTCACCGCCCCTTTAATCCCGGTTGGCAAAGGTTCCAAACGAACCGAGACTAAAGCCTGTGTTGTTTGGACCGAAACTAATGACACTCATTAGTTCTGATTTCTATTTAAACCGGGACTAAAGCTTCCATGGATGCTGGACGAAAGACATTTTTCTACTAGTTAGCCATGGACTCCCTTCCTGAGGACGAAGCACGGCGGCACAAGTTGCCGCACTGCGACAGTCTCGTGCTGGTGCAGACGAACGGCTGCCGGGTGCGCGTGCTCAACCCGGCCACACGCCGATTCCTCACTCTCCCCCCGACTGAGAGCCAACGCGGTGGCGCGCCGTGTTGGCGCGCCTTTCGAGGGGGCGTTCGGTCTAGGACACGATTCTCGCTCAGGTACCTACAAAGTTGCCCGCTTTTTCTACCGCTCTGGTGGAGCCTCCCTTCTCACGGGTGTTTACCCCAGTAGTCTTGGGATGGGGGTGTTCTCCATCGGGAGAGACCAGCGGTGGCGCGCGAGACGGCGGTGCAGCCGCCGTACCCTGTTTTCGCCGGCCAAACAGCCACCTACTTCAATGGCTCCTTGCTCTGGATGATCAACGAGTCGCTGATTCTAGGTGTCAACACCCGGATTTTTAAGTCCAGATGCCTACTATGCCATACATCGCAATCTCAGGAATATTGTTTTTGCGAGACATAATAGATCGATATCACAGAACATCATTCATTACAAACCATAATTGTCTTACATCAAAGGATCACATGATCCAGTCTTACAATAACAGTTGATCTAATGATCAATTACAAAACACACAGCGGAAGAAACGTAGTAGCGGTCCATCTATTCCACAGGCAACGCTTGACGTCAGGAGTAGTCCTAGTTATCATAGACGTCCTGTTGTCCATCCTCTTGGTACTGGTTCTCCTCTTCATAGTCTGGCCATTTGAATAGCCAGAGACAAAGCCATGAGTACTTTAAAGTACTTGCAAACTAATACTAGTGTAAGCACTATCAAGTATAGTAAGGGGGTTCTAAGCTCTAGGTTCATTTGCATAAAGCCAGTTTTATTTCATAAGCACTTAGTAGTAAAAGACTCTTATTTGCCTAACTAACTCAAGTGGAAACATTAGTGTCATTCCCACAACTCTGTTGTGATCAAGTCAAATTCACCTTTCAAGTCACAAGTCACCAGTCATATGTCACATTTTGAAAATGGTCTGATGACGGAACAGTATGGCCTTTCCAATCGTCCATAACCGTGGACACGGCAATTCGAATAGTTTTACACTCTGCATAGGTCGCACACTTTTGCCACAATATTTGCAATAATTCGTCAGGGGTAACTGGCCCTGATTTATCACACTCAGTGTGCGGACTACCAACCATAACCTTTCACTTACATACCCTAGTATAGGCACCTCTCCCCATGAGCTTGGCCTCCCAGCCATGGCAAACCGCCATCCTGGGAACTGCACAGGGCTTGGGTAGGACATTCACCTCATTTCACGTCATTTCACTTTCAACGGAAGCAGCCTCGGCATAACCCCTATGACGCTTGTTTAGAGGGAACCCATACTAAAGCACATAAATTTCTAGTTAAGCCCTACCCATGATCAGGTATTGTGGGGGTACTTTAAAATTGGAAAGGTATCGCATCCGAACCCAACCATCAGTTTTTGTAAAATTCACCATGTCATTCACAAGTCATATTCACCTTCAAAATCTCTCAATAGAATGACTCATCATTCCAAGGTTTTCAAAGTCATTTGATTCACATGTTTCCCATCTAGAGTAGTCAATTTTAGTTCTAGCACTAGCAACTAATCATGAGGGGTGCTAACTACTTGTTGCTCTCTAGGCTAATTTTGATGCTCTTGCAATACTCTATACTTAGACCAAAGTTAACTATAAAAGTAAGTTTTGATAATCAAAGTAAAAGCTTGCAAGAATAAAGACTTGGGATTGGATCCTTAAACATAAAATAGAAGTGCAAGGGTGCCTTGCTCTAGTAGAGCTTTGCATTAGGGTAGCTTGTAAGAGTATAGCTTGCCTTGATTGGTACAGTGATCAAAGTTTTCTTCCTCTTCCTCGTAGAAGACCTCCTCCTTCTGGTAGTCTTCGGTACTAGCGTCTATAAATGGATACGAGGTAACAAACGCCAATCAATACTTAAGTAGACTAGTTAGCCCTAATGGCCCACTCTAGATGATCTAGCATCATCCCAAATATCCCTCACATAACACTAGGGTTTTCTTCTTTAGTGTTTGGAAAATAATTTCCTCTCATTTAATTTTTTTAAGATTTAATCTCCTCAAATAATAAAGTATGAACTTATGTTGACCAAGGTCAACACTTCACATTTATCATTTGGGAAAACATGATTTAAATGAGGTATTACACCTCATGCAATTTAAATACTACTATGAAACAATTTAATATCACCAAGTAATTAAATATGAGGTTCTTTATACCAAAGTTTTTCCTCATATTGAATTACTTGAGACAATGATTTAAATGAGAGGCAACCTCTCATACCATTTAATAAATAATTTTGGGTAATTTAAATGGACTAGAAATGGCCACATAGCCATTATTTTGCTCTAGCCCATGATCATGTGAAACAACCATGTCATATCTTTGCATAAACAATTAGAGTATTTGAAATGTGAATTATGAGAGGTGGAAACACCTCAAAATTCGTCATGGTTGATTTTCTAAAATTGTTTGAATTCTGAAAAGGTACTGCCTTGTTATTTTTGTTGCAAGTGATCCACAATGGTTCAAGGGTTGAGACTAATTGGGTTAGACAGAGAATTTCATAAGCTTTCCAGAGATATAAAGTTCATAAATTTTGGCTCAGTGGATTTTGTTTTATTCAAATTTGAATTGGGCACCAGTATAGAATTTAAACCAAATTGATTTATTCAAATTTGAAAACGTGGGCTCGCGCGGAAAAGTTAACGGGCCAGAGAGAGAAAAGGGGAGAAAGGCCGGCCCAGCTACGTGTCTCGCACGATCGGGCGGCCTGACAACGGGCCCCACTCGTCAGCGACGTTTAACTCACTAGTCGCAAGGTGGCCGAGGGGGTGCGGGCAGGTGGATGGTGGCGACGGCGCTACGGGCTGCGAAGGGGCAAGGCGAGGTGCGAGGACGATGCAGCATGGCCTGGCGATCATCACGCGCATCATGGCGTAGCAGGAGGGGGACGGGGGCCTGTGGGCGAAGATGATGCCTGTCACGGGTCCGGCGGAGATCGACGATGATGGCAATGGCGACAGGGCAGGGGAGAGGGAGTGGTCGTGTCTGGCGTCTTCCTAGTGTCTCGGCGATGCTACTGGCGGAGGCTGAGGACATGAGGTGGTCTCAGTCGATGGGACGAAGGCATGCTCTGGCGTGTCCAATGACGCGTCCGTGCGCGTCCTGGCGCGTCTGGGCATGTCTGGGCACGTCTTGTTCTGTGCTGGGCAGAGCTTCTCTTGGCCAACGGCGGGTACAGGCGTGCTCAATAGAGTGAGGGCGAGCCAGTAGACATGGTGAGAGGGAAAGGAGAGGGCAGGTGAGGATGAGTGGCATGGTGATTCCATGATGCCTCGGCATGGTGTGGTTTTGTCAAAATTATCCAAATACAAGAGGTACCAATGCTTGGCATTGTCCAAGAGGTCTTAGGAGAAGTCAATGATGACAAAGGTGGTGATAGTTTAGTCTAAAATCCAGTGGATATAAGAGGGTTTGCACATAGATGAATTATGCACACAAGGTGTTTGTGTTAATGGCCGCATGAAGCAAATTTTTGAATTTGGCCAAAATATTTTATGGAGATGATTCAAATAATGTTTGGCATCCATTGATGGTGTTGGTTTGCAAAATGGAGGTGATTTGTGATAATCCAAATGTGACATGATCTTAAATCTGATTTGATGTTGCATCTTGGCTTGCTTATATTAATCAATTGAGAAAGAACTAGTCAAAGTGGTCAACACCAAAAGTGTTCACCTTGATGTGGTCTTGGATGAGGTGCAAAGAGTTGGGAGGGTTTAGTTTAAGAATTTCTTAATACAGGGGCTCAAAGTGGGTAAGATGCTAAAATTGTCACATGTGACCATTATCACATGTAACTTGGTTTTGATATTTCCTTTGATTTGATTTGTTTTTCCTTGATCCAAAATGTGTTATTTAGTGTTTAGTTATGTTTCCAAACCATTGGCACAAAGTAAAATGGCCTAGGTTAAAGATTTGCAAATATGGCCATAGCCTCATATGTGAATTCCATTTTTTTGTCTTGTTTTCTTTTTCTTTGACCCTAGGTCCTTGTTTTGGGTTTATTGAGGGTTAGGTTAGGTTTGATAATGGTTCACAACCATTTAGGTAAGGTAAATAGGGCATAGGCCATTATTTGAAAATATGGCCATAAGCCCACATATGCCTCACCCTTTTATTTTATTTTCTTTTTATTTGTTCCCCTTGGGTTTTGAAAAGGGTAGGGTTTTAGGGTTTTGAACTTGTTTAATACTTCAAACAAACATGTAGGTTAAAAACCCCACACACATGTATGAACACTATGCACATAAGAGAAAGTAATCCAAAAAAAAATTGTTGGCTCCAATTTTTGAAATATGTGAAATTCATTTTCTTCTTTGTTTTAAAATTTGGGATGTTACACTAGGGAACCGCGATGTGGCCGTGCGAGGTTTGCTCCGCTTCAACTTGGAGGATGAGTCCTTCAGCGTCATCCCGGCGCCTCCTGGGTGCCCGGAGCTCGATCTGGTACTCCAAGTCCAATTGGCGGAGATCCGCGGGGAGCTGTGTCTTGCCCACCTTTGTCCGCCCAACCATGGAACACCAGCTACTACTCACGCTAGCTAGCCGCATAGTCTGGATATGGGCGTGCGATGGTGCAACGTCACGCCATCGACGCTCCAAGCTGCATTCATATGATTGCGGCGACAATGATGGTGTAGTGTTCCAGAGGGGATCCTGCATTCTCGAGTGCTCCGAAAGATGGGGGATAGAAGGCGTCGTATCTCTAGCTAGGATTGTTGGGATTCGTAGTATAGAAAACAAAAAATTTCCTATCGCAAAGAACGAAG
The DNA here is from genome assembly GCF_019359855.2 of Lolium perenne. NCBI lineage: Eukaryota > Viridiplantae > Streptophyta > Magnoliopsida > Poales > Poaceae > Lolium > Lolium perenne. Next base: position 517,572 of record NC_067248.2, on the reverse strand, counting down.
AACAAGCCAAGATCCAATCAAGAAGATGGTAGCAACGAGGTGAAGATCAACATACCCTTGAAGATCACAAAGTGTTAACGAGATCAGATCTCGTGGTGGATGTAGACGATCACTTGCCGCTTGCAAAAGCGCGTAGAAGATCCTGACGGTGCCACGAACGGGTAGCATCTCCGTACTCGGTCACACGTTTGGTGTTGATGACGACGTCCTCCTCCCCGTTCCAGCGGGCAGCAGAAGTAGTAGATCCTCCTCCGAATCCCGGCAGCACGACGGCATGGTGGCGGTGGTGGTGGAGATCTCCGGCAGGGCTTCGCCAAGCGTATGCGGGAGAGGTGGAGGAGGAGAGGCGGCTAGGGTTTGGGGAGAGGGGGGTCTTGGGCGCCGGCCACTTGGGGGCTGCGGCCAAGAGGGCTTTGGTGTGGCCGGCCCCCTCCCCTTGCTCCTCGTTATATAGGTGGAAATCCCCAAGTGTTGGTATCCAAGTCTTCGAATAAGACCCGAAACCAAAACCTACCAAAGGGACAAAACCTACCCAAGGGGGGAATCCTATACAAGGTGGGACTCCCACCCCTTCCTTGGGGGGGTTGGCCGGCCACCAAGGTGGAGCCCACCCGGGACTCCTCCCCCTTAGGGTTTGGCCGGCCATGCAAGGTGGAGTCCCTCCACTTTCCATGGTGATTTCTTCCGGACTTTTCTAGAACCTTCTAGAACCTTCCATAAATGCACCGGATCATTTCCAAACTTGGAATATGACTTCCTATATATGAATCTTATTCTCCGGACCATTCCGGACCTCCTCGTGATGTCCTGGATCCCATCCGAGACTCCGAACAAACATTCGAACTCCATTCCATATTCCATATCTACTTAAACGACATCAAACCTTAAGTGTGTCACCCTACGGTTCGTGAACTATGTAGACATAGTCGAGACTCTTCTCCGACCAATAACCAATAGCGGGATCTGGAGATCCATATTGACTCCCACATATTCAACGATAACTTAGTGATCGATTGAACCATTTACATACGATACCGATTCCCTTTGTCACGCGATATTTTACTTCTCCGAGGTTTGATCATCGGTATCTCCATACCTTGTTCAACCTCGTCTCCGACAAGTACTCTTTACTCGTACCGTGGCATGTCATCTCTTGTGACCAAGTCACATGCTTGCAAGCTAATCAGACGACATTCCACCGAGAGGGCCCAGAGTATATCTATCCGTCATCGGGATGGACAATATCCCACTCTTGATCCATATGCCTCAACTCATACTTTCCGAATACTTAATCCCACCTTTATAACCACCCATTTACGCAGTGGTGTTTGATGTAATCAAAGTACCCTTCCGGTATTAGTGATTTACATGATCTCATGGTCGAAGGACTAGGTAACTATGTATCGAAAGCTTATAGCAATTTGAACTTAATGACGTGATCTTATGCTACGCTTAATTGGGTGTGTCCATTATATCATTCATCTAATGACATAACCTTGTTATTAATAACATCCAATGTTCATGATCATGAAACTATGATCATCTATTAATCAACAAGCTAGTTATACAAGAGGCTTACTAGGGACTCCTTGTTGTTTACATAACACACATGTATCAATGTTTCGGTTAATACAATTATAGCATGGTATGCAAACATTTATCATAAACATAAAGATATATAATAACCACTTTATTATTGCCTCTTGGGCATATCTCCAACAGTCTCCCACTTGCACTAGAGTCAATAATCTAGATTACATTGTAAGGTACCTAACACCCATGGCATTCTGGTGTTGGTCATGCTTTGCCCTAGGGAGAGCTTTAGTCAACGGATCTGCCACATTCAGATCTGTGTGTACTTTGCAAATCTTTACTTCACCATCTTCGATGTACTCACGAATCGAATGAAAACGTAGCTTGATATGCTTCAGCTTCTTGTGTGACCTTGGTTCTTGTGCATTGGCGATGGCACCCATGTTGTCACAATAGATGACTAATGGGTCCAATGCACTAGGAACCACACCAAGCTCAACAATGAACCTCTTCATCCATACCGCTTCCGATGAAGCCTCCGAAACCGCTATGTATTCAGATTCAGTTGAAGACTTCGCCACCGTGCACTTCCAACTTGCATCGGTGTAACTGGTTACAACGAGCTCTTGGTCACCGCCATAACAAAGAAACATATCCTTAGTCCTTTTCAAGTACTTCAGGATATTCTTGACCGCTGTCCAGGGTTCCATTCCCGGATCACTTTGATATATGCTGGTCAAACTAACAGCATGAGCGATATCCGGTCTAGTACACAGCATGGCATACATGATAGAGCCTACTGCCGAGGCATAGGGGATCTGATTCATCCTCTCTTTTTCTTCTGCCGTAGCCGGACCTTGAGTTTTACTCAAGACCTTACCTGGCAACATAGGCAAGAACCCTTTCTTGCTTTCATCCATTCTAAACTTCTTTAGAATCTTGTCCAGGTATGTACTCTGTGAAAGCCCTATTAGGCGTCTTGATCTATCTCTATAAATCTTGATGCCTAAAATGTACGCTGCTTCACCAAGGTCTTTCATTGAAAAACACTTATTCAAATAACTTTTTACACTACTTAATAGTTCTATATCATTCCCAATCAATAATATGTCATCTACATATAATATCAGGAATGCTACAGAGCTCCCACTCACTTTCTTGTAAATACATGCCTCTCCATGACACTGTATAAACCCGAAGTCTTTGATCACCTTATCAAAGCGTCGGTTCCAACTCCGGGATGCTTGCTTCAGTCCATAAATGGAACGCTGAAGTTTGCATATCTTGTCAGCATTTTTAGGATCGACAAAACCTTTGGGTTGTACCATATACAACTCTTCCTCAATGTCACCATTAAGGAACGCCGTTTTGACATCCATCTGCCAGATCTCGTAATCGAAAAATGCAGCTATTGCTAACAAAATCCTCACAGACTTTAGCTTCGCTACAGGTGAGAAAGTCTCATCGTAGTCAACTCCTTGAATTTGTCGAAACCCCTTCGCGATAAGTCGAGCTTTATAGACAGTAATATTACCATCAGCATCTGTTTTTCTCTTGAAGATCCATTTATTCTCGACAGCCTTGCGGCTATCAGGTAAGTCTACCAAAGTCCATACTTGGTTATCATACATGGATCCCATTTCGGATTTCATGGCTTCATGCCATTTGTTGGAATCTGGGCTCATCATTGCTTCCTCATACGTCGCAGGGTCTTCATCATTGTTGTCCACAATCATGACATTTAGACTGGGATCATACCAATCAGGAGTGGTACGTTCCCTCGTCGATCTGTGAGGTTCAGTAGTTTTCTCGTTTGAAGTTTCATGATCATTATCATTTGCTTCCTCTCCTATCGGTGCAGGCTGCACAGGAACATCTTCCGGTACTGCGCTACTCTGATCTACGAGAGAAGGTTCAGTAACCTCGTCGAGTTCTAATTTTCTTCCAGTCACTTCTTTAGTGAGAAACTCCTTCTCAAGAAAGGATCTGTTCTTAGCAACAAAGATTTTGCCTTCGGATCTGTGATAGAAAGTATACCCAATTGTTTCTTTAGGGTATCCTATGAAGACGCATTTCTCCGCTTTGGGTTCTAGCTTGTCAGGTTGTAACTTCTTTACATAAGCTTCGCAACCCCAAACTTTAAGGAACGATAGCTTAGGTTTCTTGCCAAACCATAATTCATACGGTGTTGTTTCAACGGATTTAGATGGTGCCCTATTTAAAGTGAATGTGGCTGTCTCTAAAGCATAACCCCAAAATGATAACGGCAAATCAGTAAGAGACATCATAGATCGAACCATATCCAAGAGAGTTCGATTACGACGTTCGGACACACCATTGCGCTGTGGTGTTCCCGGTGGTGTCAACTGTGAAAGTATTCCGCATTTCTTTAAATGTATGCCAAACTCATAACTCAGATATTCGCCTCCGTGATCAGAACGCAGAAACTTAATCTTCTTGTTACTTTGATTTTCTACTTCACTTTGGAATTCCTTAAACTTCTCGAAAGTTTCGGACTTATGTTTCATGAAATAGATATACCCATATCTACTCAGATCATCCGTGAAGGTTAGAACATAACGATAACCACCGCGCGATGCTACACTCATTGGTCCGCACACATCGGTATGTATGATTTCCAATAAGTCTATAGCTCGCTCCATTGTACCAGAGAATGGAGTCCTAGTCATTTTTCCCATTAGACATGCTTCGCATCTATCAAGTGACTCAAAGTCAAGTGACTCAAGAAGTCCATCAGAATGGAGTTTCTTCATGCGCTTCACTCCAATATGACCAAGACGACAGTGCCACATATAAGTAGAATTATCATTTAATTTAATTCGCTTAGCATCAATGTTATGAACATGTGTATCACTACTATCGAGATTTAACAAGAATAAACCATTCATCTCAGGCGCATGATCATAAAAGATATTATTCATATAAATAGAACAACCATTATTCTCTGACTTAAATGAATAACCGTCTTGCATTAAACAAGATCCAGATATAATGTTCATGCTCAACGCAGGCACCAAATAACAATTATTTAGGTTTAAAACTAATCCCGAAGGTAGATGTAGAGGGAGCGTGCCGACGGCGATCACATCGACCTTGGATCCATTTCCAACGCGCATCATCACCTCATCCCTCGCTAGGTTTCGTTTATTCCGTAGTTCCTGTTTTGAGTTACAAATATGAGCAACCGAACCAGTATCAAATACACAGGCACTACTACGAGAACCAGTAAGATAGACATCTATAACATGTATATCAAATATACCTTTCTTTTTCTTGACAAGGCCGCTCTTCAGATCAGCCATGTACTTGGGGCAATTCCGCTTCCAGTGCCCCTTCTCCTTGCAGTAATAGCACTCAGTATCAGGTTTAGGGCCAGCCTTAGGCTTCTCAGGAGGCGCAGCAAATTTCTTGCTACCCTTCTTGAAGTTGCCCTTCCTAGGCTTGCCCTGCTTCTTGAAACTGGTGGTCTTGTTGACCATCAACACTTGGTGCTCTTTCTGTATTTCCACCTCAGCAGATTTCAGCATGGAGAAGAGTTCAGGTAACTCCTTGTTCATGTTCTGCATGTTGTAGTTCATCCCAAAGTTCTTGTAACTAGGTGGCAGTGATTGGAGTACACGATGAATACCCAGCTTGTTAGGAATCACTATTCCCAAGTCACTGAGCTTCTTCGCATGCTCGGACATAGCGAGCACGTGCTCACTAACGGAGCTACCCTCTTCCATCATACAGCCAAAGAAGTGTTTCGATGCCTCATAGCTTTCCACGGCCGCATGAGTTTCAAAGATAGTTTTTAGCTCATGGACCAGCTCATAAGGGTCGTGGTGCTCAAAACGCTTTTGGATCTCCGCCTCTAGGCTGCACAGGATGGCACACTGAACTTGAGAGTACCGATTTACCCGAGTCTCGTAAACATTCTTTTCGTCCTCGGATACTGCAGGTGGTGGTGGGGGACCTAGCGGTGCTTCGAGCACAAATTGCAGATTTCCACCATTGAGGAAAATCCTCACATGACGGAACCAGTCGGTGAAGTTGCTACCATTGCTTTTAAGCTTTTCTTTCTCTAGGAACTGGTTAAAATTGATGGAGGGGGACGCCATGATCTACAACATATTTGCAAAGAGTTTAGACTAAGTTTATGATAAAATTGAGTTCAAATTTTAATTCTTAAATTAACTAGGTGAACTCCCACTCAAAACAATATCCCTCGCATTGTCTTAGTGATCACACGAACCAAATCCACTACACCAATTCCGATCATCACGAGAAAAGATGTAGTTTCAAGGGCGAACACTCAAAGTGTTCATCATATCATCCATATGACTCATGCTCTACCTTTTGGTATCCCGTGTTCCGAGACCATGTCTGTACATGCTAGGCTCGTCAAGGCAACCTTAGTATCCGCGTGTGCAAAACTGGCTTGCACCCGTTGTATGCACATGTAGAATCTATCACACCCGATCATCACGTGATGCTTCAAAACGACAAGTCTTAGCAACGGTGCATACTAAGGATGAACACTTTATTATCTTGATATTTAGGGAGAGGGATCATCTTATAATGCTACCGTCGCGATCTAAGCAATATAAGATGCATAAAAAGGATTAACATCACATGCAATTCATATGTGATATGATATGGCCCTTTTGTCTTTGCGCCTTTGATCTTCATCTCCAAAGCACGGACATGATCTCCATCATCAACGGGCATGATCTCCATCATCGTCGGCGTAGCGTCAAGGTCAATGGCGCCGTCTTCATGGTTGTGCTCCCATGTAGTAACTATTACAACTACTTTGAAATAATACTTCAACATGAAATTTAAAGACAACCATAAGGCTCTTGCCGGTTGCCACAATACAATAATGATCATCTCATACATATTCATCATCATATCATGGCCATATCACATCACCAAACCCTGCAAAAACAAGTTAGACGCCTCTAATTTGGTTTGCATATTTTACGTGGTTTAGGGTTTTCGAGTAAGATCCAATCTACCTACGAACATGAACCACAACGGTGATACTAATGTTGTCAATAGAAAGAGTAGATTGAATCTTCACTATGGAGGGAGAGACAGACACCCGCAAAGCCACTTATGCAATCCAAGTTGCATGTCAAGCGTGGAGCAAATCTCATGAACGCGGTCATGTAAAGTTAGCCCGGGCCGCTTCATCCCGCAAGATGCAAAGTACACGAACTAAAGATAACAAAAGCATCAATGCCCACAAAACCATTGTGTTCTACTCGTGCAACCAATCTATGCATAGACACGGCTCTGATACCACTGTTGGGATTCGTAGTATAGAAAACAAAAAAATTCCTATCGCAAAAACGAAGAACAAGCCAAGATCCAATCAAGAAGATGGTAGCAACGAGGTGAAGATCAACATACCCTTGAAGATCACAAAGTGTTAACGAGATCAGATCTCGTGGTGGATGTAGACGATCACTTGCCGCTTGCAAAAGCGCGTAGAAGATCCTGACGGTGCCACGAACGGGCAGCACCTCCGTACTCGGTCACACGTTCGGTGTTGATGACGACGTCCTCCTCCCCGTTCCAGTGGGCAGCGGAAGTAGTAGATCCTCCTCGGAATCCCAGCAGCACGACGGCGTGGTGGCGGTGGTGGTGGAGATCTCCGGCAGGGCTTCGCCAAGCGTATGCGGAAGAGGTGGAGGAGGAGGAGAGGCGGCTAGGGTTTGGGGAGAGGGGGGTCTTGGGCGCCGGCCACTTGGGGGCTGCGGCCAAGAGGGCTTTGGTGTGGCCGGCCCCCTCCCCTTGCTCCTCATTATATAGGTGGAAATCCCCAAGTGTTGGTATCCAAGTCTTCGAATAAGACCCGAAACCAAAACCTACCAAAGGGACAAAACCTACCCAAGGGGGGAATCCTATACAAGGTGGGACTCCCACCCCTTCCTTGGGGGGGTTGGCCGGCCACCAAGGTGGAGCCCACCTGGGACTCCTCCCCCTTAGGGTTTGGCCGGCCATGCAAGGTGGAGTCCCTCCGGGACTCCACTTTCCATGGTGATTTCTTCCGGACTTTTCTAGAACCTTCCATAAATGCACCGGATCATTTCCAAACTTGGAATATGACTTCCTATATATGAATCTTATTCTCCGGACCATTCCGGACCTCCTCGTGATGTCCTGGATCCCATCCGAGACTCCGAACAAACATTCGAACTCCATTCCATATTCCATATCTACTTAAATGACATCAAACCTTAAGTGTGTCACCCTACGGTTCGTGAACTATGCAGACATAGTCGAGACTCTTCTCCGACCAATAACCTATAGCGGGATCTGGAGATCCATATTGACTCCCACATATTCAACGATAACTTAGTGATCGATTGAACCATTTACATACGATACCGATTCCCTTTGTCACGCGATATTTTACTTGTCCGAGGTTTGATCATCGGTATCTCCATACCTTGTTCAACCTCGTCTCCGACAAGTACTCTTTACTCGTACCGTGGCATGTTATCTCTTGTGACCAAGTCACATGCTTGCAAGCTAATCAGACGACATTCCACCGGGAGGGCCCAGAGTATATCTATCCGTCATCGGGATGGACAATATCCCACTCTTGATCCATATGCCTCAACTCATACTTTCCGAATACTTAATCCCACATTTATAACCACCCATTTACGCAGTGGTGTTTGATGTAATCAAAGTACCCTTCCGGTATAAGTGATTTACATGATCTCATGATCGAAGGACTAGGTAACTATGTATCGAAATCTTATAGCAATTTGAACTTAATGACGTGATCTTATGCTACGCTTAATTGGGTGTGTCCATTATATCATTCATCTAATGACATAACCTTGTTATTAATAACATCCAATGTTCATGATCATGAAACTATGATCATCTATTAATCAACAAGCTAGTTATACAAGAGGCTTACTAGGGACTTCTTGTTGTTTACATAACAAACATGTATCAATGTTTCGGTTAATACAATTATAGCATGGTATGCAAACATTTATCATAAACATAAAGATATATAATAACCACTTTATTATTGCCTCTTGGGCATATCTCCAACAAGGATATGGATCACTTGAAATATCACCATCCTGACAAAAATAACCTTGTTGAGTACACAGAAGAAGTTGTTCATGGCTACGATGTAATCCCCTACATTCCAAGCATGGTGGAGATCTATCTAGCTAGGCAGTAGGAAAAGACGTGGGATATGGGAAAATATATACTAGTTCGATCGAATTTGGATCTATCAATCATGTTTTCGAAATCTGTACCGCGCGCTTGAATTGCAATGATGGACAACGCAAGACCGAAATTCTATTGGCGGGCGTGGCAAGACAATCTATACCTTTTTTGAGGGAAAGCCACCACGGCAACTTTATTAGAAATTAAACCACAATTACATCGTCTAGTAGTTTGCTCACTATACAGCTAGGAGGCTCATCGACCCAATTACAAGAATTTTGAGATTCAATACAATACCTAGCAAGAGTATGAGCAACTACATTAATTTCCCGTGGACAATGTTTAAACTCGACTTTTCCTATAGCCGCTACAGACGCCATATACTCAGCGAAGATAGCAGCTGAACAACTCCACCAGAAATCTTCTCCATTGCAAGCATTCACCACTTCCAATGCATCTGATTCTGCTTGGACCGCATTAAAACCCAAACTAGCTGCTAGAGCAAGACCATTGCGCATGGCATATGCTTCTGCTGCCGCTGCCGAATCAATATGTTGTAAATAATAGCAGGAGCCAGCTATAAATCTTCCCTGCGTATCTCTAATAACAGCTGCCGTAGCACCAGCTTGGATATCAACTTGAAAAGCAGCGTCCACATTCACTTTCACAAATTTGGAGAGAGGACGAGACCACTTCACCGTACTCGGACCTGCGTCACACGTGTATGATTTCATAAAATTTGCAGTCAGTCCAAGTATGGATGTAGCACATGTTTTCACCTGCGGAACAGGTTCACCGTGAGTTCTTTTTCTCCTCAACCACCAAAGATACCAACATGTGACACCAATCAACTCTTGAACTCGTATTTGAGGCATATTTGGCATAGAACTAGCTGGTTGTCTCAGCAGTGTCTCCAGAACTACTGATCCAGATCTATCTTCACCAACTACCTCATTTATAATGGAGTCCAGCCTTAGCTCTTCCCATATTTCCTTAGCCACCGGACAAGAAAAAAGTAAATGGTGAACATCCTCAGCAGCCACGGTGCAAATTGGACATTGACCAGAGTCTCCAATATGTCTGTTAACTAAGATTGACTTAAGAGGAACCGATCCATGAAGGGCATTCCAAAGGAATATTTAGGTGAATGCCCCTGTATTGTCTATGTGTTTCCTTTTTTTCATATCGCACATGAAAACATAATACACATGCGAATTCAGATTCATAGAAAAATATAGTCACGTAATATTCGAAAAAATGATTAAAATGTAGTTTAATAAAAACTCATTCTTCAATATCATATGCATCAAATAAACGGCCAACAGTTTATCTCTTCTTTACTAAGACACTTGCAAATGCCAGAGAGAACTGAATCAGAAGGAAGGATCACGGATAAATAAACATTACATATTGTCTCTCCCAGACCCACCACCTATCTTTTGTAGGTATGCGATTGGGTCTTCGACCCCCGCGTCGGGTGACTCGAGAAGCAACCCTAGCCACCGCCTCCCTACCTCCCACTTCCCCATCCTCCCTCCTCTCTACCGACGCTAGTGCGCGCGCAAGAAAAGCCCGTGAAGCTGTGGGAGGTGGCAAGCTCTCCTCTCGCATCGTGCACATGGAGGGTGCGTTGGATCGGCGGGGACGATCTCCGGGCGGTAGCGGGGTTGGTTTGAAATCGACATGATGGGATCCAGGGCGGGCTCCGGGGCGGCGGCGATCTTCGGCGGTAGCGGGGCTGGTCTGAGGCTGGCGTGGTGGGATCCTGGGCGGGCTCCAGGGCGGCGACGCGCAAAGTGGGAGGTCGGGGCTCGATGGGCAGCGGGCCGGCGGCCGGAGCTCCCTCGACGGCGGCTGGAGCTTGCTAGGGAAGGTCTAGCCGTGGTCAACACCCCTCGCTCGGTTGTGTGGGGTGTGGAAGATGGAGATGATAGTTGGAGATAGAAAGGAGATATGCAGGTTTTGGAAGATATCAACGAAATTTCACCCTATGTCTTTTCTTTGGCTAAATACGTGAAAACTTATACACCTTTAGAGGCGAAACGGAGGAAGTACTACCTCTGTTACTCCCACTATGAGTAGTCTTATAAATCAGAGATAGAATGAAAGAGAATTTGCTCTAGAACATTCCTTAAAATAACGCGTTAGTTAAAAGTTTTACATATCTTTCCGTAAAAACTATTCTTCTAGTCTATAAATTTTACATATAGTCGGCATGTTTCGTATCTCATTGCGTATCTCCCCGCATGAAAAAAAAAGCCCTCGGTTGAAGCCCCGAGCCAACCCACATCGCCACTCTTCACTTTCCAACCCTCTTTTTCGCTGTGCCGATGCTGGCACGGACCATAACGTGTCGTTAAAATTTACGGTTTTCACAAATGCACTAGTATGGAGTTTAACAATGGAGATAATAATTAGAAAGAGCCAAAAAGAAAAAGATGAGAAAGGAACTTGTCAAAGCATTGTTCCCTATACACCCAGAAATTTTTCAGGGAATAGGTATTTTTAGTGCTATGCATGCTAGGTTTGCTTTTCAGTCGGCTAGCAAACTATAAAAGCCTACCGGTGGTCGGCGATTATGATGCCTCGTACCACTGGTTAGCCAGATCAGCGCCTGTAGCTCAGTGGATAGAGCGTCCGTTTCCTAAGCGGAAGGCCGTAGGTTCTACCCCTACCTGGCGCGCATTTCTTCTTTTTTACGCATCCCTTTTCATCAATGTTATAATTACTGTTGCTAATCTTTTTACGCGCCCCCCAACGCCGAAGCCGTCCCCGAAGGCGCATCGGCATTGGTAACCACCCTACTACTTCCTCCTCGTTGCTCCCTCCTCCTCATGCCACGTATGTTCGACGGAATGCCTGTGTGCAGCGCGCGGTTGGGGCTGGCGTGGAAGCACGGCATCATCAGAGGGGAGGGCGGCTTCGGGTCCACCGGCGTCTGAGATTATCAGTCAGTCAGGGTAGATGAATATAGGTTTTCTGGTGCTTGTTAGTTAGGGTAGAAGCTGGATATGTAAGCTAGTTTTGCATATGGATGTGCTAGGCTGATGGTTATATATGGTAAAATGAAGGAACCTGCTGGCTGAATCGTCATGTGTTGTTCCGAGTTCCCATTATCCACATCGCATCTCTGAATATTTCAGCCTAAGGTTCCGACAGTCTGTCTGTCTGTCTGTCTCGAAGGCAGCATTTGCTTCAGGTTTCCAGCCTTGTGGAAGCTTCTGGAGTTCAGCTAGGGACACACCAGCAGTATCAAGGTGTGCCGCTTCACTCCCATCTTTTCTTCACATCCTTGCAGTTCAATGACATCAGAAACAAAGAAACCAAGATCCAAAGTATGATCATAGGATGCTGCTTCCATCTGCAAACGACTACTGTAGTGGGAGGGTGTATGGGGCGACGCGGGGGGCGATTCAAATTTTGAATCCGCCTTGCCGGCGTGTCCGGCGTGTGGCTGGCGGCGAGCCCCGGCGAGGAAGATGGTCGCGACAAGGAGGCGGGCAACCGCGGCGGCGGCGACGGAGGCACCGGATGGCGGTGACCCTTCCGCTCCGGCTGGGAGCCCGGCAGTGAGACAGGAGGCGGGCGGCGGCGAGCTGCTGTCGGCGCCGTCCCCGGGGGAGGGGATGTGCCAGGGCAGGTCGGGGGCTGGTGCGCCGCTCGTGAAGGTCGGGGAGACGGTGGAGGTGACTGCTGCGGCGGGCGACGAGGGGGCGGGCGGGTCTGATCTCGAGCTAGGGTGCTCGCAGAGGCGACCACCGGCGGCTACCCTCGACGGGTTCGTCCAACGTGCGGAGGAGCTCGGGGGCTCGCTCCGCCACCGGCGGCGGACGGCGTTCGCGTCTGGGGGCAGGGGTCCCAGGCTTGGAAGCATGGCAGCGCCCCGTTTCCATCGTTTGGGCGACGCCGGGTTTCCAGGGCGGCACGGCGGAGGCCGGGGTCGTTCGGCGGAGGCGCTCCCTGGCCCGTTGGTGGCGGCGGTGCCGGAGGTGGCAGCGACGTTAGGGTTCGGGCAGGAGGAGGAGACCCGCTCGCCCTCTGCGAAGCTGGGCCACGTCTCTGACGGGGCGGGGCTGGTGGCCCAAGTGGAGGCCCAATACGCCCCTACTGGGATGGAGGAGGGCCACGAGGATGATTCTGAAGGGGTGCTGACAGGCCGGGAGGTTGCGGTGGTTGACACCAATGGCCCAAGGCCCAGATTTTTCAGGTGGCTTTGGTTGCCATCCGGTTGCGCAGACCCAAGGCTAGGTTTTCCTGCTAGACACAAGGAAGTGAGACAACACCTCAACAACCCTCACGCGCCGCCGCACAAGCTCTTGCGCCGCATCCATTGCCCGACGTCGCAAGTGAGATCCTACGCGGAGGTGCTCAAGGTGGGCGGCTACGACGACGGTCGCAAGCGGCGCTTGGAGGCCGAGGGCGGGGCGCACCGGCTCCCGGCGATCTCGGGCGGAAGACGGCAAGATGGCGTCGGCGAGGAGGCGAGAGGAAGGTTTGTTGACAGGGGTGGCAACAACGGCGGGGGCTATAGGTATCAAGAGAAGGTGCCGAGCGTCCAGGAGAGGCGCGGCAGGGAAGACTGGGGCTCTCCCCCAGCGTGGTGGTGGGAGCAGCAACACTGGAACGAAGGCGGCTTCGGTAAGGGATATGAGGACCGCCCTGGTTCTGCGGGTCAGGGAGACCGCGACGGACAGCAGCACAGTGCGCCTCCCAAGGCGAAAGGCATACACATGGCACCGACACCAGGGGGTGCGATGGCGTCGCAGAAGGGGAAGAACAAGGTGGCGGTGCAACGACCAGGGGCTCCGGCAGGTGGGGAGTGTTTCAAATGCGGTAGAGGAGGGCATTTCCAGTCCGAGTGCACGTTTGAGCCTTTGTGCGTTCTGTGCAGTGGGGAGGGGCACACCTCGGCGAGCTGCCCGACCAGGGGAAAGGGTCCGAGGTTAGAGACCATGGGTCATGCATTTGCAGGGGGAGCTTTCTTCAACATTGAGGTTGAGCCGCTACACACGGGTCAGGGGACCAGCGAAGTGTTCACGGCCATAATCAAGTTCAGCACGGCGCCACTGACCGAGGAGATGCTTTCGGATGAGCTGAAGCATCTTGTGGATGAGCTGTGGGACTGGCAGGTGAAGAAGTTGTCGGAGTCGGAGTTTTCTGTTGTGTTCCCATCGCGACAGACGCTACGGCTCTGCATTGGGAGTGGCAAGCTGCATCTCCCGCTCAGCAAGCGCGATACAGATATCAGAGAGGGCTTCTTCTCCCCGAAGCCGAGTTTGGTGTTGCCCTCCACTTGGGTTAAGTTGACAGGGGTGCCCGAGGACCTTATGAACAGGGACCGGCTGATGGCGGCGTTTTCCATGATCGGCAGGGCGATCGATGTGGACGAGCTATCAGTCCTGCAGCGGGACACTAAACCGGTGCGGATGAGGTTTCAGTGTCGCCATCCAGAGAGGATCAAGGGGTCGGTGCAGGTCTTTGTCAACGGTGAGGGGTTCACGGTGGGAGTACAAGCTGAACGGCCACCGGGTGGTGTGCCAGGGGGAGGGGTTGGGGGTTCGCCACCTCCGCCACCGCGGGACGACCGCGATGATGACTTCTCGGATGATCTTTCATCTGATAAGGATTGGAACAAACATGGAAGGCGCAAGAAGAATAATGAGAAGGCCCTGGAGGGGAGCAAGGGCAATGCCAAGGCGGGCTCGGGGCCGTCAGGGTCCAAGTCTCCAGGTGCCAACCTGGGGTCGTGGAGTGCTCCGTTGCTGGGACGGGAGCAGGGACAAGGCAACATTGTTATTGGGGACGGTTTCAACCAATACGGCTCTAACCTGGAGCTATATAAGGAGAGGCATGCATCCCTGGTGTCGGTGATGGAGAACAAGGAACGAGACAATTCGGTGGTGGACGTGGAGTTGCCGGGGGACGGAAAGAAGACAATGGAGGTGGGAGAGGGCTCCCTCCTCTCGACGGAGACGGTTTCACAGATCACAGACCCGGTGGCCTCTTGGGTTGAGGACAGCCAGGTGGCGGATGGTCCACCTACCAAGATTGCCAAAGTGCTGGGGTCGCCTCTTTGGGACCCTGATGGCGAAGCCGGAGGCGTGTCCTCGGAGGAGGCTGAGGTGGTGGTGGGAAGGATGATGCCGATGAAGGATCTGCTGCAGGAGGTGGTGTCGGTGGCGCCTCTGGCACAAGGACGCTCCAAGGCGTTCACCTACACTAGCAGGAAGAAGAAGGCGGCATCGTCGTTGCCGGTGCGCAAGAGTGGGAGGAAGGTGGCGTTGGCAGGGACACCAATCATGGAGTTGGCGCAGAAGCGGGCGCAGGAGAGGAACCTGGAGAGCGAGGGTGGCACCGCCAAGGGGAGAGACTTGGAGGGCTCTGGTCAGACTGGAGGTCCGGAGACTCTGGGACGTGGCGCTGGACGAGGATAGACGGCTTCATGCGAGGATAAGGGCATGTGCACGAGATGATGGAGTCTAGCGAGGATGGGGACGGGCCTCGCTACCCCGGTATCTGCCCAGTTCTACCTAGTGGTTCTTAGGCAATAGCTTGGAGTTGTTCGTTGTGCTTGGTTGTAAGGACCTGGTGGTCTGAGGTACCAGTTGTAGTGCTGTGTTGGGTGTGTTGTATCGGATGCTTCTGCCGTTGTGGCTTTATTAATTTAAAGCTGGGCTTAGGCCTTATGTTTAAAAAAAGTATGATCATAGGATGGTCTAATTTAGAGCTCTGTTTGTGCTGACATTACAGTACAAACTGCATACGTTTGGTGTGGTCTCGTATCTGGAAAGTTCTACTGGACTTATTTGTGTCTGGGGGGTTGTCTGTAAACCTCTTCATGTTGCAATATTTTGTTATGGATCCTTCGAGGCAGTTAGCTATGGAATTTCTTCAAGGAGAGGTAGTGGCCAACTATGATTTCCTGGATGAATTCCTGCAACCTGTTTACTTCTGGTTGGTAGCTAGGTTACCTTTTCTTTTGTAGACTGCTGGATAAGTCTGTAAACATATCAATTTCTAATATAGATCTTGTTTCATTTTTCTCTTTTTCAGGTCTAGCTAAACATATCAATTTACCTTTTCTTCCGTGTGGCAGTTGCTGGATAAGTCTCGACTCATTTTTCTCTTTTTCAGGTCTAGCTAGATTGAGAACTGACACACGGCCAACTATCAGAAAAGGCACTCCTTGGCATTTTGAAGGATCATGGGTAACTATTCTCACAGTCCTTCTGGACCAATATATTTCAAACTGTTATTTATCCTCTATTTAGCAGTGAAATCTTTGCACCCAATGGACAGAGTAACCTGCTGAAGTTGAGTATTTCGGCTCCCACATAAATTCTTACGGATAATTAAACTAGCTTTAAAGATCAAGGTGCTTGCTTTGTTTGTCCTGCGAAATATCATATTAACTAAAGATAGTCTTCTACGAAATGGTAAGATGCATTGCCAAATTTGTGGTCAGGATGAAACTATTTATTCATTTGTTTCTGCCACTGTTCACTTGCGAGGTTTGTGGAGGATATAATCCAGTGTGATCTTTTTTCCTCACAGATATTCCTGATACATTTTATGTGCTATTTGGTGCTTGATTGCTTAAATTTAAAGTTTCTAGTTACTGTCGGCATTGCAGCAATCATTCTTGAACAATCTGGCAATGTTTCTTGAAATCAAGCTTGCTCTGAACAAAAGAGAATTTCTGACCCTTTCTTATGACGAGTCGTGCCTAAACCTCTGATTCTTCATGTAGACAAAGTAAGAAAATGGATTCTTCAGAAGAAACTAAAGGACGGTGAATCATTCATGAACTACAAGGGGCAAGGTGAGGTTGACTGGAGGTCCTTTTGCAACCTGAATACTTTTGTTTGTTACTGGTAGTCTTATTAGGTTCACTTTTGATAGTGGTATGTTTCACCCCAAACTGATGTGAAAAGTGGCATGTCATCTCAAGTGCTTGCTGGAGTGCCTGGATGGGTTGCTCGCTCCCGGTTAGCTTTTGCTAGCAATCGACGCATGTTTTATCATGTTGAAGACGTCGTGTTTGGTTCCTGAGGTGTCACCTTTTTTTTTTGACAACTCAAAATCTCTTTATTCAATATCAAATAGTGCTACATCAGAGACTAACAAAGGAATTAAACTCGGTGGTGGATCATCCAACCAAACCAAATGGTTTGAGAATTTTGCTACAAGCTAATTCATGTGCTACTGTATTTAGCTCCCATGGTTCATGGATGAACTCAATCTTCAAAAACTTCTGATGTTCCAGGTAAAGTTGTAGCAATATTAGTAAGATGTAGTAATTCTGTGTTCCAGGTAAAGTTGTCTAAAAAAAAAGAATGAACATTCTGACTTCTGATGTTCTGCTCAAACAGTCCACAAGTAATTAGCATCTAGGTGCCCACTAAAGGTAATTATAATTTAGCAGCAAAGGAACCGATATTATTTTATTCATAGTGTTTCACCATGAACAAACACATATCCTGCAGTAGAGAAAATGGTCTATTGGGTCTCAGACAACAAGATATGATTCCAATTCCCCCACTGCAAACAGTTGCCATAAGTTTAAGCTTCAGGATAATACTTGATCATGCCTTGCACTAAATGCTCGTAGTACTATGATCACTATGCAAAGTTAACAGGCCACAGTACAGTCATAACCTCTTCAGCAAATCAAGGATCCAAATTTGAACATAAAATTCCAATATAGATAACTGAAGAGGCGTGGTCAAGTATCGGCTGAGATGTATCGACTTCTGAATATAGATTTACACAGACCTGTCTAGTCTGTTAGTTCACATCCAGCAACTTAGTTATTCAAAGGAGGGTGGAAAGACCCATGCATAAACAAAACACTAGATACGAATAACCTAATGCCAAAATAGTCACCCACACCTATACACACCAAGGAAAAAAAATAGCGCGCTAAACAAAATAGCGTGGCCTTCCAAAATATGCTATGAAGATTATAACGTGCTAATAGCACGCTATTTTACAAAATAGCATTTCACAAAAAGTTAAAAAATAATAAATGTAGTATGTATACTAAGGATTTCAGCAGCTAAAAAATTATCCACATCACAACGATCAACAAATCAAATTGACAAAGTCCTGATGGCACTGAAAGATAAAGATTTGTCAGTCCAACAAATAGACAAGTAGATAACTAATTAACCTGCCAACATGCAAACAATTAAAGAGCCAACTACATAGCAGGAGTAGTAATTAATCAAAATGAGATGAACTAGATGGATAATGCATGCGGTCATCATCTGATTCAGAAGAAGAACCGCATATTGCAACTCATCACAATGAAAAACTAGAAGCAACTTCTTCTTCTTAGGCAGATTGCATCAGCAGCTTTTACTCGTTGTGATGTTGATTCTTCTTCTTCTTCAACATGTACGCGTGGTGTGAGGAGGAGTGAGAATTGTCGATGTGCTTTTGTGGTTTCCAACGGGTTGAATGGCTACGGTTAGAATGGGGATTTCGGAAGCTCGTGGGCTAAAAGATCCAAAATAGCTAGTCGGCTACTCAATTGCCCTTTAAAAAAATAGCACCGCTACAATGCTATAAAAATAGCGCCACTATAACGCTACGAAAAATAGCGCGCATAGCGTCGCTAATAGCGTGATTAGCGCCATAGCGAGCCAAATGCGCATAGCGTAGCGTTCACTCTCCAAATACGCTATAGCGCCGCTATAACGCTAAAATAGCGCGCTATTTTTTTGGTTGATACACACTCAAAGGTTCTGTGGTCTCGACGTAGGCGAAGGTTTGGTGGCTGCTGTAGTTTGTTTTGAATTCGGCAACCACCGTCCCTTCGTTCCTTTCGTCTATCTCTACCACAACGCGCTGTGTCTTGTTTCCTCCGTCGCTCGGCTTGTGTTTGTGTAGTACTAAACCTCTCCCTGGCTGCCATTGCATCGTCAAGACGTGGTCGCCGTGGTAAGTAAAGTTTGGATGTGTGAGCTGATGCTTGTTCATCTGCACGCTGTACCAGCGGCTCCATGTACATTGCTCCATGACCCACACCTCCGTCTTGTCATCCTGGCTCAAGGCGATGCCCAGCCTCCCGCGCACCTCTGTAAGGCGCCAGCAGCCTGGTCTGGACAACTCGTCGGGGAGAGGCCGGATGTATGTGATGTGCTCGTTGCCGAGGTCGAAGGAGACGACCTTTGCAGCAGGTTCCTTCACAGCCCAGTACGCTGCACCGTTGATGCTCACGATGCCCGTGTTAACGTCGTAGGTCTCTTTTGGACTGCCTGTGGCGACAGTTCTCCAGGCCGCCTCCCCGAGGGTGAAGACCGAGACCCTGTCGGACAAGTAGGGAACGTGCACGACCTTGTACCGACCCATCGCGGGATGGTATCCGAAGCCATACATCAGGTACGAGCACCAGGAGTATTTGGCATGCCGCAGCGGTGGTATGGCCAGCGCCTCGCCGGTGACCGGATTGGCCAGGGTGATGCTTCCACCGGGCTTTTGCCGGTGTCTGAATCGGTTGTCGCACATGCAGACGAGGCCGTTGCAGGTGCCAACTAGGTGCATACCCTTGAAGGCGTCGCTGGCCCACAGGTCTCTGCTCCCGGTAGGGCTACTGTTCGATGACGATGACGGTAGGTCCTCGATGAGGTGTACAGATTCTTTGGTGGCGACGACCGTCCTAGGGCGGATCTCGGTGGTGGTGCGCGTGTCGACGGTGTCGCGCCAGAGCTGGCAGACGAGGCGGGATCGCCGCCGGGCGCACGAGGGTAGCCGAAGCAGGATCTCGACGAGGACGTCGGTGGGGAAGAACTCTGCCATTGGTACGGTCTCTATCTGATCTTCCCGACTATTTTGTTCGTGTTCCTGTTGGTCTTTGGCCTTCACCTTCTAGTAGTAGCCACGGGACTCTTGTGTCCACATTGGACCAGACCGGAATTACCCAAACGTAATATACACGGGATGCCGTGCAAGACACGGACCAACACATCAATTGGTAGGAAAAGCCCTTATGTTTCCAAGTAAGACACGATGTGGTGAGTTGTCAAGAAAGCAACTCTGAACCTGCTATAGATGTACTGCGTACTGACACATTGGTTCTGAATTTGTATATTCGGTGAACTGGAACGAGCTTTACATTGTTTCATTTCATTGTCATACACCTTATGAGTATCTTATCTATTTGACCTCTCCAAGTTAGATGCAGTGAAACAGAATGTGCACAGAAACTATGCATTCCAAATTGGGAACAGAATCTGCAGTGCAATATGACAGATTGGTTTCCAAATTGCATTCATATTGCAGACACTAAATTAAAATTCACATACCCCAGTACGAACCCCGTGTCAAATTAGTTTATGGAACTTTCTTTTTATCAAAATAAACGAACCTGATCAGATCGATCGGACGAAAACCCTAGCTCCCGCGTCGTTCCCGCGAGCGACCGGGAGCTCTCTGGCGACGCCTCCCCTCGGCCCTCCCCAGCCCCCCTTCTCCTCGCCGCCGCGAGAGGGCGCCGCCGGGCAAAGCCCGTGCGGGGCCCGCGGCGGCGGGGCCTTTTCTCTCCCACGCGCGGCGGTGTAGGCGCGGGTCTCTGCGGTCGTGGTGGGCGTCCCACTGACGGAGGGCGCGGCGGCTCCGCGTTCCAGGCGGCGTCCTTGTGGCGGCGGCATCCCCAGGTGCGGTCGTGGCGGCGGGCGGCGTGGGCTTGTGTCGGCTGGTTGGTGGAGGGTGCTGGGGTCGCCGCTGACCCGACACATCGTGCTGTGCTCGTCCGCCCATGGCGAATATTTTTTATAATTTTTTTGATATTTTCAAATGTATTTTTTAGCAATTGAATCATATGCACATGTGAGCCAAATTTGGATTTCAGCTACAGTAATACTTAGGCTAATGGTTATGGTGAAAAGAAAGAAGCTGCTTGTTGGGTCATGATGAGTTCTTCTGGAGTCGCATTATATGCATCACTTGTCTGACCTTGTCAGCAATTCATGGAAATAGGCGTGTGGATTTGTTAGGCTGATGGTTATGGTGAAAAGAAAGAAACTGCTGATTGAATCACGATGTGTTGTTCTGCGTTCCCGTTATCTACATCGCATCTCTGAATTTTTCATTAACCCGTGATTTATTGGTCCAAGATTGCCCGTCGCTGCTTGCTTCAGGATCAGACAGTCTGTCTGTTTCCACGACAGCAACTGATTCAGCTACAGCTAGGGACACACCAGCATCGTCAAGCTGTGCCAAGATCCAAAGTATGGTCATAGCAAACAGTTATGATCAGAAATTCTTAAGTGGTCTAATTTAGAGCTCCTTTCGGCAGCTTTGCAAAATGGTCATGCTGAACTAACTGCTGCTGCGCTGCAAGTACCTTACTGGAAGTAGGAGGAGCCTATTCTGGTTACTGTTTGCGGCTATGTCTTGGACCTTATGGAATGTGCGTAATAAGATGGGGATCGAGCGTATCTTTCTGCAACGAGCCTCTGACTCCATCTTCAAATTCTTGGCTTTTTTTGTAGCAGTTGTACCCGCTATGTAGGCAGCGGGATAGAGACCGGCTGGACGGCATGTTGGAGGATTTTCTAGTGGCGGCTCGTCGCTTTTCTACGCCTTCCATCGGTTGAGGAGCCCTATGTCCTAGGGCTGTATCACTTGTTTTATCTTTCGGGCATGTTGTGTTGTTGCCCCAGCAGATGTTTTATCCTTGCTCTTGTTGTGTTCGAACTCTGTATGGATGTGGTTGCTTTATTTATAAAGCGGGACAAAAGCCTATTTCGAGGTCAGGGTAGAAACTGAATATGCAAGCTAGTTTGGCAATGGTTATGGCGAGAAAAAAGAAACTGCTGGTTGAATCATCACGTGTTCATGTACTGGATGTGTTATTCTGAATCCTGATTATGTACAACGCATCTCTGAATTTTCCAGCAATACATGATTCTTGGTCGAAGATTGCCTACTTGATCCACAGACTGTCCGTCTCCAAAGACCACATTGCCTATTCCGAGCTGCACTGATCCCCTGGATGAGAGCTTGTACTAGGAGCTGTAGAATTCTCTCCATGGTCTCCAACTGATTCAGCTACCGCTAGGGACCCAACATCAAGTTGTGCCACTCTGGTCATCTCCATCTTTTCTTTGCATCCGTGCTGTTTGGTGACATCCACAAGTACTAACTTTAGCAGCGATGCTAATGTCTACTCCGTCGCATTTCTGAACTTCTATGTTATTCAGGGTAGAAGCTGGATATGTCAGCTAGTTTGGCTCGTGGGTGGCTTAGGCTAATGGAAGAAAGAAACACCTCCTTTATCCTGATGTCCTCTTGAGGTATATATATTCAAGTGATACTTGATTCCTCCATTGCTTCTAGGTTGACACTTCTAGCCACTGAAATTATACTGATGTGTTCCGCACCGATCATAGCTATTGAAATGATTCTTCTTTGCTCCAGAAGAAAAAAAAATCATGTGAGGATATGTCGTACCTATAGGTCCAAGTGCCAAAACTAAAACTACTAATGATTTTTTCTTTGGCACCTCCCTATTATTAATTCATATATGTGTCACTATAACTGCTAATTAGGATTTTTTTTGTTTGCAGTACAAGTTCCTGCAAGAAAATGAATTAATCATCCCTATAAAGCTCCTTTTGGTTAAGAGATGGGATCACCAAAATTATTATGTGATGTCCTTTCTACACCCAAATTTCTGAATTTGCAGTGAGTCTTAATACTTACATTTAGAAGTATAGGAAATTTGGTGTTTGTGAAGTTGCAACGTCTGTTTGTTGATCTGCTATTGCTGAAGTTCAATTCAGTAAAACAACATCTCGCTGTTTTTTCATCTCATTTCCTTTCGAGGATCTGGGTATATGCGAAGTCATTATTGGTGGATGGAAGATCAGGGAATTTTTTAGAGATGACACACCTGCCATGGATTACCTCAAATATTGGTTCTACATGCATATGGCTTAGTTTCATGTAAATATTAACCTCAATAGTTCTCTGCTGTAGATATTGCTCAACAAGATACATGTGCCTTAGGAATCGTGAGGCCAACAGAAGATTGCCAATATCTATTGCCAAACTGACCTACATGTTGTACCATCCATTTCGTTGGAGAATTTTGCTGCTTCTGTGCTGGCATACAATATGCAACATGATCTGTAAGTAGAGCTTAGGAGGCATCCTTTCAATATCTGATAGTATATCCTCTCTTTTTTCGTAACAGCGGTATTTTAGAGAGCCTTTTAGAGAAGGATAAAACTGAAATCTACGCAAATCATATGTGTTCAGAGGCTACTAAAAGGTGTTCTTGACTATCATTTTCAGTTTTCATTAATTTTCATTTGTCTGCGACATACACGCTCTGTTCAGTAATTACCTAATGTTCTTTGTCATGTGCAGTAATATCTGTATTGGAATGCATGGAAGTATCTTAGAATGGGTTTTGGGTTGTTACCCTCCTTGACTGTACTCAGTACTGGCCACCTATTCCTGGGGTTGATTTTTCAGGGCAGATGTACAAACCTGCACCTTCAAAGTACATTTTTTTTACTTCCAACGCCCATTTTCTTTTTAATGAGGCTGGCGAGACAGTTGTTCTCCATATTATTATGGATGATTTACATATGACAAGGTAATCTATGTGAAATATTAATTTCCCAAATCATGGTGTTATATTAATTTTTAGATAGATAATGCAGCCAAAAAACTCGGTTACTTATACTGAATTTTAGAGAGGGTAGCTGTTGAAGGTACTGTGGTTTGGCCCTGAAGCTCTGGCGAGCAGTAAGCCTCAAATATACCATCTGATTTGTATTGCTCGCCTACCTACCTTAGTTTTTGTCTGAAAGAGGTTCCTTTTCCAAGTTCAGTTCTGTTGATTAAATGGACATATTTGTCATGACCAGGCCAACAATAATGAATTTGGTAACAGAAATTTCTAGAGGGACTAAGGCAGATTCTTTGTTTCTTAACGGAGAGTTTAACGATTAAACAGAACAGTTGAGTATCTGCTTAATGCGCTTAAATAGGAAGAGTATTCAAGTAACTTGAAGTTCTGTGGTACATCATCTTTAGGCTGTTCTTGATTCTTTCTGGTTTGTTGGCCCGTCGTTGTGTGTGTCTGACCCGCTTGCAAAAGCTGTCAGTTGTACGCAACAGGGTCGTGCTATCTGCTGCTCTGGCCAGCGGACCGGAAGAGCTCGCAACTTCTGTCAGCCATGCGCACGAATGGCATTTGTGCAAGCTCTTGCGTGTTGGTAAGTGGCAACCACACTATTTGTCCAAAACCTGTTTGATGGAATCCTTTTCATGATTTGCAAGTTGTATAGTCTTGCCAGGTGTTGACAAATTATGTTACCATCACAAACCTAGTTACTAAGTTGTGTGCTCACACTCATTTATTTTTAGACTTCAGATTCGTTTGATTTCATTGTCCCGGGTTCTTTAATATAGAGCTTCATACAATTGCTTGGTTGTTCTGATCAGTGATCAGGTCACTGGAACTCAGACGAAATTTTTGTTCCATGACTCCGTGAGGCCTCTACTTCGGACGTTTTCTGCAAAGTGCAACAAGTTTAGGCTGCACAAGACATGTAGCTGTATGCGTAAATGTGGTCGATTTGTTGGAAATTCAAGCATCGTTCCCATATCTAAGCAATGTAGAGATCAGCAAACACAAGAAAACATATATGGGTTAGACTTCATCGTCGCTGACCACGAGGTATTTATTCAGAACCTTGAGTATTACATCTATTTTTCCTATTTACTTATTAGTAAGTGCAGCACACTGCCTCAACTTACTGAAACTTCTCCTTCTGTTCAAATTATTTGTTTAGGCTGCACAAGACATGTAGCTGTATGCGTAAATGTGGTCGATTTGTTGGAAATTCAAGCATCGTTCCCATATCTGAGCAATGTAGAGATCAGCAAACACAAGAAAACATATATGGGTTAGACTTCATCGTCGCTGACCACGAGGTATTTATTCAGAACCTTGAGTATTACATCTATTTTTCCTATTTACTTATTAGTAAGTGCAGTACACTGCCTCAACTTACTGAAACTTCTCCTTCTGTTTAAATTATTTTTCTTTCCACTGTTATCAAGAAACCACTACTATAATGCTGATACTGCAATGTTTTAAATCTGTACTCATTTTGAATCAATTTTTTAAGCTTCCGATATTATGAAGAAATAATTGTCGCAGAAGCTAATCTAGCAACATTCTGAACCTCCTGAATCATACTTTGTTTAGATCTTGGACTAACCAACATAAACAAGGTGCTCACATTTTTACACCTTTCTAACATTTTTTGATATTTTTTGCATCAAAATAATATTAAGATTTTGTTTTCTTCATAGGGAAACACAATGGACAGATGCATACCAACAGATCGTATTGATCAGTTCAAGGAGTAATTAAATGAAGCCTCAGTCTACACCTTAGATTTTTTCATTGTTGATGACGCACTAAAAAATACAAGAGGACAGAACATCTATTCATAATTAAGATTACTGGACAAATAAAAGTGCATGAAGTTGTTCCACAGCCTGACAATTTTCCTCTGGTTGCATATAATGCAGAACCGTTTGTCGTTCAGCAGGAAACAATGCAGTCCTATCAGGTGCTCAATCCATACCACGTTTGATCCACTGCTTGCATTATACATCCTATTCTATTTTCTCCTTTTTCCTTCTTCTTTTCATTATTGCCTTATTAGTACCCTTTTTTACATGTTATGCTGATGTGGTCCTTTTTTCCTACTTAACACACCATGTTGTTGGGTTAGTAATGAGGCTAATATACATTGTACCATCAAAGGAAAATCAAGACCCAAGAAGAAATATTCATCTTACTGATGCAAGGTATGGTTTACAATTTGTATACCAGTACTTTGAATGCCCATCAGTACTCTGAAATAGCCAGTTGTTTTTAGCAACTACTACACAGGTTCACAACTTCATATGTTAAAACATAAATATGCATTGGACCACTGTCTTGCTTACATAAGTCAATCGACGGTTTTGCTTATTCAGATATTCGAGTATTTCATCTTACTCTCAGTTGCTTCAGTATGCAAGTGTTTCCTTTCAAAAGTCTTTTAATTGTCGACAACTTCTTGGCCAGTGCATTTCCAAACTAATGTGTTAAGTGGCGATATTGTCTACATAGAACTTTGATTCTTTTCCTTGGTGCAGTCCTGTTGTGGTTGCTTAGCTGATTACAGTTCCGCGACGCTAGGCCACATATTTTTCTTAGAGGCCGTCTGAACCTGCAATGTTTAGAGAATATGTCTTTAGATCTTCCAGTTCTGTTTTTTCTTTAGTGCTCAATTGATAGGATTCATTGAGCTATTGCATAATTTTCAGGTAACGATGATGAAGTGGCGTAGCAATACATATCAAGTCCAGTCAGCATCTGAAAACAAAAACATGTTATTAGCTACTTGGCCTGGACGATCGTATTAATAATATCTGTTTATTTGTTTTTATGGTAAATTTCAGTGCGGGCATCAGATGTTTTTTTTGTATAATGTTGGTGGCTCACCTTAATCTTTCTCCTCGCGTATTTGTGAAACTAGCTTCCAAATGTTCAAGTAGCATGTACAATGTACTAAAGATCTTTTGTAATAACAGTAGTTGTTTTGTATGTTCAACCTCACATGCACAATTCCTTGCCCGCGGCGTGCGCCGCGCGGCCGCATTCTAGTATGCAATACAAGGACGCAACGCATCAACTCTTATATACGTGGAAGGCACGTATCTTTTGCTAGTATAATCTAAACTGCAATGCTCTCCTAGACATAAATATCAGTGGAAGCTGCTGCACTGTCCCAGTGAGATTTGATGAACTTGTTTTCAGTGGTTTTCGGAGTTAAGTTTCAACGGAAATATTCAACGGCGTGCTGTTTTAACTAATTTAGCGTTGTCATAGAGCGCTATGTTGATAGGAGCGGTCAGAAATATTTTGATATGGATTACAGTGGATTTGTTTTCAGTAGATACTGACCGGAGTGATTCAAATTTAAAAGCAAGCGGAAATATGTAACAAGGCAAGATGGAACAAGAACATGAACAGAGAAACTTGGCACCTTGAGATTACACAGTGAAGGGCGTCTATTGGTGTTCCATGTTCATCCTGAAGATAAGACCCTCAAGCCCCTGCGTTGTTCAAAATCACACCCTCAAATACTGAACACTGAACTCCCTGTACCGGACTGAACACTGAAGAATACCACATCGTGCAATTAGAAGCCAGAAACGCACACACCACGCAGCTTCCGATGACTCGCACATATCGGCCGAGACATGAGAAAGGAACAGCGAATTTGTTCACCCATCTTCAAAACACAAATTCCAGATTTCGACACCTACGGTACATTCCAATGCATGCAAAATGCGGTGACGCATAAGATCCGTGCCAAAGCGCGTTGTGTTGGGACCAGTTGCACGGACTCGCGGGTGGGATCCCATCTAAGTCCCACTTGTAGTACAATTTGATTTTTCTAGTACAAATTTTGACACCAAAATTTGAACTAGAAAGAACAAAATGAAATCCCACCGGGATCCCGCCTTGACACCTTACTCGCGGGTAGACGATGCAGGACCACGCGGGTAGACGATGCTTCCGGGTCGTGGAGCGTGCGGCCGCCTTGGCAGAAGATGAATAGGCACTCGCCGAGGCTGTTCTCTTGTCTCTCTCGAGCTGTTTCACGACGCGCTGCACCAAGGCAAGTACGCAGCCCTGGGTCATCCTTATAAAGTACACGTCGATGCCTTCGAAGCCTAAGACTCACGTAAACACAATGCAATGGCACTACCGAGTCTCATAGGGTGAATTGCTTTGGCATGGACATACCGAGTCTTCAAACACCCAATTTGTTTTATCTTTGCCAATCATTTCTGTATAAGTTCTGCTGTCCCGCCTGGTTATTTCTCTACGCACGCAGAAGAAGACATTCGAGTGCAGAACAAATTGTGAAAGTACAGTTTAAACGGCGGTAACACTAGTTAGTTTTCACATAGATGGTAGCTAGGTTGCACCTACGGTACATTCCAACGCATGCAAAATGTGGTGACTCATAAAAATCGACAAAGAATAGTAACATTAATTTGTTGGCTCCTTCATTACGAAGATGATGGTATCCACACAAATTCCAATGCGCACCGCAAAAATGTACATGGTGACTGGTACAAAACAATCCACGAAGACAGCCAAGGATGGCATCATACAGTATACTGAACCGAGTAAACGTCAAAAGCGACCGCTGTCACCTTCATTAAATGCGAATCTTTGTGGGAAGATCAATCGATTTCCATTATTCCAATTCTGTGAGTATATAGGACGGCGATGCTACACACATATGATGCCCCCGTTAGAGAGAGAAAGAGAGATAGAATCTAGAAAATTAAATGATGCTAGTAACTACCAGATTCATGGGAGATTCGTTTACCTTTTTGCCATGTGAACGTATGCAAAACCATTAACATATCCCATATTAAAGTTAACCCTGTTCTCATACCTGCAAAATTGTGAAGCAATGTATTCATCCACCGTTGCCATATATTTGTACCATTGATGCATGGCGTCATTAAGAAGGAATGGGAAATGCAGTTGCATTGTATGTCGGAGTGAAAGATGTTGGCTAGCGTAGGGGAATAAAAATGTTACCTGTGAGTAACTGAGTCACAAAAAGCAACAGTGTGGTCATCTGACACTGTAAGCAAAATCGGACGACCTAGGAGACCTTCAACCACAGCAATAGCCAATGGGCAACCACGTTGGAGTCCCTCGATATCTTTAATAATTGTATTTGTTTCCAAATCCCAGATCTGGTAATAACATGGAGCTTGAGGCGTGTACAACAAAAAAAATTACGCATGCAACATTAGTACTATTTCCTCTGTTCCGAATTAGATGTCATAGATTTGTAGAGATTCGCATGTACAACTAGAGCGCTTCTAGACAAATCTGCCACAAGTAATTCAGGACAGAGGGAGTATTTTACTTATTTTTTCGCGAGCTCTGCATATGTTACTATAAAACAATATTGAAGATGTCGTACCCGTGCACTCCCAGACCAAGAGCAGCGTGTAACCAAATACTGCAAATCACCACCCGGGCTGAAATAATCAAGACTAGTAGCATATCCGAAATTGCAGTCCAATGAGGCGACAGGAGTAGGAGAATACATCATGTTCCAGATCTGTCAACCTCAAGCATGAGTATGAAATTATTAGGGAAATTGATATGGAAACTGCTCGTGTACCAAAAAAATCTTCACGAACTAATTAATGAACCTTTATCGTGGAGTCACTTGAACAACTAGCAAAAGTGGTTCCTGCAGTCTGCGGGTTGAACTTGACTTGAACCACAGAGTCTGAGTGTCCTTCGAATGTCCTTATGCACTGCTAGCCAGCCTCCCAGTTCCAAAGTTTGATGAGCTTGTCACGAGATGCCGAGAGCACAAATGGCTCGCCGGAGTGAACCGCCAGTGAGGTTATGCGACCCTCGTGAGCTCTAAAAACCCGCAGCTTGTCCATTTTTATATATGAATATACGTGGATGTATCCTAGATTATTGCCGACCACAAAACACATTAACGGCTCGACGAATTTAGCTGTACAAATGCCTGTTTTAACTCGGAATGTCATCACTCTTGTCTGCAAAGAAATGCAAAATGCTTGATTAGTCTAGTACATGTCCTCCTCCACTATTTTAAAGCAACATGTAGCAAATGCAAAATGCCGGTCACTTGGGACGCGGTAGCAACTGCTGCCCATGCCGCGCTGCCTGCGTTTGCTCAGGAGGAGCCCGGGGCAAAGCTGGCAGCTTGTTCGCCCACCTCACTTGTGGCGACGCCAGAGCTCATTCAAGGCAAATTCAGGCTCTCATTCATTCACAGAGAAAGGAAGGGAGACAGAGTGCGCGCAAGAGATCGCGAATGCCTCAAATGCTTTGCGATTGGGCACATTGCCAAGCACTGCAGAGACCCCCCATCAGGTGCCGTTACTTCTTCAAGTTGGGGCATAGTGAAAGAGTTTGCCGCAGAAGACTCCGGGACCTGCAAGCTCAAGCCAGTTCCTCCATGCTAGAGGAGCTTCCTCCCCCACCACCGGCCCACCGCCCAGGCAAGATCAAGGCCAGGACCGTCCACCTCTGTTGCTTCCGGCCCCAAGCTCTGACCGTTGCTGCTCCCTAGCAACCCCAACCCACCGCCGACCGAGCCGCCATGCCGCGTCTCGGGGATCCAGAGCTGCGCCCGGCCGAGGGCCACGTTGTCATCGCCTCCAACGCTGCCATCTCGCAAGTGGAGGACAGCCTCGTCAACCAAGATGCCTTCATCTGCCTTGGTGGCTCCAGGTCGCACGTCAACAACGCGGAGGTGGCCATGGCCATTGCCGAGCATGAGAAGCTGGAGCCGGACTTCTTCCGTGTCGTCCCCTTCTACCCGGATGACTTCTTCGTCTCCTTCACCTTCCAGCATCACCGGGAACTAGCCGATGGAGCCGCCTCGCCAACGCCGGCGCTGCAGCGCTCAACCACCACGTGCACCTGCGCCTTGAAGGGGCGCCTTTCCAAGCCTGGAACTTTGATGTCGTCGGCCGCATCCTCGGCAAGAACTGTGTGGTCAACTACTTCGATGTTGCCACCACCATGAAGGAGGACGTCTCGGCCATGAGCCTTTGGGCTTGGTGCTCCAGCCCCTTAGACCTGCCCAAGGTCATGTGGGTGACAATCCTTGATGGCCCGTCGCCGGTCATCGACGTTCATGCCGACACGCCGCTGCAAGGGAAAAAGGGACTGACCAGCAGGGTCATTATCCACCTGGATCTCCACGAAGACCTGTCGCCTGACGCCGAAGGCCGGCCGCCTCATCACCCGCCGCGGGAGCGCCACGACTGGCAACTGGGATATGTTGCTGGCGAGCGTGCGCTCCGGGACCGGGACTGGCGCGCCCCAGCCCCCAGCGACGATAGCCACCGTCGCCGTGACAATGACCACCGCGACCGCGGCGATAAAGATGACTGCAGAGGCCGCCATGATGACCGCCCGCAGAGCTGGACTGGCCGCCTCTTCCATAGCCGCTCTCGTGCTCCTGCTGCTAACGATCGACGCTGCCAAGACAGTCATGGTGACCAGCGGCGTGGTGACCGCCGCGATGATGGATGCCGCGACGACCGGCGACACACGGTTTCCTCCTGCTTGGTCGCGTTGACCAGGCCAGCCATCAGCGTCTCCACGACGGCAGCGTCGTACCTGACTGTGGTGGCCTGATGCTCTCTCGGGAGGCTCTTCGTGGATGCTCGGCAAGTCGCAGTCCTTCTTGGGGTGCGCGTGTAGGCCGCACTGCGCGCCATCCACTCCGTGATGCGCCATCGGGTCTAGTGTCTCACGCGCCGCCTCGCCAATCCACCCCGCGCTCTACCAGTCATGCCCTCTCCTGCGCCAGGCTCCTTGACTTCGCTAGCACCACCTCCCAGATGGCCATCGAACCTGCTGACGGGCTCTCATCTAGCACTCTTGTGCATGGCCACGACAACGACCTCGCGCGCACCCCTCCCAGTACGGGGCTCGGCCATTTCTTTGACGCTGTCCCGAACAAGCTGCTCGAGGGCACGGCTTCCTCCCTCGCCAGGCTCCCTTGCTGGCTGATCTGCCCATCCAGTCGCCGCGCCCTGCACCTCCCACGACCTGGCGCAAGACGCTTGCTAGCGTCACATGTTTTGACCTGCCGCACGCGAGCCCGCGCATCAAGCTCAAGAACCGGAAGGCGCCCATGGCGAAGCTGGCAGAGAGGGTGCCGTTCAAGCGGCTTGGAATCATCAATGACGGAGAGATGCTCATAGAGGTTGCAATCACCAAGTTTGCTGCTATCTTTCAGGGTAAACTTCCAGACATCACCGTCGTGGCGCTGCCTGCACTTTTCCGCCTAGACCGCGACCTCGCTACTGCCATCGAGGACACGTTCATCGCTCAAGGTGGAGCGGCGGCCCTTGATCAGCCGGAGGCTGGACCACTCACTAAAGACGGAGATGTTGGTTCAAGCCCTGCAGCAGGATCGGTTGGCACGGTGTATGCACTGGCTGCCTGAGCCCCTGCACCTCTCTCCATGGGTCATTTTCGTTAATCATGTTAATCAAGAACTCTAGTCTGCCAGTGCGGCCGCTGCCGCTGTTTACCCTGATGATCAGGGATCGTTCTGGCTGTATTGCTTCTGGGAGTTGTTCCCAGCTATTGTACCGTGAATCTTTGCTTTGGACAAGTTTGTTTGCTTGCTTGCTATTCTGTTTTCTGGGCCTGCTTGGGTTACCAATGGATGATGACGACATTAGGATTGCAATCTGGAATGTGCGTGGGCTCAACGATCATGATCGTTGTGAAACTATCAACGAAACGATCTCCGATACCTCCTGTCATATTGTATGTCTTCAAGAGACAAAGCTTGATCATATTGACTCCTTCATTGCTGCATCGATTGGGGGCCATCGCTTTGCCGACCGTCCTCCTGATGGCACCCGTGGGGGATTTTTTTTTTTGACCGGGTCTACGGCGGGCTTACGCCAGCCTGAACATTGATCAAGAACAACAAGAGTACATGGGATCCTTACAATTTTTCAGAGGGAAGCGAGAGGGCGGGGGGGGGGGGGGGGGGGAAACCTTCAAGGGGGTTCGAACCCATTACACCAATTATTAAGAGTGAGGGAGGGGGAGGAGGTAGTACAGCGATGCGCCCACAACCTAATGTCCTCAATGCACCTATGGGAGACAAGACTTAGGTCTTCATTCACGCCACTGAAAGTCTTGGCGTTTCTTCTCTTCCAGATATTCCAGGTGATGGCTGCGACGATTGTAGTCTCTTCAAAATTCCTACACCGCATGGTCCGGAGGTCGGCGAGATTGGAGGGCCTCCCCGTGCTGAAGTCTGGAAAGAAGAAGGTCCAAACTTCCCAGGCCCGGGGGCAGAGCAGCAGCATGTGGTCGGTGTCTTCATCTTGGGAGCAGGAGAGGCAGGTAGCAGAGGTACTGAGACAGTGGCGAAACCGGCGTTCATTGGTCGGGAGACGCTTCTTCAGGGCAAGCCATCCGAAAACTTTGCACTTCAGAGGGGCAGCACTCCTCCAAACTTGTTCAGCAGCCTCGTCTGTCCGCAAATGCCTGAAAGAATTGACATAGACACTTTTGTTCGAGGGAATTCTCCTAATGTGGAACCTAGATTTTGTGGATATCACCGACACGGACGCCCTCACCTTCTCCCTCTCGGCCATGGTTTCCACAAGAAGATCTGATGACAAGTTCAAGATTACCATTGTCTATGACCCAACTGACTATGCTCTCAAAGATGCCTTCTTTCAAGAACTTGTCGACCTAAAGCCGGAGAGCGTCACTAAGTGGATCGTTCTTGGCGACTTCAATCAAATCCACCGTGCCCATGGCAAAAGCAATCTAAATATCAATAGGAGCAGAATGACAAGGTTCCGGGCTGCTCTCCATTCATGTGAGCTAATTGAGATCCCTCTCCAAAATCAAAAGTTTACTTGATCCAACGAGCTCGAGCTCCTGACCTTAAGCAAGATCGACGCCGTCTTTTGCAATGATGAGTGGAACTCTAGTCATGACGGCTACATCCTGCATGTGCTCTCCTCCTCGCTCTCGGACCATTGTCGGCTCCTCCTTGCTAGTTGCCGGGGTCCAAAGAGGCCGTGATCCTTTAGATTTGAGGAGTTTTGGAAGCAAATGCCTGGTTTCTTGGATGTGATTAAAAGCGCTCGGGCTGAGCCCTCCACTCACTCGGAGCCTTACCACATTCTTCACCACAAGCTTCTCACCATCGGAAGACATCTGAAACGTTGGAGCCAAACCATTTTCTCCAACTACAAGACCCAACTTCACATGGCCCTCATCGTCACTCATCACCTCGACTTGGCTATGGGGAATAGAGCATTATCCCAAGATGAGCGGGATATCTGGGCTAGGCTTAAAAGAAGGGTTGTTGGCCTTGCGGCCTTGGAGAGATCCCAGAAAAAGCAAAATGCTAGGATAAACAATCTTAAGCATGGGGATGCCAACACTCGCTTTTTCACCGAGAGCTAATGCGAGGAGGAGGAAAACCTTTATCTTCAAGTTGAGACACAATAACGGTTGGGTTTCCTCTCATTTGGAGAAGCAATCTGTGGCCCAACACCACTTCAAGACCGCTCTAGGCAAATGTGAGCCTAGAACCTTGGACTTCAATTGGGATTCCCTGAACCTACCCACCATTTTCTTGGAGGACTTGGATGCACCTTTCTCGGAGGAGGAAGTCAAATTGGCTATCGCGGAGATGCCCTCTGGCAAAGCGCCGGGACCGGACAACTTCAATGGAAAATTCTTTGTGTCTTGTTGAGAGATCAGCAAGGCTGATGTTATGGCGGTGATGCACCGCTTCTCCAACCTTCAAACATCCAACCTTCATTAGCTTAACTCCGCTAATATTGTGCTCATCCCGAAGAAAGATGGTGCGAAGAAAATCTCCGATTACCAACCCAGTAGTCTCATTCACGGATTTGCACAGATTGTTGCTAAGATCCTTTCCACTAGACTTGCCCCCGGATGAAAGACATTGTATTCATCGCCCAAAGTGGTTTCATTAAATCAAGAAGCATCATGATAACTTCATGTTCATCTGCAATTATGCTAGATGGCTATATAAAAGGGAAAAAGCTTCCCTCCTCTTCCAGCTTGATATCAAGAAAGCCTTTGATTCGGTCCATTGGGACTATATTTTAGATCTCCTTCAATGGATTGGATTCCCTCCGAGGTTTTGTGATTGGGTAACCGGTCTGCTCTCTACCTCAACCTCACGGGTCCTTCTCAATGGGATTCCGGGCGATCCTATTAAGCACGGTCGCGGTTTGCGTCAAGGCGACCTGCTCTCCCCGCTTCTTTTTGACATTGCTATCAACCCACTTCAACGCAACCTTGAGGTGGCCACTTCCCAAGGACGGCTCCATTGGCTTGCCGGCAAGGATGCCCACTTCCGCACCTCCCTCTACGCGGATGACGCGGCGATTTTTATGGCGCCCATCAAAGAGGATATCTCCATGCTTGCGCAAATTCTTAGCAACTTTGGAAATGTCGCCGGCCTCTCCACAAACTTCAACAAGAGCTTGGTTGCCCCGATCCATTGCAACGACATTGACCTCACCGACATTTTGAGTGATCTTCCGGCCACCCGCACTACCTTCCCAATGCGTTACCTCGGCCTAGCCCTTGCTCTCAAGAAGCTAAAGCGAATTCACCTACAATTTCATGAAGATAAGATAGCCAGTCAACTTGTTCCTTGGCAAGGGAAATCTTTTGACATCACGGGTCGGACCGCTTTGGCCAAATCGGTTCTCACTTCTCAAGCCATCTACCTTCTCACTGCCCTCGATGTCCTAGTTGAGCTCCTCCTTGCAATCCAAAAGTTGATACGCGCTTGGCTTTGGGCGGGAACCGATAAGGCCACGGGTGGGAAGTGCAAAGTCAGTTGGACCTCCGTTTGCCGCCCCACCTCCCTTGGTGGTCTTGGTATCATCAATCTTCAAATGTTCTCCCGGGCTTTGCGACTTCTGTGGCCTTGGCTTGATTGGACGGAGCCGGACAGTCCTTGGGTGGGCACCAAGTTCCCTTGCAACAAGGAGGATATGGAGTTTTTCTATGCCATGAAAAAAGTGACCATTGGGGATGGGAAAAAGGCCTCTTTTTTGGATGCCCCTTCGGTCGATGGGATCAGCCCCAAGACCATTGCGCCTTCTACAAGCTTTCCAAGAAGAAAATGTGGGTGGTACGCGCCGCCCTTCATGAGAACGCTTGGGTGAAACAAATAAACTTCTCCAATGGACTTTCGGTTCAACATCTTGAGGAATATGTGCGTCTTTGGCACTTCACTTCGCAAGTACAACCCAATGATGATTCTCGCAACTCGATCATTTGGAAGCTCACCCCTTCGGGATCCTACTCTTCGGCTTCCACTTACAAGGCGCATTTTGTTGGCTTAACGCGCAAGGACATGAATAGCACCGTTTGGAAGATATGGGCTGCCCCTAAATGCAATTTTTTCTCTTGGCTCAAAATCCAAAACCGTGTTTGGATGGTGGACCGCCTCCAAAATAGGGGTTGGCCTAATTGTGGAAATTGTTCCCTTTGCAACCGGGCTTCAGAGACGGCGGCTCACCTACTCTTGAAATGTCGATTCACCATTAGAATTTGGTACATGGTTAAAGAGTGGCTTGGGCTCCACTCCTTTGAGCCTTCGGAGATGGCCACTCTTTTGATGCTAGTCTCTTGGGAGCTTTGGAACGAGCACAACGCTAGAGTCTTCAATAACAAGAGCACTATGTCCATGGTAATCATCGCACGTATCGAATTGGAGGCGAGGTCTTGGAGCATTGCCAGGGCAAACACTTGGGTCACTTGTTGCCGGGAGGTTATTGTTTTATTTATTTGGGTTTGTTGCCTTCAGGCTTAAAAACTGATGTTACTATCTTCTTCTTAATCAATGAATGAAGGCAAATCTTTTGCCTTTCCTTCAAAAAAATATTCTCAAGTTAGCATTGTGTGTCCTCATCTATTTATCTCTACCTAATACAATGATTGTAGTCATAATATATTATTAAAAGGAGGATAGTTTCGGCCAAAATTTACATCTTCGCCGGTTGGGCCACCTCATTCTCCACCCCTGCCATCTCTCGCCCCCAGAACGACATCGCCCTCCTCTTCTACGGCCTCCACTAGAAGTTCCGCGTACATCTTGGCCAGGTGAAATGGTGGAAACCATAACTCATCCATCTCTTTAGGAATTAGGGGTTGACTATTGATACCGTGATACCAGGTTTGTGCAGCAGCAGATTTCAGTATTTGTTGCTGATGTACGGAAGTTACCATTATTTTATTTCACTTCAATCAGAAATTTCTTAAAAAAAGATATATCCACGTCTTCTGTCCTTTAGTTGTTTTCTAACTCTGCCTTTTATTTCAGCATTTGGAATTTCTGGGTGATTCTGTGTTTGATCTACTATTTACACGGCATCTCTATGTTACCCATACTTATGTTGATCCTAGAGAATTAATAGACTTACGTTCTACTTTGGTTAGTAATGAGAATTTGGGCAAGTTGTTGCAAGAAACAATATTCACAACCATCTGCAACATGGGTCTAGAATACTTTTAGATAAAATTACAGAATATTTTAGGTCCAATTTGGAGCGGCAACTTCCAAGGGAAGGATAATGAATTCCTTCAACATGCTACATGTAAAGTACCTAAGGTTAGAAACATAGTTTTACTTGTGTTCCTTATCTTAGGAGCCTACTTCTCAATTTTTGTGCTTTTATTGTTTCTGTGATGGCTCTTTCTCTATGGAGCTCTTCCCCGGCCAACATTATACATTGAAGTTATCAAGTTGTTTTTGGTGTTTGTTTTACATGTACTGGGGACATTATGGAAAGAATTGCTGGTGCAATATTTATAGACTGATATTTTAATGTTGATTTGGTTTGGAAGACTGTTGGGCAGTTGCTTTCTCCAGTGATTACCCCCTCCACCGGCGGAACCTCTTGGGGGCCATACCAGGCCATGGAACGGTCTTTCAAAACTAAAAAAATATATTAGTAAGGCATTTTGAGCCATCGGGTTCATTAAGGTATTAATTTCTCAACAATAATTGGCCCAGTGGCTCAATTTGGCCCAGTCTACCCCAACCGGCCTCTCCTTGAGAGGCAGCCACAGTCCGCTTGTGTGTTGCACCCTGGGGTATTTATGTGGCTCGTGTTGTTATGCTTTGAAAATAGATTATATTTTTATGTCAGTTATCTATGATTTCTAGTGAAGGATGAAGAGATTAAGAAAAGATGGAGAGATTAATTTGATGGGTTATTCAATGATGGGAACGGGAGCACTATACCCGAGCTGGATGACTCCTTTGATGACACCAACATGTTGTTCGCGTAGATGATCCTAGATCTTGATGTGAAGGAGGCCCTAATAAAAAGGTAAAAGAAGGAAAGGCCCTTGGCCCCGACGATCTCTCCATTGCGATGTGGAGATGCCTTGGAGACGTGGCTATAGTATGGCTAACTAAGCCATTCAACCATATGTTTTGGTCAAACAAGATGCCCGAAGAGTGGATGAAATGAATAGTAGTACCTATCTTCAAAAATAAAGGAGAA
The DNA here is from genome assembly GCF_019359855.2 of Lolium perenne. NCBI lineage: Eukaryota > Viridiplantae > Streptophyta > Magnoliopsida > Poales > Poaceae > Lolium > Lolium perenne. The sequence goes on along the minus strand of NC_067248.2, from coordinate 479,658 downwards.
ATTCAAATATGTACTAATTACCGAGGAATTAAGCTGATGATCCATACTATGAAGCTTTGGGAGAGAGTTGTCGAGTATCGCTTGGGGTCAAAGATGAATGTCAATAAAAACCAATTTGGTTTTATGCCTGAGATATCGACTACGGAGATGATTATCTTTCTTTGCCATTTTTTGACGTAGATCGTGAGTAACATTCCATATTTTTTGAAGTATTTTTGAAAGAATGGTATAATAATTGGCATCTCTTTTTCATTGCACACTGTGCTGGGGATGATAGAGGGATGATATTACATACCTGGTTTTGATGGTTCCAAATAGAGACCTTCCCACTGGAATGACCAACCAATATCCTGCGCGACACATATGGATTCTTAAATGTAGAATAATACATGATACAAGAGTGTTTACACAATTATTGTACCAATTACTCGTTTTGTCATTTACCACTATATGTTAATTAAATAACTACTCATCCACACTTACTCCTGACTGAGCAACAAGTATAACACATATATGTAAGAAAATATGAATCATTCGTTGTATGCTAAAGTTTAGATGAATTAAACAAAACTCGTAATGGAAATCTGAAAGGTTATTGTTTTTTATATAAATTAGTTTACCTTGGCTATTGAATGGCAAAATAGACTCCCTAGAGTTTTATAAAGGTGGTTGTTTTGGACATAGAGAATTTCATCCTTTGAGAAAATTGTGTAGAAATACCTTTCAAATATATAGATTATATACTGGAAATCATATGTATATATGTTTTATTCGGCTTTATAAATACACCGCGGAAGAAACAAGTGCTAAAAGTTGAGATTTGGAGACTATGTCGATGTCCAAAACGACAACGTGTATGAAACCGGAGGGAGTATCTCCCATGAATTTTTGTTGATTCGAAGGTTAAAGGGTATGGATATTTTTTCAATTTTATTTGGTTGTAGTTCTGTTTTCAACTGTGTTGATGTTCATTGACTTGACTTTGTTAATGTTTTTTGTGAAGTGCATATTGCATTTGTTAAATAACTATCTTTGATTTAGTAGATAATTATGCCAATGATTTTTTTAATTAGTTACATATGGGGTGTGGCGTTTGGTGCTCGAGTGCTCAATCCTGATATCTAGACCGCACTTTCTTACGTGGGATCCGTGCCAAACTCATTTTAGTTGCAGATACGCGCGACCTAAAATTTTATGATTTTAGTGGCTTTTTAAGGATATATTATAGGCTAGTTCCAATTGCTAAATTTCAGTGAATTCGTATGGTGTAACCACAAGTGCCATTGTGCATGGAATAATGTTTGTTGATTTTATATTTTAAGTAGAACAACTGCTACAAGAAAATGGTATTTATGTACATAATTAGTAGATGGTTAATTTTACATAAATTTATGTTAAAGTTGTTTTAACAAATGCATCCAATATATAACGACATGTGTTCTAGGCGGCATTTCGTTTATGTGTGCATTTTGCATGACATCTGTGTATTATTGTTTCCATATTGTTTCTATTCACTTTACTTATCTTGTATTTCCACAGATGATGTTATCACATACGTGGAATTAAAAAATGAATATATTGTGTGATTTGAGAAGTAGCGGATTGTCCAACAGTTCAAGAAGATATCATGCATTAAAATGAAGGAAAATCCTAAAGACAGAGGAGAACTCGCTCACCAGTAGGTGGGAGATGGAAGGGGTCAGCCCTTGAGCAGTTAAGCCGACCCTTATGATTCCCCCTTTTCTTTTCAGTACCAATTGTTTACTAAGTATATAAATGTGTTATCGCAAAAAAGGTGTATACATGTGTGTAGTCCCAAATATATTAATTTAACCAAGGATTGCCAATCCATACAAAGTTAGTGTGTGAGGATGGCTTGGATCTACAAGATTAGAGATAGTTTCCAAGTCCTTTTAGTTGTTTGAAGAATCACACCAAGAATAGGAATAGTCATACTATTAAATAGGGATAAGATACCTGATCTGGTAGATGAAACTTGCTGCTCAGTTAGGACTAAATCGTTAACCAACATATATCCACTGATACGAGCTTGAAGCCAGAAGTACCGAGATTGTCCTATATCGCGAGGTCTAGAAACTTTGCTTGGTTAAGTTACTTTAGGCTCATAGAGCTTCAATGGACTGATTTTGAAGGTTGTGCTACAAAAAATGGCCTCTAAAGGAATCATATCCTCAAAGGTTGTCATGGGTGCTATGCTTTCCAATTAGGTGTTGATGGTGTATAATTCATTCCTTCTAGGATTCACTCTACTTTTGTTGGATTATTATATTTTTTGTTCTCGGTTATACTAGTTTGATTCGGTGGTACCTGGATTCGGTTCTGGACTTGTGCATTTCATGAGCACCGGTCATGGTTCGCTTCCCATGTTTCCGTGATTGGATTCCTTTGAATGGTGAAACCCGATTTTTGAAACATCGGTAGCATCTGGTCTCCAGTAGGCAACACGGGGAAATAGTTCTCGAAATGGATGTACAAAGTAAGTCATCAATCCTGGTGTGACTATGCTCCTTTAAGAGCAACCGACTTTGAGAAAATCATTTCCATTATGGATATGGAGACTTCAAAGATCAGATAGTTGAGTCTAATCCCAGGGTGAATGGTTCGGAAGACAATGCCTTCGATGATGAATCTTGTTGAGAAACTACTCTTTTATATTGGCCGGATATAAGACACTAGTCAATCAAATCATAGCGTCAACGGTTTGAACTTTGAGTTATTCATCTACACTCTCACACTTATTGTTCTTGAGTCCCATCTTAAGAGAGGAAACCTTTGTGATTGCGATTGAGGTTTAGTTGAGAGTCAAGCAAGAGCATCTTCGAGCCTAGAGATGATGATATATTTCTCTTGAATATTTAGCATCTCCTAGTTGTCTAGGAGTTGATTAGGAGATTCCATTTTTGTGGATCCTCCTTAAGAAGTTTGTGAAGGTCCGAGGATCACCTCAAGATCCACCATGAGTGACTGGGTAAGTTCTTTTTTAACTTAGCTCAAACAGAAGAATGTGAAGTGCAAGTGATTTCTAGGCTACGTGCCTAAGCCTCACCAATAGAGACATGGAGTTGCGCCAAAGACGTGAACTTACGGATACATCCAGTGTCTTTGGTTCTAACTCATTACTTACTTTCAGGTTTTACTTTGTTTTTATTTGGGCTAGTCCTTGCAAGTTCATTTATTGCTTTAGTTTTAGTTAGCTCTAAATTTCTTAGATTTTGATAATATCCTCTTCATCAAGGCCAATCGATAAACCTCGGTCTTTCAAGTTCCTTCGACATATCTTTTTCGTCCTGGTACTTCAAGAGAAGCGAATCCGGATCCAGAGACATGAGGTAAAGTATTTCCTCTCAAATATAAAAGGGAAAATCAATCTATTCGACCTCGTCCATAATAGTTCATAGCGATCAACATCTCCGCGAGAAGACACACATCTTCATTACCGTTTTTAACACCTCTATTAATTTTTTTTATTTGGTGCTTGTCCTAAACTCATCTCCGGAATTACCAATATTTGGTAATCTTACTCTAGACTATTTATAATCTTAATCTTTTTATTCATACCGTGATTGCTTCTTTATCCCCATATTCAAGCATTTCATTGTTGATTGTGACTTTTTTAGTAATTTAGTTAGTTCTCCGTGGCACAAAAAAATCCCAAGTGAAAGTTAAGAACATGATTGGAAATAAGTGGTTGAGTATACTCTCATGCATCTTCATGAATGTTGCCGTTTTTTGAAAAGACATACGTAGTAGATTGTGGAGTGTTAATTAATGGTTGTTGGTTGAGGCATAGATTCTGGCGTGTTAATTAGTGGGTTTTTTAAAAAGCAGTCATCCCATATTTTGATTTCCATATAGTATGTCACGGTGATGTATTAAAATATATATGGTTGTCTCGTCAAATGTGACCTACTCCTATGATGGGATTGAGGTGGAGAAAATTAGTTCAGACCTTCAACAAGGACTTGACACTCGACTCGCGACTGCGAGTCGTATGAAACTTCTCCGATGTCGAGACTAGAGGATTGCGTAATTATGCAAACAATTTCTCACGGCCGACAAGACTACATGCTATTTTCACACGATTTCTCCATGTCCAAAATTGAAATTATTTTTTGACGATTTTAATTATGCCCGTCATGAAAAAAAAAAGGCCCAGTCTAGAAAGTTCTGATTTCTGGTAAACTCACTACGAGTAATGTTTTGACTATATACCCTGCTGGTGACATATGCTGAATTTTCCTATAATCAGGCTCAACTTGACTTTGGTTCAAATGATTTGCACATATACACCTCATCCAGTCAACCCCTAAAAGTGATCCAGCTAGAAATTAAAAAAAAGGAGATGCAACTTGGAGTCTAGGCTATCGTATCCCAAAAATAATCATGGTGCAAGTGATATGTATGTATGTTAAATTTACTATAGAAAAGTTTTGCTAAAATATCTGCTTAGATGACATGAAAATCGTAAAGTAAATACCTGGTACAGGCATCAACTTACCAAGGCTCTGTTGAATGCGTATCTATTGTAGTAATGAGGCTCGAACCCTCCATGCAGTCTATACCCTCCATGCAGTCTATGATCTACAGAAATCGTAATTTGTAAAGTAGTTCACCACAGATAAGCAAGATTTATGGAAGAGAGAAATACCTTGATTCTCGGTTTGACAGGCTGCTGGATAATAAACACAATAAGCACCCGTACCAGTAAGTAAAACAAAAGATCAAACAAAGCAACAAATATCAGATGTTATCCAGATGCACGTGTAATTGACCTAGAGCATGTCAAGTTAAAGTTGGTTTGCCTATAACACAAAACGGACCTGAAATGTTGACGTGTTACCAGCAGTCGTTATTGTTGCTTCGTGCACCCTACCTCTATTGTCAGTTACATGGAGTGGGTAAGAGATCGATTTGCTTTCCAGGATATCCAGCATCACATTCTCATTGCAAATGCAAGGGCACATCTACAAGATGATTCCAAAAGAGCTGTTAATTAATTAGCGTATACAGACAGAAGTATAAACATATATGTATACAGAATTTTATTCTATACCGACATGTATACATTTTACAGGTTCTGCGTGGGAATTTGTACTAGAGAAACATAAATAAATTAGTTTGATCTTTGCACAGGAAGCTACCGTGTTTTACTGTTGGCCGCTGCTTGCCATACGACTTTACTATCATGGAAAAAGAATATCAGGTTCTTTTGTCCATCTAATTCTGATATCTGGACCACCAAAGTTTTCAAAACGATCTGTGCCAAAATCAATTACTAGAGACATACGTGCGTGCAGAAATCACGATTTTTTTTTAAATAATACGATTTTTTTAAAATAATACGATTTTTTTATTAATTTCGGAAGTGTCACGCAAATTGTCAAATTTGCGAAAGTGTGACCGGGTCGGCTACCAGTTGGCCGATCGGCCGGCCCTGGGCCGATTGGGCCGTCGGCCGCGCTGGCGCCTGGCCCCTCGTCACGTCGATGAGCTCGTTGGTGGGCAGCAGGTCGATCGGCCTGCTGCTGACCGATCGGCCTGCAGCTAGCCGACCGGCTCCGTTTCCCGCCCGAAATTAGGTTTAGGGTTTCATCTCGGCGCAAACGCAAAAAAAATTCCGCCTTTCTGTACTGCCACCCCTCTCCCGCCTAATTTTCTCCCGCCACCGCTCTCCCGCCATCGCTCTCCCGCCATAATTCGGCATCACGTTTTCCCGCCATGTTATCAAAAAAAATTCTATAAATGCAGGGTTTGACACTCTTCACTTCACACAGACTTCTACCTCTTCTCTTCCTGGCGTTTCACCCTTAGCTACCATGAAGTTGTAACTTAGCTATGTTTTCCCGCCCAAGATATCCCGCCAAAAACTACCCGCCAAACTTAATTCTCCCGCCAAAATTAATTCTCCCGCCCAAGATTTCCCGCCAAAAACTACCCACCAAACTTTGCCCGCCAGAATTGTCCCGCCTAAATTTCCCGCCAAATCTCCTCGCCGCGTTCTATAACCAACTTTCAGTGTTCTCGCTCTCCACGAAAGCAAAAGCGAGGGGCACGATTTGATTGTTGCTGTCCATTCCAATGGCGGTCACGATTTGACCCTTGTACTGCCCAGTGAGAAACGTGCCGTCCACACATAACACGGGTCGACAGTGCCTGAATGATTCGATGCATACACCGAACGAGAAAAACACTCGATGAAGAACCCTGTGAGTTGGGTGCTCTGGCAAGACCATGTCCTGGATGTTCACATATGTGCCTGGATTCCTCGCCTGCAGCGTGTGCAATAGACGAACAACAGAGTCGTAAGCGTCATGGAACGAACCAAATCTCATCTCCAGCGCCCTCTGCTTTGCCCTCCAAGCCTTGCCATAAGAAATATTGTACTGATGATGCTTCTTAACATTTTTCTGTATAGCAGTTACTCCCATGGCTTGACCTTCCACTATTTCTGTGTACAACAACCGAGATATGAGTGACAAGGTATTAACTTGTCAATGCCTATAAGTTGTAGACTAGGGTTTTCGTGGAAGTAGAGGGCAAGTAGATCTCGAGGGTTTCAGCCGGAAAAGTACTCGACTGCTAGAAAATTAGGGTTGTGTTGACAATAGAATCGATCCTCTCTTTGTCCCTCGACTCCCCCTTATATAGGAGGCGGATCCGAGGGTTTCGTGATGTACAAGTTACAAAGTCCGGGAGACTCTTTGAGTTCGTCCCGTAAAAGTTACAAGTCGAGTATTCCTAATACAACTATCTTTCCAAACTATCCCTTAACTGGGCTTCCGAGCTTCATAAACTTCGAGTCGTGGGCCTTCAGTAAATCCCGGGTACCATATTCGGCAGGCCCATTGGGGATGCCTATGTCAGTAGCCCCCGAGATTTTGCTTGAATCGAAGAATCAGAAAAAATCTCCATCATTACATTTAACATCTGATTTCTTCGAGTTACCAAATGCCTTTCATAAATCTATCATACATTGTACAGGGATAATGGTAATTGGGGCTGGTTCATCTGACGGATCAGGTACCAGTTAACTGCTCTCGTGGCATTCCCACAAATACCTACTTCAAGATCAAGTCCCTGGACATGATCTCGGTATACTGGCGTAGTTTCAACATGTGCCGCTTAAGGTCTTACCATATGCCCAACTCCAGTTGCGTTTTATCGGGTACCTAACGCGTCCGTTAGGATTTTTCTTCGCATCTGTTGATACGGAAAAAAGTAGCAGAGCGCATTCTGGTGTGATACCGTGCGCTCTGAGAATATATTGTCGAGTGCCTTTTTCGGCTACTGGAATAGCACATTTATGCGAGTCATAAGATGACTTGTATATATATATTTTTTACCTTGTCCTCCCGATGGGAGTATATGAAGAGTTATATCGTAACTCGAAATATGATCATCACGACGTTCTCAATTTCTTCGGGTACGCGAACAGCGTTCCCGATGGGAGTAGCCCCCGAGGCTACAGCCAAGTGCTTGTACTTGGTTGTAGGCTCACCTTTGTAGTATCACCATTGTTATATTGTCGACTTTTTTCCAGTGTTTCCATCTTTATCAGGTGCACGACCAGCGCTCCCGATGGGAGTAGCCCCCGAGGCTACAGTCGAGTATTTATACTTGGCTGTAGGCTCAACTTTTCTATATTTGCCAAATATTCCATATCAAACTTTCTTCCAAAAGTAGCCCCCGAGCATTTGAACAAAAAACTTGTATTTGATCAAAGGCTCCCGAAATTATTTTGTCTGCCACAAGAACTCCTTTGTCGCCAAGCTTCAAAGAACTGAAGTCGAAATTCCCAATTGATGACATCAATGCTGACGATAGCCACGATCACTGTATTGGGAAGGCACGGAAGATGCCATGTCGCTGACCTGTGGGCCCAGATCACTGTAGTTTTTGACGTGTTCCGCAAGTGGGGGACACACGTCCTCCGCTTTTCCTGGCACGCGCGCTGTAGCGCCTGTCCAGTTCCCTCACAGTAAAAAGACCTTTTTTACCCCTAAAAACACGTGTAGGGCATCGAATCCATTCTCCCCCATCCAACGGCGCGGCGATTCGCTTGCTTGCTATAAATGACCTTCTTCTTCCTCCTGTTATCCCCTTCGCTGCGTCGTGCTCCTGCTCTCTCTCTCTCCAAAAAAAACCTCCATTACTGCTGCAAAAGCTCATGCGCCCTCGCTCTTCTCCACCTTCGCCAACCACTCTCGTTGATGCCACCGCGGGCAAGGCTCTCAAGGCACACCTCTCCAATGGCAGCGGAACATTTGGAGTTCTTTGAGTGGGAAAGATCCAAGATCTCGAACCAAGACATGAACATGCTCAAGAAACTTGGGCTGGCGAAGAAGGACGAGACGTTGATCTTCCCTAGCGAAGAAAGCTTCCCGACGCCCCGCATCGGATACCGGGTAACCTTCGTTGACCATCTTATCCGTGGCTTGTTCACTCCAATCCACGGATGCTCTTTGCTTATGGGTTGCAGCTACACCAGCTGACTCCCAATTCTATTTTCCACATCTCCATCTTCATCACCCTATGTGAATGCTTTCTCGGGACCCCTCCAAATTGGGGCCTGTGGAAACACATCTTCTTTGTCCGCCGTAACAGCTCCCACAATATCGCCTACAATGTAGGCGGTGTTGTTATCTGCGTCCGCCCTGATGTCGAATATTTCGATATCAAATGCCCTGATTCTGTCTAAGGGTGGCGCAAAAGATGGCTATACATCCGCGAGGAGCACATCAACTCTCAAGAGTACAATATCGCGCCTTTTGATGGTAGCGAAAAGATTCTTCGACGCTGGTCATGGGATGCTGAAGCCACCGACGAAGAGAAAACAGCGACAGATGCACTGATGAAGCGCATCCACGAGCTGCAGAACACCCGAGGAAAAGAATTATCGGGTATTCAGATTACCGCATACTTTCTTAGGATTAGGGTGCAGCCTTTGCAAGCCCGCAAAAATCCCCTCTGGATGTATGCCGGTGACAAAGACGTGGACCGCATATCCAAAGATCTTTCAGTGAAGGATTTGGAAAAGCTTGTCCGCCGTATTTCGTCGCTGAGCAAGAAGGATTCAGTTCGAACCTCCTGCCGCGTGGAGCCATACAGCGGCACCAACGCTCTCCCCAAAGTAAGTAACTTGCCCTTCGAGTTTATATTTTTCGACTGCTATCTTGGTGAACTTGCTTTGTCGACCTTGACTCAAACTTCGATTGCTATCTTGCTATCTTACTGCCTTGCTATCGACCTCTGTCCTTAACTGTCCTTTTGCTGTTGGTATTTGTTATGCAGAACCACCAAGTTATCTTTTTTTTGCCTCCCTTACCTGATGGTGGGGAGGTCGATGAACGAACCGTCATTACCGACGATGCTCAGGGCCCTTCTCGCCCTGAAAGTGAAATCGCGGGATCTCACAAATCCGCGGTTTCCTCTGAAAGAGAATCTGAATCGGATGCTTCCGAATCAGTGCCATCTCTCCCTTCCGCTGCTTCCCCCAGTAACAAGAGGAAAAGGGGTGATGTCGAGGACTCCGGCACCTCCAAACTCGGCGGATCACCTGCCAAGGAAACTGCTCCCGAGGTGGAGGATGCCTTCAATCCTTACGAGGATGCCCTCGTTAGCTCGTAAGCTACCCTGCCTTCTTTTTCCTTTTTATATATTGTTTGAATATTCTCATACTATCTTTTGTGGACAGTGGCGAAGAAGAGGAAGAACCCGCTGCCAATGTGACTGCTCCGACGAGCACGTCGCAAACTCTGGTTCTTTCGGAGACTCGCCGTGCGACAGAGGAAACCTCGCCTCCTCATCAGGACTTGGAAGTGTCGACTCCTGTCGCCAGCCCCCGAGCCGAAGAGAGCAAGGATTGAACTTGGCGAAGAACAATGCTTCTTGGCCGGGAGTTCGTCGACTCCTTCCTTGGATGATGTAAGTATCCTTACAGCTTTTTTGTGTCTTTTGTCGAGTTTTCCCCTCAACCTTTCTGTCACCTCTTTTTCTACAGCCTCTGATGAAGCACTTCATCAGTCTTGGTACTCAATTTATTGGGTACCGTGACACTGTCGAAGACTTAAAAGGTAGGCCTTTTTGTGATGTTTTTACTCGTCATCAAGTAGACTATATTGCAGTTTTTGACTTGACTTTTTTGCGTTGTTTCCTTCCATTAGAGGCTCTCGCCAAAGCCAACAAACGCATCGATGATTTCGCCGCCAATCTTGAGCAGAGCGAAAAAGCTCGCAAGAAGGCCGAACAGGACGCTGCCTCTGTTGGAGATCTTCGAAAGAGGCTCCACCAATCTGAAAATGCCTTAAGCGAGAAAATAGCTCAACAAATAGCACGCGAAGAAGCTATCATCGGCCGCCTTGAATCGCAAAATCGGCGTTTTGCCAGTAAGTTCACTAATCACTTTTCTCAAGTTCCTTCAAGATGTATCCTTATATTTGTTGATAACCCGGACTTTGTTTCAGCAGGAAAAATGGGTCAAGATTTTGAACTGCAGGAGCCTGAAGGGGACCGTCTTCTCGACGCCCTTTCCCTCCTTGAAATTCATGGAGATCTGGCGCGCCGCAGTATTGCTGATGCACGGGCCGCGTTTACGCGCCTGTTCCCCTACTTCTTCCCGAAGAAACAACAACCAGACACCTTCTCTGATCTTGCCAAGCATTTTATCCCTGAGGAGGATCTTGGATTGGCTTTCCGGCAGGAGAACTTGAAGATCGGCGTTGAAGGTACCATAGCTTTGGTTGTCGAGAGCCAGCAGAACGTCGACTGGGCGAGGACTGGTGAGACGAAGAGGATGAACAAGGAGAAGTGGCAGTCTCTAATCAAGGCCGCCAAGCCGCATTCGAAGAAGATTCTCTCCTTCCTCGGATACAAGCCAGCTGCTTCTTCCAGTTCCGCCAAGCCGGAGGTCAAGTAGACCAACTTACTCCTCCGTTTGCTGTCTTTCTTTTGGTAGATGTCGATATCCTTACGATATTCGACTAGTTTTGTCGACTCACTAGGAGCTGACCTTTTGTAATGGACCATCACTTGTAAATATCGCCACTTGTCAATGAAAAGGAATGATCCATTGTTTCTTTATTGATGTCGACATTTTCTTTCTTCCAGTTGATATTTGATAACTACTCTAAGACTACTGGACCATCATCTGCTTCCCCTGCGACTTCTTTCTCCAAACGGATAGCTGACGATGTTTTGCTGGATAATTCCTCGTCTGTGAACCTGAATCAACTAGAAATAGTTGAACTTCGACAACAACTCCAAGCCACGAAGAAACAATCCCTTATTGTCATGGAACAATCCCACAAATCTTCCGAACGGGAAAAGATGGCTCTTCAGCAGGCTCAAGAGGCTTTAAAGTTGAAAGATGCTGCCATTGCCGAGGCTTTGTAAGCCACTTCTCGAGAGAATTATATGCTTGACCTGCTGACTGACGCAAGTCTGGATATGGCGGGTAAGTCTTGCCGCATGCGTTCTTTTACTTACTTCGCGTACAAGTTTTCTGGTCCTCATATTTCTTGATACGGTTAGGTTCTTTCTTGGATGCTGCTGCCGAAGACCAGCGTGTTGATGCGAGGGCCGAGGTTCTTATTCGACTTGCTCAGCAGAACAACTCCAGCTTTTGGTCTTCCCCGGACCGGACCTGAAAAATTGTATGATTTCAAGATCGTGCTTCTCAGGTTCGGGAATATCTCGACTTCTGCACAAAGACACTCGCCATGGTTTACAACGCCATGTTTCCTCGAAATCTGCAACCCAAAACTCTTCCTGAATTGATGAACAAGTTTAAAAGTGTTCAGTGAATTCATGGATTTGTGAAGGCTCAATTGATGGCTGGTGCTAGGTTCTCTATGATCATGCTCCAGATCTGCTACCCGAAACTTGATATGTCCAATGTTGTGACTCTTTGCCATGAACGATTAAGAAAACGAAGGAGGAACGTTGACAAAATCAACGAGGCGGTAACACCCATAGCCGAAAAGATGATTGAAGATCTTCTTCGGATGGATGCTGCATACTTCACGGAGAATCATTATGCTGACTCCATGGGTACCTCTGCAGGAGAGGAAAGGGTAAACATACATGACCTTATAGGAGGTGATTGAAGTTCTTTTCCTTCTGTCGAATTTTTCCTGAAATACAGAGATATCTTGTATATTGCGAGAAATATATTGTAAGTTTTAGAACTATGTATTTTTTCCTTTAGCCCCCGAGTGTATGTATGTTATTTGCGAGGTTTTTAGACCAAAGCAAATAATTGAGTTTATATTGTAAGGACCGAGTATATATTGTTCAACTCGCGGGTTGCAAGCCCCCGAGCCTGTCGAAGAAAAAGATGTATGTCACCAATATCTTTACTATATTGCAGCCTCGCGAGCCCGCCTCATTAAAAACCTTCCAGCCCCACTCGGTGTCCTAAAAGGAAAAGAGTGCGTCTGAAAACTCGCGAGCTTTTCAGTACATTGTATGTTTACATGCATATCTCTATTTTGACTTCTACGCGTAAAAACGCCGAAGTTGCGCCATGTTCCATGGGTTTGGCTCTGCGACCCCTGTCTTCTTGTCCTTTATTCTGTACGCTCCTCCTGCGATCACCTCTGTGACGATGTATGGTCCTACCCATGGTGACTCGAACTTTTCATGGCTATCTTGGGTAAGTCGAAGAACTAGGTCGCCAACTTGGAAAGACCTTGGACGCAAACGTCGACTATGATAGTTTTTCAGGTCTTGCTGGTATTTGGTAACTCTTGACATCACCTCATCTCTAGCTTCATCGAGTGCATCGACATCGTCCTCTAGTGCTTTTCTTGAAGTTCCTTCATCATATTCCACCACTCTCGGGGAATTGTGTTCTATTTCTATCGGGAGCACTGCCTCGGCCCCATGGACCAAAAAGAATGGAGTTTCCTGAGTTGCTGTATTGGGTGTTGTCCGTATACTCCACAATACGCTAGGCAGCTCTTCTGGCCAAGTATGTCGAGCTTTCTCCAAGGGTGTCAGCAATCGTTTCTTGATACCATTGCAGATGATACCGTTTGCTTTCTCAACTTGACCATTGGTTTGCGGGTGCGCAACTGATGCAAAATGTAGTTTGATGCCTACCTCTGCACAATATGCCTTGAATTCCTTAGAGGTAAAATTGCTGCCGTTGTCCGTGACAATGCTGTGAGGGACACCAAAATGGAAGATGATGCCCTTAACAAAGCTTACCACCGATGCTGCATCTGGCGAAGTTATTGGTTTTGCCTCAATCCACTTAGTAAACTTGTCGACAGCCACGAGCATATATACGTACCCTCCTGGCCATGCCTTGTGTAATTTTCCCACCATATCAAGGCCCCATTGTGCAAAAGGCCATGACAAAGGTATTGGCATCAACTCTGCTGCCGGAGAATGAGGTTTTGCCGCAAATCTTTGGCACGCATCACAGGTGCGCACTATGTCCTTTGCATCTTCTATTGTAGTGAGCCAATAGAATCCTGCCCTGAAGACTTTGGCTGCTATTGCTCGACTGCTTGCATGGTGTCCACACACTCCTTCGTGTACCTCCTTCAGGATAATTCTTCGTTCTTCGTGTGTAACGTATCTCTGCAATACTCCCGATATACTTCGCTTATACAGCTCTCCTTTAACCATAGTAAAAGCTTTGGATCGTCGAATAACTCGCCTTGCTTCTACCGGGTCTTCGGGTATCTCTTTCCTTAGGATATATGCGATGTAAACCTGCATCCAAGGAACTTGAACCATCATCACCTCATGCGATTCCTCTTCTTCTTCTGATGTTTTTGCTTCTGATTCTGCTAGAGCCCCGGAGTCTTTCTCTAGCTTCTTCTTTGGTTGTTTCGATGTTTTCTTCGCCTTAGTTGATCTTTCGCTTATCTCCTCCCAAAATACGCCAGGTGGTATGGCTAAGCATTGCGATCCGATGTTTGCCAAAACATCGGCTTCATCGTTGCTAAGTCTACTAATGTGGTTCACTTCACACCCATCAAAGAGTTTCTCGAGTTCATTGTATACTTCCTTGTATGCTATCATGCTATCATTGACTGCATCGCACTGATTCATCACCTGTTGAGCCACCAATTGGGAGTCGCCGAAGATTTTTAACCGGGTTGCTCCACAAGTCTTCGCCATCTTCATTCCATGTATGAGTGCTTCATACTCCGCCTCATTATTGGATGCATTGGGAAACGACATCCGTAGCACATATTTCATCTTATCTCCTTGAGGTGATACTAATATCACGCCTGCTCCAGCTCCTTCTAACCTCTTGGACCCGTCGAAGTTCATAGTCCAGGTACTCGACAAATCTGGGGGTCTCGTACTTTGCAACTCCATCCACTCTGCAATAAAGCCCGGCAGGATTTGTGACTTTATTGCCTTTCTTTTTTTATACGTGATGTCCCGAGGGGAAAGCTCTATTCCCCAAAGGGAGACACAGCTTGTAGCTTCTGGATTGTTCAAGATGTTCGACAGAGGTGCCTCATTGACTACTATGATCAGGTGTGCCGAAAAATAGTGCCGTAATTTTCTTGCTGTTGTGAATACTCCATATGCGAGTTTCTGATAATGCGGGTACCACTGTTTTGAAGGCGATAAAACATCACTGATGAAATATACCGGCCTCTGGACTCCGTGTAGTTTCCCTTCTTCTTCTCTTTCTACCACAAGTACTGTGCTGACCACCTGAGGTGTAGCCGCAATATATAACAGGAGAGGTTCCTTTTCCTTTGGCGCCACCAGTATTGGAGGTGTCGAGATTGTGTGCTTGAGGTGCTCAAACGCCTTATCTGTTTCTTCGTTCCACTCGAACTTCTCTCCTTGCTTGATCAGCGCGTAAAAGGGTAGCGCTTTTTCTCCTAGCCTGGCGACAAATCTGCTCAGAGCCGCGACACGTCCTGTCAGCTGCTGTATCTCCTTAAGCTTCGTGGGCTTTCTCATTGTCACAATTGCTTGTATCTTCTCAGGATTCGCCTCAATACCTCTAGCTGATACCATGTATCCGAGGAGCTCTCCCACAGGAACGCCAAAGGAACACTTCGTCGGGTTTAGCTTGAGGCAAAACTTGTCAAGGTTGTCAAAGGTTTCCCTAAGATCATCGATTAAAGATAACCCCTGCTTTGTTGTAATCACGACATCATCAATATATACTTGAACATTCCTGCCGATCTGCGCGGCAAGAAACTTTTGCATCATCCTTTGATGAGTAGCTCCCGCGTTTTTCAACCCGAAAGGCATTGTTTTATAGCAGAACACACCGTAAGGTGTTATGAAAACTGTTTTGACCTCATCCTCTTCTTTTAGGCGGATCTGATTGTAACCAGAATACGCGTCCAGGAAGGAAAGATATTCGTATCCCGCTGTAGAGTCGATAATTTGATCGATCCTCGGGAGGGGAAAGTGATCCTTTGGACAATGTTTATTGAGACACGTGAAGTCGACGCACATGCGAAGGACGTTAGTGTTTTTCTTCGGGACCAGGACTGGGTTAGCGACCCATGTGGCCTCTGTGTGCAGCTCCTTGATGAAGTTTGCTTCTCGAAATCGATTAATTTCCGACAGCATAGCTTTGCGGTTTGGGCCGTTGGGTCCGGGGAGCCTCCACAATAGGTATGTGTAATGTGGTACCGCCATAAATCTGGCGTAAGCGGGTCGCCCTAGCAGAGCATGATACTCTGACGGAAAATCCACAACTTCGAATTCGAGTTTCTCTCTTCTGTAATTTTCTCGGGTTCCGAACTGAACGTCGAGACTGATCTTTCCCAATGGATAACTTGGCTTCTCCGGGGTGATACCATGGAAACGCGTGTCAGTTGGTTTTAGATTCGCCAAAGATATGTTCATCTTCCTCAATGTATCTGCATACATGAGGTTTAAGCTGCTGCCTCCATCTATGAACACCCGTGAAACGTCGAATCCTGCAATCACCGCTAGCAGGATCAAAGCTGATTGCCCGGGTCATGGAACTTGCTGCGGGTGATCTGCTATGGTAAAGCCGATGTCTTGCCCCGACCAATTCAAGTACTCAATCGTTGGTGGAGGCATTTTCTCCGCCATGTAAACCTGTCGCGAAATCACTTTTTGAGTTCTATTGGAAGGCCTGCCCTTCTGAATCATCGAGACTGTCCCATTGGTGTCGATATAAGGACCGTTGGTTGGAGCTGCCGCCAATTGCAACTGATGTCGATTTTCGTCTGTAACTGCGGGTGGAGGTGGAAGGTGAATCTCACTCCTTGGCCCCTTGGGATTTCTGTTTGCTGCCTGTGTATTGGCGTGTCCCGCATATCTATGCAATGCTAGGAAAGTTCGGCAGTCCTTCTGAAGATGACCCGAATGTCTCTTCCCATTATTATCGAGAAAGAAATGCATCTGGCACGGTCCGTTCAGAAGGTCCTCGGGTGATACATACGGTCTCTGGAACCTTGGTCCACTATTTTGTCTGTTAGAACGGGGAGCATCCCTGTAGTCGCTATGCTGTTCATTACTCCTTTGATAATCATCTCGATGATTCTCTCCATTGTTTCCTCGGAAGCCAGCCGATATTTGGCCAGGACCGTCATAATCTGAGAACTGTCGAGAAAAACATCGTCTATTTTGATTATTTCGGTTGTGGTCGTCCTTAGGCGACCTATGCCGTTTATTTTGAACATCATCTTCTCCATCTGCCCAGCGATTCGCTATTTCCATGAGTGCTGATATTGTTTTCGGATTGGTCCTTCCCAAATCCTCGATTAAGTCCTTCCTTCTGATACCAGCAACAAACGCATCTATTGCCCTTTCATCAGATATGTTCTCTGCCGAATTTTTGATGATGTTCCACCTTTGGATGTACGTCCTCATTGGCTCATCGTACTTCTGTCTGCAGGCCCTCAGCTGCTCTATTGACGCGGGTTTCTTGCACGTGGATAAGAAGTTCTTCACAAACATGTCCTCAAAAGTTTCCCAGCTATCGATGGATCCAGGTGGTAACTTTTTTATCCACGACCTCGTTGCTCCACTTAGGTGTACCTGAATACTCTGCATGGCAGTGGCTTTGGTTCCACCCGTCAATTTTACTGTCTCCAGGTAGTCGACTAACCAGTCCTCAGGATCTTGCAAACCGTCGAATTTCTTGTAGTTGTCGGGTAATTTAAACCCAGACGGGACTCGAGTTTTACGGACTCGTCGAGTGAAGCAAGGGAGCCCGCACATATCTTCCTCATCTACTTCTGGTGAATGTCGACGTTCTCTTCTTTCTTGTCGCGCTCTATCGATCCGCGCCTGTGTCGCTGTATTTCTTGCATCACCCGTTCTTGGAGGATCTTGTACTACCGCCGCGGGTCGTGGACTATTTTGCCTTGGAGCACCTTCGGGAGGTGTACTTGTACCCGTAAACGCTGTTCCCATGACTCCAACTCCTGCCATAGCCGTATTGTACAACGCTTCTCTTGGATCTCCGGGAGGTGGCCTAGATGCCAGTATGTAAGCCTGGGTTGCCATGTATCCAGCTTCCGGTGTTTTGGGAATAATGTTTCCTCTTGTGTCTATCGACATAAAAGACATGTCGAGGTTTTGGACCAGATGCTCCCTCTCATTCTCAGGTATATGCTGGAGCCAGGATCTTCCTCTATTACGAGCTTCCCTGTGATTATCTCCCGAAGTTCCTGATTGTCGACTCAGCTCAGCTCTTCGCCTACTCGATGCGGAAGCTGCCGCTTTTCTCTGCTCAAGTATCACCCTTTGTTTCTCCAGTTCTCGACTAGCACGCGCAAGCCTATATTGATACGCTTGCAGCTCCTCCACCGTAGCGGCAGTGGTCAATGGATTAGTACCGTCCAAGGCTGTTGTCGCTCTATCCCAGGCTGCTTGCGGTAGTTGCAACTTCTGGCGTGGTGTAGTCCCAACATATTTGGTGCCTAAACCGCGCGTGAGATCAGCGGGATCGACGTATGGATTACCCAAATCATCGAAAGCCTCTGATGTTTCGTTCTCCGGATGACTGGACTCGCCAATCACGTATACTTGATGGTATGTTGGCCTTGAGTGGTTTTCTTCAAGGTCGGTGACACCGTCGTAACGATCGGCGAAGACCTCCCGAATGAGGGTAGATTTGTCGATGAAGATGAAGCTGTTGATGCTTTCCGAGTCGCTGTCCAGATCGGAATCCGTGAAGGACTCGAAAGACATCCCGCCGAACAGATTGGCGAGATCTCCGCCGACGGCGGGCGTGACGCTGCTTGTCGACGAGGTTTTCCCGCTTGACTTTGTTGACGACGATGATCCCGAGAAATCAGAACCAACCGCTAACGGTCCCGAACGGATCGGTGCCGCTAGACGACGTGATCCTTCTCTCCCGACGCGAAAGTAGAAGCTCCCGAACTTCATCTCCATTGGCTCTTCCAGATAGGCATATGCATCCAAACGGGCGGGAGGGTGAGGAACAAAATCAACTAGACCAGTTTCGATCTGTTTACCTCCGTCCATCGCATTGCTTGCCACCGAAGATGCCGACGATGTTGAACGTGCCATCGAGATTAGCTCCTTGTCGCCTCTAATTCCCACAGACGGCGCCAATTGACAAGGTATTAACTTGTCAATGCCTACAAGTTGTAGACTAGGGTTTTCGTGGAAGTAGAGGGCAAGTAGATCTCGAGGGTTTCAGCCGGAAAAGTACTCGACTGCTAGAAAACTAGGGTTGTGTTGACAATAGAATCGATCCTCTCTTTGTTCATCGACTCCCCCTTATATAGGAGGCGGAGCCTAGGGTTTCGTGATGTATAAGTTACAAAGTCCGGGAGACTCTTTGAGTTCGTCCCGTAAAAGTTACAAGTCGAGTATTCTTAATACAACTATCTTTCCAAACTATCCCTTAACTGGGCTTCCGAGCTTCATAAACTTCAAGTCGTGGGCCTTCAGTAAATCCCGGGTACCATATTCGGCAGGCCCATTGGGGATGCCTATGTCAATGAGAGTGGACGAAAGGTTTCGATGATCCTGCCTGATACTTGGAATAACACAAGTGTGCGGCACATAATCGCTCACCTTCCATGTTGTGACATACTTAGGAACATAGCCATGCACCCTTCCTGGACAATTGATGTCCATACATTCCATGGTCAGGTATTTTGATGATGACACACTCGTCCTGAACTGTCTCTGTGTCGACATTGCCCACTTAATAATTGCTTCCTGCATATGTCTCTTCGACTGAAAAGTGGCTCCTTTCGTAACATTGTTCATGTGATACTCCCAAGCAGAATTGTGGCCATCGTTTATTGTCATTGCGGACGCAAAGTCCTGATTCCAACTACCTGGAATAGGAAACTCCTCTCCATTATCTTCCTCACCAGAATCATCGGACGCATCGGCATCACTTTCACCATCGGTATCTTCCTCTTCCATCTGGTTCTGCATGTGCTCATTTCCCTCGTCACCATCAACCTCACCACTGTAACCATCTTCACCTCTGTAACCATCAGACTCACCACTATAACCATCTTCTGCATGGTGTGACTGACTGCTCTGTCCTGGCTGGTAACCACCGCCACCATCGGGTGCCTGACTGCTCTGCCCTGATTCGTAACCACCCCCTCCATCATAAACTTCTTCAGGAGATGCAACCTCCTTGGCCACCGGAAGCACTAAGGCCACCGGGTGAGTTCCTCTCTTCTCACACCCTTTTAACCAACTCACCCACTTAGAACTATCATCTACCGGCCTGAGATACCAGCTAATGTTTGTTAACGACTTGGTCCACAATGCATGCACACCAACTGTGTAAACTTCAGGATTAAGCCCGAAATATGATGTCAACCAATCCTTCACCTGCTCCAATGTCCATGTTTTAGGGGCAGTCATTTCCATCTCTACATACTTGAACTCACTCAGATCAACTCCCATCTCATTTGTTCGGACAGAACCCAAACCATAGTAAAATACTACGTTCACTATATTCGACATCTCTGTTGACCTAAAAAAAATTACGTAAGCGTCAACAACTACCGGATCGACTACAACATGTCACTAAAGATTGGGGTTTACCCTTGTAGCGTGAGCAGCCTCTCCGCAGCAGCACCACGCAGCAACAACACCACCAATCCTTCACCTGCTCCACCACACCGCTCCTTACACCACCTCCAAGATCCACCTCTTCATCACTATTGCTGCAAAACAGCACCACTAATCGCCTCCAAAAGTTAACTCATCTGTAGATCGGGGTTCCCCTAACTCGTACCACCAAAATGGGCTAGTTTTGCTGGATAAATCGGTTGAATCTGAGCTAATAGGTGTTTGCTGAGAGAAGTTCGTCGGGAGGACTCGAGCTGAAACCAGAGGAAAGGAGAGAGGAGGAAGAAGGGGCCGCATGCCCGCCCTAACCCCCTTATCCCCCCCTGGTCGGCCGCCAGCTGGCCGATCGGCTAGCCACTGGCCGACAGCCGCAGTCGGCCCGGGTGGGGGGGGGGGGGGAGAGGCCTGCAATCGGCTGATAGCTAGCCGATCGGCCGGACACTTCCGAAATTAATATAAAAAAATTGTATTATTTTAATAAAAAAATCGCGCAGAAATCTGGGTATTGCTTTGGCTGTATTGCCTCACAATCGCAGTGTACAATGGGCTGCCCGCTCAGGGATGCAAGCGTTTGAATTGGGTCGTCTCATGCGCCAAATAATCACAGAGGTTTAGTGGAACCATTTGTGGACTAGCGGCCCAAGATGATGGACCAGATCAGGTTTTATTTTTGGTTTATTTGTTCCCTCCATCCGTTCGCGAGACTCCGTATATTGAAGTAAGTTAATCAATTTAAGGTGACGTATTCTGAGAAAAAAAACTCAAGACCAGGAAGAAGAAGACACATGAATTTAGAGATGTGTTTTGTTCGATGAGCCAATGGATGAGGTAGTTGGTTGGTACTAGCCTGCTACGTCTACGTAGGCGCTTGAAGATGGTGCATGCATAGGGGACATGGTGTTGCGGTTACACATGAACGGGGATGTCCTCATTTATCATTTCACGTGTGTGTGCCATGCTACTATGCATAAATAATTCTGGAGCCCAAAATACAGGTGGGAAGACAACCACTAGCATTAACCTCAGTACTAAACAGCAGTACACATATGAGGATCATTTGCACCTGAGAGCCAGATCAAATATCCATCTTATGTGCTATATATTGGTACTCCCTCCATATCGGTTTATTATTTCTGCGCGTATACTTAGGTTGTCAATTTGTAAGTTGGCCAAATTGATAATCTATCGATACGCGCAGGACTAATAAACCGATATAGACGGAGTATAAAGTAAGGAGTAAGGTACTCAGGTGGGATTGGAAGTTTGATACCGTGCCAATTGAGGTACACATGACCATAAATAACAACATGAAACACACTCTACTATGTGTGGTGGACATCACTACAATTGTGATCACAGTTTTGTTAACACGTGATAAAAATGTACTATACTGTCTCGTCTCACGTGTACATAATTATCCGATATGGGAAAAAAATGAGAAATTTTGTCATTAATTAGAGATCACACCTGGTGGTCCG
This sequence comes from Lolium perenne, assembly GCF_019359855.2. Classification (NCBI taxonomy): domain Eukaryota; kingdom Viridiplantae; phylum Streptophyta; class Magnoliopsida; order Poales; family Poaceae; genus Lolium; species Lolium perenne. The sequence goes on along the minus strand of NC_067248.2, from coordinate 458,113 downwards.
AGCCGTTTCTTAATGCGTCAAAAATCCGGATTCCATACTCTGTGTTATTCAGATTACTGACGATATCCCCAATACTTGGCCTTTTGTGTCGATCAGTCTCAACACAAGATAGAGCTATTTCGATGCACCTCCTTGCTTGTATAGAATACGCATGTGGCGCTTGTAGCCTATTCATCCAGTCCATATGTACCTAAAAATTCAAACAACAACTAAATCATAAATGTGTAACATTGATATCGATAAAAGGCAACACTTTGTCTTACGAGATCAACAAACTGTTGGGAAGACATTTCAGCACTTCTGGAGTAGCCATCTCGCCCGGTCATTATCTTTATGATCAGGACACCCAAACTGAATATATCAAACTTAATTGAGATCAAACCTTCGTTTATGTACTCTGGTGGTATGTACCCACTGCACGAGAAACCATATATGTTAATGTGTTATACTAATTGGACAATGCAGCCTTTATCATACAGAAAATGTAAGTTCACATGAAAATATTGGCTTACAGTGTTCCTAGAGCACTGTTTGTCTTTCTTGTTTTTTCTTCTAAGAACAGCCTTGACACGCCGAAATCTGCGATTTTTGGTGACATGTTCTCGTCCAACAGTACATTGGCTGGTTTTAAATCTAAATGATACATAGGATCAGGTTTTAGCTTCTCATGAAGGTATTCCAAGCCCTCACATATCCCCTTAATTATCGCATAGCGTGTATGCCAACTGCATGCATTAGATTCATCTGCATCAACAAACAAAGAGCATCCACAAGTTTGTGGCGGTTAAATTAATTAATTATTAACTTACTACCTCCTAATACAAGTAGAGCACCACGTATCATACCATAAATAAAATTCTCAAAGCTTCCGTTGCACATATACTCGAAGCAAAGCATCCTCCTAGCCTTTTCAGCAAATACCATCCTTCCCTTGTGAGGTACATATTCTCCCTTGGTTTCATTGCAAGAGCCAACTAACCGGACAACATTTTTGTGCTCTAGAATTTCAAGGTTGCGATACTCCTTTTCAAATTGCTCATCGTCAAGGTCTAAAACGTCTTTAAGCACCTTCACAGCAATCTTCACTCCATCTTTATGCTCTCCCTATTGAACATCTCACATGCATGCTTTAATTTTCTACTTTTAGTGAAACATGTAACATGTATAAAGCAGAAAAGAGTATATGCATGATGTAATCGACCCGATACATATCTCCTCCCCATGTACAAAATCCTAGTATAACTGAAAACATAGCCTACCGAGACCATCGGAGCCACATCATGATCTTCTGTGTTTTTTATATAGAGGCTCGGCGTAATTGCTTTCGACTACAACATCTAACCCTCTGCATATATATTCCAATTTCAACTTATATCCCAATACACATATTCGGCACTAATTCTAACATGAACCACAAAAGTGTAGACAAAATTAATAACGGAGTAAATAATAAGTTGTTCAATGTATACATGAAGTGCGAGAGTCAATCAATCAACTTACATGCACGTGGAAACGCCTTATCTAACTATAGGATATTGTGTATAAAAGTATTAAATGATATGTAATGTCTTAAATCATACCAGGTAAACATCTCCATACGCACCCCCTCCAAGTTTCCGGTTCTTAGAGAAACCAGCTGTAATTTCTTCTAATAAATGGAGCGACATAAGCTTGGGATGCCCCACCGCGTTGTCCATGTTACTGCCTTCTCTGGTAATAAATGAAAAGAAAGATGTTACCTAAAAAATGGCTAAATGCAGATACACGCAGAAGCAAGTGGAGGCACTAGACCGGTGAAAGTTGAGCTTGGAGAAACTTAAGACAGAAGATCAAATAGAAAGTGGCAAATTTGGCACTAAATTTGAACTAATGCCCCGAAACTTATTATGGATCGGAGGGGGTGGTACTTATCAGTCCAGGGCAATCAACCACTATCCAACAACCCAGGTTGCACAACTGCATGCAAGGAGATTAAGTGGTGAAGATTGGCTCGGAACACAAAAAGCGGCAAGGAAGGAGTTGAACATAGCTTGCCAAACTGGTAGTGTTTTTTCACAAAATGTAATCAGGGCAGAAAATGTATACTAATATATATTTTTTTTTCGAACCATGCAGGAGAACTGCATGTGTATATTAAGAAGAAGAGAAAGCCAACAAAGTGGCAAAGTACATGAGAAGTTACAAAAGGATTAAAACGACCTCAACCAAATCTTGAAATAAAAACCAGGCGACCAACAACCTGCACTAAGAGGTGTAGCTACAACAGAAAGACCACCCCTCAATCAACCTGCTGGCAATACAAAACGGCCCTTGCTTGCAACAGCCCAGAATTTTGCATCTGTTTTAGTCTGATCTATAACTGACTGAATGGGTCTGTATATATTGTCAAAAACCCTCTTGTTCCTCTCGCGCCAGATACTCCAAGTTGTCAACATAACTAGGGTGTTCAATCTCTTCTTGTTTGTACCTTGTAGTCTTGAAGAAGCCTATTCCCACCAGGTACGGAGAGGGACTGAGGGAGATCAATCGTAGGGATAACTTTCTGCATGTCAGCCCACATCAGAACAGAACTCCATATTATATTTATAACTGCGCATCCCATACAAAGATGGTTCGAATCCATCTCGGCCGAATTGTAAAAGACGCAACTGTCGTTGTGGGGTAGCTCACGCTTTGCAAGGCGATCAGCTGTCCAAACCCTCCCCCGGATGAACAGCCACGCCACAACCTTGCATCGCAGCGGCGCCCAAGCCTTCCAGATAGACCTCGCTAGATCGCGCTTAAAGATCAAAGTATCAAACAGCTGACACCGTGCCTCTACTCTATACAATTCAACAGCAGAATGGCATCGTGCATGTCAAAATTTGGACTGCAAATGACCGGCGAGGTGGCACGACAAGGTGCACCCCAGTCTCTTAGTCCAGAAACAAAACGACGTTCAGATAGTCTCACACAACTATGCGACACAAGGCCAGATCTAACAACTCGCCGGAGACAGTTGTGTGCTCCCATAGAAATCCGGAAAAAACCTCCCTATTTGCTTGAAAAACTAAAGAATCTTTTTTTTTCGATAAAAAGAATATATTAGTAGCGCGAAGTAAAGAATCTTGGAAGATCAAAGAATCACGGATCTAAACAGCTCGGAGGAGATCGATGTCAAGAGAGTGAACCTGAAGATCGAGGGCTGCAGCATGAAGCAATGGCTCGTCAACGCCCTTGGGAACCGAATGAGCACGCACTATCTCGGTCTTGGGCTAAGAAGGAACCGAGCGTTGTGACACGGCCAGTTGTTGAGGTGCAGAAGCAGAACGGGATTAATTAACACATATATAGTAGTTGACTATTAAAAAGTTTATTTGCACCGGCCGCCTACTGCGCGGCATACTCCCAGCTGTACAGCGTACTTGGGCGTGTCCCGATCTATCCCAGTGCAGGTTAGGTTAAGAGTTCCTTTCATCTAGTGAGGTGTCACCGTGCCACTTGATGTATTTTTCTTGTGATAGATGTTGAAGGACGCCTTCTTTACACTTGCACTCTTTGTAATCTTGCGGATGAAACAATCAGTCACAACTTTGTCAATCAATCAGTCAGTGAGGTGTCCCTTCTCTGCTGGGAACCCGATCAGCAATGCTTGACCAATCAATCAGTCAATTTTGGGGAGGGCTGAGAACTGGAAATCTTATTCAGTCTCGTCCGGCAGGCATCTTGTTCAGGCAAATACCAGAGGAGACACACGTACTTCCAAAATCCGTCTTCCTAGTAGCGCCAGCTGAAATTACTGTCTACCCTGAACTGAACTGAAACTGAAACTGAAACCCAAATCCGTCCCGAAAGATTCTTGTCGCCAATGCCTTCTCCCCCTTGTTCAAAAAAAAAAATGCCTTCTCCCCGGCTTCCGCTTCTCCCACTGCAGGTACCTGCTCAGCCTCCTCCGTCCCGCCCTCAGCCGGTAAGCCATCGCCGTCCCCTTTCTACGACCACGCCCTCCATTTCCTTCAGATTTGCATTCTGGAACTTTGTATGAATGCGCTGTTCTGTCGCTCCTATGTACTGAAGAATTGATGCTACTGTTGTCTGCTACTGATGATTCAGGGAGCTAGAGCTGGAGAGGCACGGGCTGAAGCTCCTGCCACTGAGTCCCTCGTCGTTCACGCCGTGCATCGACGGCAGGTACCTGCTTCTTGGCCCGGAGACGGAGCAGAACCACTCGAAGATCGGCAAGTTCTCCAATGATTTCTTTTGAAGGATCTTTGTCTGCCAATACTCTTCTAGAGGAGTTTCTCCAGGTATCAATACAGTAGACTTGAAACAGAGGAACTACATTGGTGGTGTGCAGTATTCTTACATATTTGTGTGCATGCATTATGTGCTGATAATTAACCTTGTTTATTTTCTTGTATACTTTATCCATTATCCTTGTGTACATTAGCTTTGATGCCAAAGTTTTCTCAAGTAACAAGAAGTCATGATTGTGGGAAACAGACTATTCATAGCAATGCTAAATAGCAAATGAAAATTCTTACATGCAAAGCTATCTATGGCACACATTGACTTTCAATAACTAACTTCTAATATTGATTGCTAAGTATGTTTTCTGGGGAACAGGCAACAACATAGATAACTATTGCTATTGATACCTGATAGTCTGCCACAGTTTCACTGTTGCACAAACATCATCCGTGAAGGTCTCCCAGAACACATTGGATCTGAAAAGTACTTAAGTTAGGGAACATTTCCTACTTGTGCATATATTTTATTCAACTGTGTTTATCTTTCTTCTGCATAACTGTGGACAAGCAAAAATCCGTGAGACACTATTTTTTTAAATCTCTGTCCTGTTCATGTAAAGTAGGGCAAGGAAAATGATCTCCTAATTCACTCTTCAGTAGCAAATTCTGTTGTATTTATTGTTCCTTGCTTGTCATGCCAACTTGATACTCCAATTTGTTAACTTACATCTATAGGGTGAAGTAGCTATATTTTTGCTAGTAACTTAGGATAGTAAATAGCATGGCCATGCTAAAAGTATGATATGAGATGCCTGAGTTGTAGACTAGCCTTAGGAAAAAGCTTGTAGAGTTCTGCAATCACCTTTTCAGTATTAATTCTTGTTACATTTCTGTATGGAACTTTACTTGCTCTTCAGCATTGAGGAAATCGATGTAGCTTACAAGGAAGCTACAGGCGCTGTGTCATCCACAAGGGTTTTAATAGAAATGACGATTCCTTCAGTCTTAGATAAGATTATCTCTCCTCCAGGTAGGCCATTTTCTTTTGCTTCCCATAGTTCCAGTTGTGTAAATTTACTATTATGGCATATTTAATTTCAATATCACAAAGGAGCAACAAATGTACATGGAACCTGCTCCATATACACTATATTTACAACTTTGAGTTCATGCATCAAGGTTATTTTGGATGTTTTTAGTGTTTTGATCTCACATATTGTGTGCTTCACGTGGAGTTATGGACTGACTCAAATTCCCTGTTTCACTTTATTCTTCGAATAGGTCAGCATCTTATAAATCTTTTTGTTCAGTACACACCCTACAAACTTTCAGAAGGCAGTTGGCAGGATTCTACTGTTAAGAGTAAGTTGACCCTTCTTACATTTTGATCTAATGATGCACTGTACATTTAATCTTTGCCCCGTAAATATTGTTTACCCATGCCTGAACAGAATAGATGATGATACCCTTAGCCCTTGGGCATTGTGATCAGTCACTATCTACGAAGGAAGTTATTTGTCTGAATTTGGGGCCACCTACCAATCATTGACCATTCTGATTGACACCAATTTTAAGAAATCATTTGCTGAAAGGTGCTTCTCATTAATCGATGAGAATGCACCGGGCTTTAGCTCATTCGTGATATGTTGACCACACCTGATCTTGAAAGGGAGTTTGGCTTAACAGGTAATCACTCTCTCCGTACTGTGTGTACATTGTCTTTTGTAAGTCGCGCAGACCAGATACTATCCTGTATTCTTCCTTTCTATCAGTTTGAAAACTTAGCTAAGCAGAGACTATATTCATATTTCCGAGGAGGCAACATCTTTAACGGCGCAATGGGCTTGGACTCTCTCTTCATAGTGAGGCCTGCCAAGGGATGGTATGTTGGGGAGACATACATATTAAGTTGTTGTTTTGGCGCTCCACAAGCAGCAATCTCCTCTGGTGGCCGCTCTCCACAAGCGGCATTATCCTCCTCCTCACGCTCCGGCGATCTCCGGTAGCAATGGGGTGTTACAGATCATGACTATCCTTTTTTTCGCTTTGTGCATTACAGGTCAGATTATAGAACCCCTTGAAGGGATTGTACCGCTGTGGCAGCGGTGCACACCCAGGCGGTGGAGTGATGGGTGCTCCATGCCGGAAGCTATCTCCGTGGTTTTGAACGATCTCAAGACACCATAGATGTAGTTTATGGAAAATAGAAATGGCAGGTGGCACTAGAGTTAGTGTTTCAAGCACAAGTCTGCAAAAGTAGCATGAGAATATGCGATGTTATTAAACCATCTGGAAATGACATTTATTCTTGTTAAACAATTTGGTACAGACACTTCGATCATGCATACTTACATTATAAAAATGATTAAAATTTCATGAGATAATTGCCATATATTTTAAAAGGGGAACAATGAATTAGATAAACTTTTTCAAGGTGATTACATTCGTTTTCTTCTCATCCGTATGGTCTTTTGAACGTTCCATTTGATCCTATCTCTCCTTTTTTTGAACCTAGATTTTATTCCAAAGGCAACCAACTTCCAAATGAACATGCTCATTCAGAAAACCACGACATGTATCGAAGCAAGTTACAGGAGCACTAAGGCTACGAGAATGTCGCGCACAAGTATGTGCTACCTTATTTGCTTCTCTACAGACAAGATATGAACTCCAGCATGCCTTCTCTAAGAGTCTGCAGTCCACGCCGTGGCGATTTCCTAGGAGTCTATCTCTAGCAAAATCCGCAACAACTCTACAAGGAAATGACCATCTAAATTGTAGTAATATAATAGGACAATATAGGAGCTTTCCTCTAAAAAACAAATAAGCAATATGGTAAATGTTAGCCTAAATGTAATCTTGTCATGGTGTGACCTGCATACATAGGTTGTGTGCAGGCTGTAGTGTGAATAGCACACAACATACATAGGTTGTGTGCAGGCTGTAGTGTGAATAGCACACATAGGTTGTGTGCTGGTTGTGTGTGAACAGGGCACATGAGTTGTGTCCTCTGTGTGTGACAGCTAGCACTGGTAGAAAAAGAGGCTTCCGTCCAGCCCCATTAGTCACGAAACTGTAGGAACCGCGACTAATGAAGTCTTTAGTCGCGGTTCGGCAGGCGAACCGCGACCAAAGGCCTGGGCCCAGGGCGCTCGGTGGCCAGCTGGTGCACGTGAGGGGCTTTAGTCGCGGTTGGCCTGGCCAACCGCGACTAAAGGTGCCCGAAGGCCTTTAGTCGCGGTTGGCCAGGCCAACCGCGACTAAAGCTCCTCCCCTATATATACCAGTTCAGCACACTCACTTAGCTATTTGGTGCCACTTCTCTTCACAAACTTCACAAGGGGGTGTTAGGTTTGCTTTTGGCTCCTCTTATGCACACAAAGTGTTTGATGAAATGCCCCAAGAGCATGAAACAAACATGATATGAAGTGTCGGAGCCACACTTGAGCTTCCTCATTTATTTTTTCCTCCTCGATCGCGGTTAGCAAGTTGAACCTTTCATATGTGTCATTGATAAAATATGCATGTGTGTAGTTTATTGTTTAATTTCTATTGTTTATAGTTAGTTAGTTTAACAAATGCATGATGGTTAATTATATATTTTATACTATTATAATAATGCAGATGAATCGGCAATGGATGTACGGTAACCGACTCTCCGGCGAGTTCACTACGGGTTTGAAAGATTTCCTCGTAGTGGCTAATGCGAACAAGCAGAAGGGTTTTGTTATCTGTCCATGTGTTGACTGTAAGAATCAGAAGGGTTACTCTTCCTCAAGAGAAGTTCACCTGCACCTGCTTCGGCACGGTTTCATGCCAAGCTATAATTGTTGGACCAAGCATGGAGAAAGAGGAGTTATAATGGAAGAAGATGAAGAAGGGGATGATTTCATCTATGAAAGCTATCTTGCTCATTTCGGTGATACTTTCATGGAGGATGCTGAAGGTGAAGGGGAAGGTGAAGGTGAAGAAGAGGCACGTGATGAGACCGTTGATGATCTTGGTCGGACCATTGCTGATGCACGGAGACGCTGCGAAACTGAAAAGGAGAGGGAGAATTTGGATCGCATGTTAGAGGATCGCGTAAAGTCGCTGTACCTCGGATGCGATGATGGTCTGAAAAAGCTGGGCTGCACACTGGATTTGCTGAAATGGAAGGCACAGGCAGGTGTAGCTGACTCGGCATTTGAAAACTTGCTGAAAATGTTGAAGAATATGTTTCCAAAGAATAACGAGTTGCCCGCCAGTACGTACGAAGCAAAGAAGGTTGTCTGCCCTCTAGGTTTAGAGGTTCTGAAGATACATGCATGCATCAACGACTGCATCCTCTACCGCGGTGAATACGAGAATTTGAATGAATGCCCGGTATGCACTGCATTGCGTTATAAGATCAGAGGCGATGACCCTGGTGACGATGTTGAGGGCGAGAAACCCAGGAAGAGGATTCCCGCCAAGGTGATGTGGTATGCTCCTATAATACCACGGTTGAAACGTCTGTTCAGGAACAAAGAGCATGCCAAGTTGTTGCGATGGCACAAAGAGGACCGTAAGTCGGACGGGGAGTTGAGACACCCCGCAGATGGAACGCAATGGAGAAAGATCGACAGAGAGTTCAAAGATTTTGCAGCTGACGCAAGGAACATAAGATTTGGTCTAAGTACAGATGGCATGAATCCTTTTGGCGAGCAGAGCTCCAGCCATAGCACCTGGCCCGTGACTCTATGCATCTACAACCTTCCTCCTTGGTTGTGCATGAAGCGGAAGTTCATTATGATGCCAGTGCTCATCCAAGGTCCGAAGCAACCCGGCAATGACATCGATGTGTACCTAAGGTCATTAGTTGATGAACTTTTACAGCTGTGGGGCAGACCTGGTGTCCGTGTGTGGGATGAGCACAAAGAAGAGGAATTTGACCTACGAGCGTTGCTTTTCGTAACCATCAACGATTGGCCTGCTCTTAGTAACCTTTCGGGACTATCAAATAAGGGATACAATGCATGCACGCACTGCTTACATGAGACTGAAAGTGTACATTTGCCAAATTGTAAGAAGAACGTGTACCTTGGGCATCGTCGATTTCTTCCGAAAATTCATCCAGTAAGAAAGAAAGGCAAGTATTACAACGGCAAGGCAGATCACCGGCCGAAGCCTGCGGAACGCACTGGTGCTGAGGTATTTGATATGGTCAAGGATTTGAAAGTCATCTTTGGAAAGGGTCCTGGCGGACAATCAGTTCCGAAGGGAGCTGACGGGCACGCAGCCATGTGGAAGAAGAAATCTATATTCTGGGAGATAGAATATTGGAAAGTCCTAGAAGTCCGCTCTGCAATCGACGTGATGCATGTTACGAAGAATATTTGCGTGAACCTCCTAAGCTTCTTGGGCGTGTATGGGAAGATAAATGATACAAAGGAAGCACGGCAGGACCAGCAACGTTTGAAAGACCCTGATGACCGGCATCCGGAATGGTTTCAAGGTCGTGCCAGCTACGCTCTGACCAAAGAAGAGAAGGTCATCTTTTTTGAATGCCTGAGCAGTATGAAGGTCCCGTCTGGATTCTCGTCCAATATAAAGGGAATAATAAACATGGCGGAGAAAAAGTTCCAAAACCTAAAGTCTCACGACTGCCACGTGATTATGACGCAATTGCTTCCGATTGCTTTGAGGGGGCTCCTGCCGGAAAATGTTCGATTAGCCATTGTGAAGCTATGTGCATTCCTCAATGCAATCTCTCAGAAGGTAATCAATCCAGAAGTTCTACCACGGTTACAGAACGATGTGGTCCAATGTCTTGTCAGTTTCGAGTTGGTGTTCCCACCATCCTTCTTCAATATTATGACGCACCTCCTGCTTCACCTAGTCGAAGAGATTTCCATTCTCGGTCCTGTATTTCTACACAATACGTTCCCCTTCGAGAGGTTCATGGGAGTATTAAAGAAATATGTTCGTAACCGTGCTAGGCCAGAAGGAAGCATCGCCAAGGGCTATGGAAATGAGGAGGTAATTGAGTTTTGTGTTGACTTTGTTCCTGACCTTAAGCCGATTGGTCTTCCTCGATCGCGGCACGAGGGGAGACTAAGTGGAAAAGGCACGATCGGAAGGAAATCAACGATATGTATGGACGGCCATTCTCTGACTGAAGCACACCACACTGTAGTGACCAATTCCAGCTTGGTGGCTCCGTACTTTGAGAAACACAAGAATATTTTACGCTCGGACAACCCGGGGAAGCCTGAATCCTGGATTAGGAAGGCCCACATGGAGACTTTCGGCAGTTGGTTGAGAAAACATTTAATGAATGACAATGATGTTGTAGATCAGCTGTACATGTTGGCCAAGACACCATCTTCGACTATAACGACTTTCCAAGGGTACGAGATAAATGGGAATACATTTTACACGATCGCCCAAGATAAAAAGAGCACCAACCAAAACAGTGGTGTCCGCTTTGATGCAGCAACCGAGAATGGGCAAAAGGTCACATATTATGGTTACATAGAGGAGATATGGGAACTTGACTATGGACCCTCCTTTAAGGTCCCTTTGTTCCGGTGCAAATGGTTCAAGCTAACAGGAGGTGGGGTAAAGGTGGACCAGCAATACGGAATGACAATGGTGGATTTCAACAATCTTGGTTACCTTGACGAACCATTCGTCCTAGCGAAAGATGTCGCTCAGGTTTTCTATGTGAAGGACATGAGTAGCAAACCGAGGAAACGGAAAGATAAGAAAACGATCAGTACATCATGCGATGATCCAAAGCGCCACATTGTTCTTTCAGGGAAAAGAAACATCGTGGGAGTGGAGGACAAGACAGACATGTCAGAAGATTATAATATGTTTGCTGAAATTCCGCCCTTCAAAGTGAACACCGACCCAAGCATTAAGTTAAATGATGAGGATGCTCCATGGATACGGCACAATCGTAAGCAAGCAGGGACACAAGGGAAGAAATGATGTGTAATAATTTATTGTACCAAACTTTGTTGAATGGATCATGTGAATTATATTACCCGTGATGTGTTTGGTGTCCATTTTCGAATGATTCGAGATACCACTGATGATACATGAAATTTGGAGTGATTTAGTCATACTCCTGCCTAGGCGTATAATATGCATACTCGTAGTCTTCATAGCCGCCGCCGTTGTACTGGTAGTCGTCGCCTTCTAAGTTGCCGCCGTCGTCGTCCGCCGCATCGTCGGCTGTCGTCGGGCGGCGCTCGTGGCTCGAACTGAGGGTAGCGCGGGCGGGGGATATCGCCGGCCGTGATGTAGTCCATGACGCTCTGCAGAGTCCGGCCGTACCACCATAGCCGACGGCTGGCCTCGTGGAAGTTCCCAGGAGGCAGACCGTCCTCCTCATACCTGGCGAGCGCCCTCTCATGCCGATTGATGAAGAAGGCATCCCAAGTATGCTGGTTATCGGGATGCCAGCGGGGATTCATCCGCTGCTCTGGCGTGAGGTCGAGGTAGTAGTGGTTCGTGATGGCCGCCCGGCGCGCAGTACCCTGAGGGATGGGAGGGACCGGCACGCCACCGGCGCTTAGGCTCCAGCCGGTGGGGACGCGGTAGCCCGGTGGGCAAGGGTAGTTCGAGGCGCAAAGCTCCTCCACCTGCTGGTAGGTTAGAGTGGGTGCGGTGGAAGCCATGAGAGAGTGATGAGAGATTGTAGAGATGTGATAATGCTGGCCAAGCCGGGCTACATATATGTAGTGAGAAATGGCGGGAAGAATGTGGCGGGAAGAAAGAGGCGGGAAGACAGGGAAGAAATGGCGGGAAGAAAGTGGCGGGAAGAAAGAGGCGGGAAGACAGCGAAGAAATGGCGGGAAGAAATGGCGGGAAGAAAGAGGCGGGAAGACAGGGAAGAAATGGCGGGAAGACAGGGAAGACATAGGCGGGAAAGAACTAGCGGGAAGACTGGCCGGGAAGAACTTGTGGGAAGACAGAGGCGGCCGGGAAGAACTTCTCTGAATTTTTTGATATATTATTTGTATTTTTAACATTTTGAATTGAATTAGTTTTATTTTTCTGAATTTTTTGATACATTATTTGTATTTTTAGAATTTTGAAATGAATTAGTTCTATTTTTCTGAATTTTTTGATATATTATTTGTATTTTTAACATATTGAATTGAATTAGTTTTTTTTTCTTAAATTTTTGATATATTATTTGTATTTTTAAGATTTTGAATTGAATTTGTTTTATTTTTCTGAATTTTTTGATATATTATTTGTATTTTTAACATATTGAATTGAATTAGTTTTTTTTTTCTTAATTTTTTGATATATTATTTGTATTTTTAAGATTTTGAATTGAATTAGTTTTATTTTTCTGAATTTTTTGTTATATTATTTGTATTTTTAACATTTTGAATTGAATTAGTTTTATTTTTCTTAATTTTTTGATATATTATTTGTATTTTTAGAATTTTGAATTGAATTAGTTTTATTTTTCTGAATTTTTTGATATAATATTTGTGTTTTTAACATATTGAATTGAATTAGCTTTATTTTTCTGAATTTTTTGATATATTATTTGTATTTTTAAGATTTTGAAAAAGAAAAAGTATTCTGAAAAATACCAACCGCGACTAAAGGTCGTTGCGCGCGGGAACGCAAAAACCCGCCAAAAAAGCCTTTAGTCGCGGTTGGTCTGGCCAACCGCGACTAAAGGTTACCCTTTAGTCGCGGGTCGCCTCCCCAACCGCGACTAAAGGGGGGGGGGGGCTGTAACATCCCAAGAATTTCAAAATAAAACAAATGAATTTCACTAGTTCCAAATTTTGGAACCAACAAAAACTTTTATTAATTAAGTAGGATACATATAGATCTTGTTTAAAATCTTGTGCTTGGCCATGATGAGTGTTATTATGCTTATGTACTAAACCCTAAAACCTCATCCCTCTTTTCACCACCCTAGTTAAAATAGAATAAAAGGAAATTAAATAAGAAAGAGGCATATGTGCCTATGGCTACTGTTATAAATCTTTACCCTAGAACTTTCCACTTTGTTTAGAGGTTTGGAAAACCTTCACACACTTTACCTAGTACTTATCAAACCTAATCCAAGTGGTTTCCAAAGAAAATAAAAAGAAACTAAAAATGCCATAGAGGCATATGAGAGTAAAATAGCAAATTTGGGAAACTAAGAATATTGACCCTAGGACTTGTTGTGAATGGTTGGATCACCTCCATATACCATTTCAACACTCAACAACACCAAAGGGGTCAAGTCAAGTCAAATTTAAAATGAAATGCAACATATGCATAGAGGCATATGTGGCACATAGCCATAATACCCAATTTTTGCCCTATGACTTAAAACCTTGACCAAATGATGGGAAACCATCTCTCAACCTATTATAACCCTAAATTGACCCTAACCCATGTCCAAGTGAAGCAAGATCAACACTTTACAAAAATAATAAAAAGTGACACATCACCTCTTATGTGTTATGGCCATTTTTGCAAATCTTTGAACAAGACCATTTGAATTGGTTTCAATGGTTTGAAAATGTTTCTAAACCAATAAGAATCACATTAGAGTCAACCAAAGTCAATTCAAATAAAGAGAAATCACATAGTGAGAAAATCCCCAAAATTCACTCACATACACTTAGCCCACTTTGCAAATCTTCAACCAAGGCCACCATTGCTTGATCTCTTGCTTGTAGAATACTTATATATGATAAACAAACACATTTGCATCAAAGAAACAAGAATCAAATCAAAGGAAAATTCAAAACTCACATACATGTGATAATGGTCATATGACCCATTTATCAAATCTTCCCTACTTTACACCCCTGCATTTGACTTTTCCTAAACCAAACTTGGTCCACTATGACCATGTCATCCAAGACCATGTCAAGGTCAACAACTTTCATGTTGACCATCCCTGCTGAAGTTGACTAGGTTGACCAGAATAAGTGTGCAAAGATGGAACCCGAGAGAGAGAAGAAGATCACCGCATTTTTGAAACTTTGCAAATCTTCACCAAATTGACCACCACCACCACCATTCTTTCTCTTTAATTATATCTTTGAGCTCCACCAAAAAGAAATCCAAAATTCCATAAAAATGTTCTTGCGGCCATTGTGTCGATCACCTTGTGTGCATATTCTGGAAATCTGGTTACATGCTATTATCCACTAGATTTTAGCCTAAACCTCTTTTAGATTGTGATGATCACACCCCTCTGCAACCCCTGCATCAATGCCATGTCCTTGCACCACCGTTTAAAGTGGAGAAAATGAGAGAAAGGTTCACACCGTGCACCATGCCGGCCACCATGCCATTCATCCTCTCCATCTCCCTCTGGCCCCTTGTACCATGTCAACTAGCTAGCCTGCTCCTCAATGAACCTGCTGATACGAGCCCTAAGCCAGGAGACACACGCTACGGTCCAGAACGCGCGCGCCCAGACAAGCCCAGGACGTGCCAGCGCACGCGGTGAGCGCGCCCAGACGACACCCTGGACGCCGCAGTACATCCACTCGCCTGCACGCCCTCGTCCTCCCCTCGCCTTGCCCTCTTGCACGCGCAATCACCATGCCTACAGCTAGCTCCTAGACATGCTCGCTAGCTCGCGCACGCCCTATCGACGCCGCCATGATCACAACCCGGCCGCCCAGTACCGTCCTTGTCGCAGAAGCGCCCGAGCAATCCCGTCGTCCCCTGGACGCTCCAGCTACGCCCAGAGCCTCGCCTAGACGTCGCCTACAAGATGCTGCCCTCGCCCCGACCTTTCGCACGCCGGAGCGGCCGCGCCATGAGCGACCCCTCTCAGCACCCGCCGGCCTCCTCACCCTTCTATAAATAGCGCTCCTCCGCCCCTTCTTCCTTCACACCATCTGCTCCCCTACCTCTCCTCGACTTCCTCCACCGCTTCTCCCCACGGATTACTCCACAGTAAGCTCCAATTTCTCGCCGGAGACCCGCAAGCCCGCCGCAAATCAATCCGTTGATCCACGCCGCCCCAAGCTCCGCCACTGTACCAGGCGCCTATTCACCCTCGCCAACGACGCCTCGACCCCCTCCCTCGACCGCCGGCGACCTAGCGCGCCCTCCGACCCCCTACCTCGCCGGCGCAGCAGGCTCTCCTCCCCCGTCGATGACGACAACGCTCGACCGTCGATCGTCCACCTGATCCGACGGCCCTCATTCGCAGGTACCGATTCGGTAGTTAAAGGCCACTGACGGGTGGCCCCTCACATGTCAGGTGGCCCGCGGCGTGGTCAGCACTAGTGGGCCGGCCCAGTCTGTTTAGTCTGTTTAGCCCGTTTACTTTCCCGCGTGGCCCAGTAATTTAAATTCTATTTAATCTTTTTTGTTCAAATCAAATACTGGTGCCCCATTCAAAAATGAATAAATCTCAAACTACTGCATCTTTTTGGACAAATTTTATATATTTGGAAAGCTCATGAAATTATCTAAATAATGCCACTGGCCTCATGTCCAAATTCGTAATTAAATTCAAATGATAAAAATAACAAAACAGATACTCTTCTGTATTCAAATAAATCTTAAAAATCCACCAATTTGAATTTTGCAGTGAATCCAATTGCAAAATTTCACATATAACAAACTCTAATTTATTATGTAAAAATATGATATATGTTCTGTACATGATCATGGGCTAGAATCAAAATATTGGCTATGTAGTCAATACTAGCCCATTTAAAATATCTCCAAATTTTAGAATTTAAATCTATGAGGTGTAGCACCTCATTTAAATCATTCTCACAAGTGATATGAAGTAATGTGTAGACCTTTAAATGCTTAGGCTCATACTTGCCCACTTGTAGAATTTAAATCAACATAGTATTTAAATTGCACTAGTGATTTAAATCACATGAGATGATGAATCTCATTTAAACCCATTTTCTCAAATACTAAGTGTGAAGTGTTGACCTTGGTCAACATGGGATCATCCCTGGTTATTGAGAATATTAAATCACCTCAATAGTAGTTTTTAAATTAGTTATAACTATGTGTTAAATCATATGAGAGGTATTCCTCTCATTTAAATCTTGTTCTCAATTAATTCAACATGAGGTAGTGACCATGGTCTATATAATCTCATATTGAATTATTTGGTGGCATTAAATCACTACCATGTTAGTATTTAATTGCATGAGGTATGGAACCTCATTTAAATCATCGTTCTCAAATGATAAGTATGAAGAGGTTGATTTTGGTCAACCTAGGTCATATATTATTCATAAGAGAAATTAAATCTTAAGAAGATTCAATGAGAGGAAATTATTTCTCCAAACCAAGAGAAACCCAAATTTCAACTTCCAATGAGAGGAAATTATTTTCCTATTATTAAATAAGGAAACCCTAGCTTAATGTATAAATAGATGTTAAGTAGTGATACTAGATCAATTGTGTGAGCCATTAAGGCTAGTGAAAGATTGCCTAAGTGTTGTTTGGTGATTGTATCCTCGTATTCATTTATAGACGCTAGTACCGGAGACTATCAAGAGGAAGAGGTCTTCTACCAAGAGGAAGAGCAAGAAAACTTTGATCACATCACCAATCAAGGCAAGCTAACACTCTTGCAAGGTTCCCTTGTGCAAAGCTCTACTAGAGCAAGGCACCATTACATTTTACTTTATGAACCTATCCCAAGTTTTTACTTTACAAGTTTTACTTGATTTCATTTATCAAAGTTACTTTTTGATTTATGATTCACTTGGTTGAATTATAGAGTAGTACAAGAGCATCACACTTAGCCTAGCAAGCTCCAAGATACTTAGCACCCCTCATGACTAGTTGCCAGTGCTCAATATTAAAAGTGACTATTCTAGTTGGGAACTTGTGAGTTTGAAATGACTTTGAAAACCTTGGAATGATGAGTCATTCTATTGAGAGATTTTGAAGGTGAATATGACTGGTAAATGACTTGGTGAATTTTATCAAAAACACTGATGGTTGGGTTTGGATGCGATACCATTCCAATTTTACAAGTACCCCCACAATACCCAATATGGGTAAGGGCTTAACTAGAAATTTATGTGCTTTAGTATGGGTTCCCTCTGAACAAGCGTCATCGGGGTTAGGCCGAAGGCTGCCTCTACAACAAACACAACGATACGATATGACGTGAAATGAGGTGAATGTCCGGCCCAAGCCCTGTGCAGTTCCCGGGTTGACTGCGGTTTTCACCGGGAGGCCAAGCTCATGGGGAGAGGTGCCTATACTAGAGTATGTAAATGAAAGGTTAGGATTGGTAGTTCGCGTACTGCGTACGATAAATCAGGCCGATTACTCGACGAACTATTGCAATTGTTGTGGCACAAGTGTACAACCTCTGCAGAGTTAAACCTATTCGAATAGCCGCGTCCTCGGTTATGGACAGTTGGAAAGGCCATACTGTTCCGTCATCAGAACTTTTCCAAAAATATGAATGGTGACTTGTGACTTGAGTTTGAAGGAGATTATGAAAGGTGACTTTGACTTTGAATCACAACTGAGTTGTGGGAATGACACTAATGTTCCCACTTGAGTTAGTTGAGCAAATGAAGGTTTTTGAATTATTAAAGGGTTTACGAAATAAAACTGGCTTTATGCAAATGAAACTAGAGCTTAGCACCCCCTTACTATAGTTGATAATACTTACTTAGTATTAGTTTGCGAGTACTTTAAAGTACTCATGGCTTTGTCCCTGGCTATTCAAATGGCCAGACTATGAAGACGAGTACCAGAACCCGGAAGAAGGACAGCAGGACGTCTACGACAACTAGGATCACTCCCGACGTCAACGATTTGCTGTGGAATAGATGGACTACTACTACGCTACTTTCGCTTCCGCTATGTGTTATGTAATGAATAAATAGAACTTCTATTATTGTAATAAGACTGGATCATGTGATCCTTTATTTGTAAGACGATTATGGTATGTAATGAATGATGTGTTGTGATATCAATCTATTATGTCTCGCAAAAACAATATTCCTGGGATTGCGAGGAATGGCATAATAGGCATCTGGACTTAAAAATCCGGGTGTTGACAAGTTGGTATCAGAGCCATTGTTTGACCTTAGGAGACCCTAGTTAGAATGGACGTCCTAAAAACTTAGTTTCAAAACAAAGGAAGTGAATATTTCTGAAAACTTATTCTCACCTTTATCTTAAGATCTTTTCAAAAGAATAAATCCATGCTCTACTTTTCTTTATAATTGTACATAAAATTTTGCACACTTGATCACTTCATTAACTTACTCATCCTCATTACTCACAGATGGAGTACCAATGGGAGTTCTATCAGCTTGGTCGCGGAGGAGAAGCTGCGGTTCGAAAAGGATTTGAAGCAAGCTGGTTGAATATCTAGGACACCCGTATCCCGAGTTCTTCGGAATACCCCTCAAGGCTCGATTAGGAGAACCACCTCGGTGGGACGTTTCTACTGATCTACGAAGGAAGCTTGATGCTCCGGTATGGGAAACCATCTGGTTTTCTGTAACGGGAAACACTTGGAAGGAAGGACTAGACAAAGCTATGCAAGAAGCAATGTTCCGTCTGTGTGGACAAAATGAGGACAAGATCAAGAGCACTCGTTTCATCTACTACCCAAGACATGACTCCATGGGAAGATCGATGACCATGCCCCCACCACAACCCAAGATGAACCCCTATGAAGCACCTCAGGACTTCAGGCAGTACAAAACTCGCAGGGATTTGGACAACGCCCTCGCCTCTCGCCAAGCACATCACCCGTGAAGACGAAGAATCCACCCGGAAGAATAGTATCACCCCAGCACTTAAGTAGGTGTAAGTTGTATCAGGATCCCCCTTGTATCGTAGAGCGATGAATGGTTCTTCAAACCAACGGTGTGTTAGATTTGTAATATGTGATGCTTGGTATGAATGAAAAAGTGTTGTTGGTTTTACCCCGCAACACTACTCAAGTTTTTTTAATATTATGAACTTTTTAAACTTAACAAAACAAACCCTAGAAATTTTCCTCTTATCTTATCATCTACATCAATGTTTAGATGGCCCCACCAACCCGCAACGCCACCCAGGATGCCATGATGCAACTGCTGCAGACGATGATAGCAGACCGAGAAGTCGAGAGAGCTGAACGCCAAGCCAACATTGCTGCACTGCAACAACTAGCTCAGAACAATCAAGGCCATGGAAACCACGATCACCCTGGATCGAAGCTGAAGAACTTTCAGCACACCAACCCACCGATGTTCAACAAGACTGAAGAGCCCTCGATGCTGATGATCGGCTCCAGGACCATGGAGAACAACCTCGAAGTTGCGGGAGTTGAAGCCGCAGAAAAATCTTGTTGCCACCCACTACCTGTCAGGACCTGCCAGAGCCTGGTGGACAAGTGCCCGTGCAATGAATGCGGGACAGATGATGACCTGGGAAGACTTCAAGCTGAAGTTTAGCAAATACCATGTGCCCCAAGGACTGATCAAGAAGATGAGAGACGAGTTCCGCGAACTCAAACAAGGAAGGATGTCCGTGGTGGAATACCGCGACAGGTTTCTCACTCTATCAAGGTACGCCCCGGATGAGAC
Source organism: Lolium perenne (assembly GCF_019359855.2). Taxonomy (NCBI): domain Eukaryota; kingdom Viridiplantae; phylum Streptophyta; class Magnoliopsida; order Poales; family Poaceae; genus Lolium; species Lolium perenne. Next base: position 438,342 of record NC_067248.2, on the reverse strand, counting down.
CGACACCAATGAGAAGAGAAAGGAAAGATTTCTGAACGGACTGCACGACGAGATGCAAACTGTGTTAGTGAACATTCCGTTCGCTGACTTGGAAGCCCTCGTGGACTCAGCCATACAGATGGAAGGAAAGCTACATCAAGCCAATGAGAACCGCAAGCGAAGGATGATGAACCAGAGTGGACCCCACCATACCCAGAAGTACCGCAACAACTCCTCTGGAGGATTCACCCCAAGATACAACAAGCCCCCTACCCAGAATTATCGCCCCAACTACACCAACAACAACGGAGGACCCCCGAAGACCGGAGGCAACAACAACAACAACAACAACCACCCCAACAACAGCAACAACCATGGAAACAACAACAACACAAATACTGCCCCAAGGACTGGAAGCAATGCTACCCCCGTCATTCCCAAAGACAAGTCCACCGTCAACTGCTACGAATGTGGAGTTGTGGGTCACTTCTCCAATGAGTGCCCCAAAAAGCTTGCCAGGATTGCCGCCAATACCGCAGCACCTGCTCAGCAACAGCGCCGCTTTGCCGGAAGAAGGAACCAGAACAACAACAACGGCCGTCTCTACCACATGACTGCCACTGAAGCTCAGGAAGCACCCCAGACCATGCCAAGTATGTCTTCCTGTTAATAAAACGCTCAATCTCTCTTAGGAACCTAACTTTTCTTAAAATCTCGGGACGAGATTTGTTTAAGGGGGAAGGGTTTGTAACATCCCAAGAATTTCAAAATAAAACAAATGAATTTCACTAGTTCCAAATTTTGGAACCAACAAAAACTTTTATTAATTAAGTAGGATACATATAGATCTTGTTTAAAATCTTGTGCTTGGCCATGATGAGTGTTATTATGCTTATGTACTAAACCCTAAAACCTCATCCCTCTTTTCACCACCCTAGTTAAAATAGAATAAAAGGAAATTAAATAAGAAAGAGGCATATGTGCCTATGGCTACTGTTATAAATCTTTACCCTAGAACTTTCCACTTTGTTTAGAGGTTTGGAAAACCTTCACACACTTTACCTAGTACTTATCAAACCTAATCCAAGTGGTTTCCAAAGAAAATAAAAAGAAACTAAAAATGCCATAGAGGCATATGAGAGTAAAATAGCAAATTTGGGAAACTAAGAATATTGACCCTAGGACTTGTTGTGAATGGTTGGATCACCTCCATATACCATTTCAACACTCAACAACACCAAAGGGGTCAAGTCAAGTCAAATTTAAAATGAAATGCAACATATGCATAGAGGCATATGTGGCACATAGCCATAATACCCAATTTTTGCCCTATGACTTAAAACCTTGACCAAATGATGGGAAACCATCTCTCAACCTATTATAACCCTAAATTGACCCTAACCCATGTCCAAGTGAAGCAAGATCAACACTTTACAAAAATAATAAAAAGTGACACATCACCTCTTATGTGTTATGGCCATTTTTGCAAATCTTTGAACAAGACCATTTGAATTGGTTTCAATGGTTTGAAAATGTTTCTAAACCAATAAGAATCACATTAGAGTCAACCAAAGTCAATTCAAATAAAGAGAAATCACATAGTGAGAAAATCCCCAAAATTCACTCACGTACACTTAGCCCACTTTGCAAATCTTCAACCAAGGCCACCATTGCTTGATCTCTTGCTTGTAGAATACTTATATATGATAAACAAACACATTTGCATCAAAGAAACAAGAATCAAATCAAAGGAAAATTCAAAACTCACATACATGTGATAATGGTCATATGACCCATTTATCAAATCTTCCCTACTTTACACCCCTGCATTTGACTTTTCCTAAACCAAACTTGGTCCACTATGACCATGTCATCCAAGACCATGTCAAGGTCAACAACTTTCATGTTGACCATCCCTGCTGAAGTTGACTAGGTTGACCAGAATAAGTGTGCAAAGATGGAACCCGAGAGAGAGAAGAAGATCACCGCATTTTTGAAACTTTGCAAATCTTCACCAAATTGACCACCACCACCACCATTCTTTCTCTTTAATTATATCTTTGAGCTCCACCAAAAAGAAATCCAAAATTCCATAAAAATGTTTTTGCGGCCATTGTGTCGATCACCTTGTGTGCATATTCTGGAAATCTGGTTACATGCTATTATCCACTAGATTTTAGCCTAAACCTCTTTTAGATTGTGATGATCACACCCCTCTGCAACCCCTGCATCAATGCCATGTCCTTGCACCACCGTTTAAAGTGGAGAAAATGAGAGAAAGGTTCACACCGTGCACCATGCCGGCCACCATGCCATTCATCCTCTCCATCTCCCTCTGGCCCCTTGTACCATGTCAACTAGCTAGCCTGCTCCTCAATGAACCTGCTGATACGAGCCCTAAGCCAGGAGACACACGCTACGGTCCAGAACGCGCGCGCCCAGACAAGCCCAGGACGTGCCAGCGCGCACGCGGTGAGCGCGCCTGCACGACACCCTGGACGCCGCAGTACATCCACTCGCCTGCACGCCCTCGTCCTCCCCTCGCCTTGCCCTCTTGCACGCGCAATCACCATGCCTACAGCTAGCTCCTGGACATGCTCGCTAGCTCGCGCACGCCCTATCGACGCCGCCATGATCACAACCCGGCCGCCCAGTACCGTCCTTGTCGCAGAAGCGCCCGAGCAATCCCGTCGTCCCCTGGACGCTCCAGCTACGCCCAGAGCCTCGCCTAGACGTCGCCTACAAGATGCTGCCCTCGCCCCGACCTTTCGCACGCCGGAGCGGCCGCGCCATGAGCGACCCCTCTCAGCACCCGCCGGCCTCCTCACCCTTCTATAAATAGCGCTCCTCCGCCCCTTCTTCCTTCACACCATCTGCTCCCCTACCTCTCCTCGACTTCCTCCACCGCTTCTCCCCACGGATTACTCCACAGTAAGCTCCAATTTCTCGCCGGAGACCCGCAAGCCCGCCGCAAATCAATCCGTTGATCCACGCCGCCCCAAGCTCCGCCACTGTACCAGGCGCCTATTCACCCTCGCCAACGACGCCTCGACCCCCTCCCTCGACCGCCGGCGACCTAGCGCGCCCTCCGACCCCCTACCTCGCCGGCGCAGCAGGCTCTCCTCCCCCGTCGATGACGACAACGCTCGACCGTCGATCGTCCACCTGATCCGACGGCCCTCATTCGCAGGTACCGATTCGGTAGTTAAAGGCCACTGACGGGTGGCCCCTCACATGTCAGGTGGCCCGCGGCGTGGTCAGCACTAGTGGGCCGGCCCAGTCTGTTTAGTCTGTTTAGCCCGTTTACTTTCCCGCGTGGCCCAGTAATTTAAATTCTATTTAATCTATGATGGTCAAATCAAATACTGGTGCCCCATTCAAAAATGAATAAATCTCAAACTACTGCATCTTTTTGGACAAATTTTATATATTTGGAAAGCTCATGAAATTATCTAAATAATGCCACTAGCCTCATGTCCAAATTCGTAATTAAATTCAAATGATAAAAATAACAAAACAGATACTCTTCTGTATTCAAATAAATCTTAAAAATCCACCAATTTGAATTTTGCAGTGAATCCAATTGCAAAATTTCACATATAACAAACTCTAATTTATTATGTAAAAATATGATATATGTTCTGTACATGATCATGGGCTAGAATCAAAATATTGGCTATGTAGTCAATACTAGCCCATTTAAAATATCTCCAAATTTTAGAATTTAAATCTATGAGGTGTAGCACCTCATTTAAATCATTCTCACAAGTGATATGAAGTAATGTGTAGACCTTTAAATGCTTAGGCTCATACTTGCCCACTTGTAGAATTTAAATCAACATAGTATTTAAATTGCACTAGTGATTTAAATCACATGAGATGATGAATCTCATTTAAACCCATTTTCTCAAATACTAAGTGTGAAGTGTTGACCTTGGTCAACATGGGATCATCCCTGGTTATTGAGAATATTAAATCACCTCAATAGTAGTTTTTAAATTAGTTACAACTATGTGTTAAATCATATGAGAGGTATTCCTCTCATTTAAATCTTGTTCTCAATTAATTCAACATGAGGTAGTGACCATGGTCTATATAATCTCATATTGAATTATTTGGTGGCATTAAATCACTACCATGTTAGTATTTAATTGCATGAGGTATGGAACCTCATTTAAATCATCGTTCTCAAATGATAAGTATGAAGAGGTTGATTTTGGTCAACCTAGGTCATATATTATTCATAAGAGAAATTAAATCTTAAGAAGATTCAATGAGAGGAAATTATTTCTCCAAACCAAGAGAAACCCAAATTTCAACTTCCAATGAGAGGAAATTATTTTCCTATTATTAAATAAGGAAACCCTAGCTTAATGTATAAATAGATGTTAAGTAGTGATACTAGATCAATTGTGTGAGCCATTAAGGCTAGTGAAAGATTGCCTAAGTGTTGTTTGGTGATTGTATCCTCGTATTCATTTATAGACGCTAGTACCGGAGACTATCAAGAGGAAGAGGTCTTCTACCAAGAGGAAGAGCAAGAAAACTTTGATCACATCACCAATCAAGGCAAGCTAACACTCTTGCAAGGTTCCCTTGTGCAAAGCTCTACTAGAGCAAGGCACCATTACATTTTACTTTATGAACCTATCCCAAGTTTTTACTTTACAAGTTTTACTTGATTTCATTTATCAAAGTTACTTTTTGATTTATGATTCACTTGGTTGAATTATAGAGTAGTACAAGAGCATCACACTTAGCCTAGCAAGCTCCAAGATACTTAGCACCCCTCATGACTAGTTGCTAGTGCTCAATATTAAAAGTGACTATTCTAGTTGGGAACTTGTGAGTTTGAAATGACTTTGAAAACCTTGGAATGATGAGTCATTCTATTGAGAGATTTTGAAGGTGAATATGACTGGTAAATGACTTGGTGAATTTTATCAAAAACACTGATGGTTGGGTTCGGATGCGATACCATTCCAATTTTACAAGTACCCCCACAATACCCAATATGGGTAAGGGCTTAACTAGAAATTTATGTGCTTTAGTATGGGTTCCCTCTGAACAAGCGTCATCGGGGTTAGGCCGAAGGCTGCCTCTACAACAAACACAACGATACGATATGACGTGAAATGAGGTGAATGTCCGGCCCAAGCCCTGTGCAGTTCCGGGTTGATCGCGGTTTTCACCGGGAGGCCAAGCTCATGGGGAGAGGTGCCTATACTAGAGTATGTAAATGAAAGGTTAGGATTGGTAGTTCGCGTACTGCGTACGATAAATCAGGGCCAGTTACCCCTGACGAACTATTGCAATTGTTGTGGCACAAGTGTACAACCTCTGCAGAGTTAAACCTATTCGAATAGCCGCGTCCTCGGTTATGGACAGTTGGAAAGGCCATACTGTTCCGTCATCAGAACTTTTCCAAAAATATGAATGGTGACTTGTGACTTGAGTTTGAAGGAGATTATGAAAGGTGACTTTGACTTTGAATCACAACTGAGTTGTGGGAATGACACTAATGTTCCCACCACTTGAGTTAGTTGAGCAAATGAAGGTTTTTGAATTATTAAAGGGTTTACGAAATAAAACTGGCTTTATGCAAATGAAACTAGAGCTTAGCACCCCCTTACTATAGTTGATAATACTTACTTAGTATTAGTTTGCGAGTACTTTAAAGTACTCATGGCTTTGTCCCTGGCTATTCAAATGGCCAGACTATGAAGACGAGTACCAGAACCCGGAAGAAGGACAGCAGGACGTCTACGACAACTAGGATCACTCCTGACGTCAACAGTTGCCTGTGGAATAGATGGACTACTACTACGCTACTTTCGCTTCCGCTATGTGTTATGTAATGAATAAATAGAACTTCTATTATTGTAATAAGACTGGATCATGTGATCCTTTATTTGTAAGACGATTATGGTATGTAATGAATGATGTGTTGTGATATCAATCTATTATGTCTCGCAAAAACAATATTCCTGGGATTGCGAGGAATGGCATAATAGGCATCTGGACTTAAAAATCCGGGTGTTGACAAGTTGGTATCAGAGCCATTGTTTGACCTTAGGAGACCCTAGTTAGAATGGACGTCCTAAAAACTTAGTTTCAAAACAAAGGAAGTGAATATTTCTGAAAACTTATTCTCACCTTTATCTTAAGATCTTTTCAAAAGAATAAATCCATGCTCTACTTTTCTTTATAATTGTACATAAAATTTTGCACACTTGATCACTTCATTAACTTACTCATCCTCATTACTCACAGATGGAGTACCAATGGGAGTTCTATCAGCTTGGTCGCGGAGGAGAACTGCGGTTCGAAAAGGATTTGAAGCAACTGGTTGAATATCTAGGACACCCGTATCCCGAGTTCTTCGGAATACCCCTCAAGGCTCAGTTAGGAGAACCACCTCGGTGGGACGTTTCTACTGATCTACGAAGGAAGCTTGATGCTCCGGTATGGGAAACCATCTGGTTTTCTGTAACGGGAAACACTTGGAAGGAAGGACTAGACAAAGCTATGCAAGAAGCAATGTTCCGTCTGTGTGGACAAAATGAGGACAAGATCAAGAGCACTCGTTTCATCTACTACCCAAGACATGACTCCATGGGAAGATCGATGACCATGCCCCCACCACAACCCAAGATGAACCCCTATGAAGCACCTCAGGACTTCAGGCAGTACAAAACTCGCAGGGATTTGGACAACGCCCTCGCCTCTCGCCAAGCACATCACCCGTGAAGACGAAGAATCCACCCGGAAGAATAGTATCACCCCAGCACTTAAGTAGGTGTGAGTTGTATCAGGATCCCCCTTGTATCGTAGAGCGATGAATGGTTCTTCAAACCAACGGTGTGTTAGATTTGTAATATGTGATGCTTGGTATGAATGAAAAAGTGTTGTTGGTTTTACCCCCGCAACACTACTCAAGTTTTTTTAATATTATGAACTTTTTAAACTTAACAAAACAAACCCTAGAAATTTTCCTCTTATCTTATCATCTACATCAATGTTTAGATGGCCCCACCAACCCGCAACGCCACCCAGGATGCCATGATGCAACTGCTGCAGACGATGATAGCAGACCGAGAAGTCGAGAGAGCTGAACGCCAAGCCAACATTGCTGCACTGCAACAACTAGCTCAGAACAATCAAGGCCATGGAAACCACGATCACCCTGGATCGAAGCTGAAGAACTTTCAGCACACCAACCCACCGATGTTCAACAAGACTGAAGAGCCCCTCGATGCTGATGATCGGCTCCAGAGACCATGGAGAACAACCTCGAAGTTGCGGGAGTTGAAGCCGCAGAAAAGAAATCTTGTTTGCCACCCACTACCCGTCGGGACCTGCCAGAGCCTGGTGGACAAGTGCCCGTGCAATGAATGCGGGACAGATGATGACCTGAGAAGACTTCAAGCTGAAGTTTAGCAAATACCATGTGCCCCAAGGACTGATCAAGAAGATGAGAGACGAGTTCCGCGAACTCAAACAAGGAAGGATGTCCGTGGTGGAATACCGCGACAGGTTTCTCACTCTGTCAAGGTACGCCCCGGATGAGACCGACACCAATGAGAAGAGAAAGGAAAGATTTCTGAACGGACTGCACGACGAGATGCAAACTGTGTTAGTGAACATTCCGTTCGCTGACTTGGAAGCCCTCGTGGACTCAGCCATACAGATGGAAGGAAAGCTACATCAAGCCAATGAGAACCGCAAGCGAAGGATGATGAACCAGAGTGGACCCCACCATACCCAGAAGTACCGCAACAACTCCTCTGGAGGATTCACCCCAAGATACAACAAGCCCCCTACCCAGAATTATCGCCCCAACTACACCAACAACAACGGAGGACCCCCGAAGACCGGAGGCAACAACAACAACAACAACAACCACCCCAAGAACAGCAACAACCATGGAAACAACAACAACACAAATACTGCCCCAAGGACTGGAAGCAATGCTACCCCCGTCATTCCCAAAGACAAGTCCACCGTCAACTGCTACGAATGTGGAGTTGTGGGTCACTTCTCCAATGAGTGCCCCAAAAAGCTTGCCAGGATTGCCGCCAATACCGCAGCACCTGCTCAGCAACAGCGCCGCTTTGCCGGAAGAAGGAACCAGAACAACAACAACGGCCGTCTCTACCACATGATCGCCCTTGAAGCTCGGAAGCACCCCAGACCATGCCAAGTATGTCTTCCTGTTAATAAAACGCTCAATCTCTCTTAGGAACCTAACTTTTCTTAAAATCTCGGGACGAGATTTGTTTAAGGGGGAAGGGTTTGTAACATCCCAAGAATTTCAAAATAAAACAAATGAATTTCACTAGTTCCAAATTTTGGAACCAACAAAAACTTTTATTAATTAAGTAGGATACATATAGATCTTGTTTAAAATCTTGTGCTTGGCCATGATGAGTGTTATTATGCTTATGTACTAAACCCTAAAACCTCATCCCTCTTTTCACCACCCTAGTTAAAATAGAATAAAAGGAAATTAAATAAGAAAGAGGCATATGTGCCTATGGCTACTGTTATAAATCTTTACCCTAGAACTTTCCACTTTGTTTAGAGGTTTGGAAAACCTTCACACACTTTACCTAGTACTTATCAAACCTAATCCAAGTGGTTTCCAAAGAAAATAAAAAGAAACTAAAAATGCCATAGAGGCATATGAGAGTAAAATAGCAAATTTGGGAAACTAAGAATATTGACCCTAGGACTTGTTGTGAATGGTTGGATCACCTCCATATACCATTTCAACACTCAACAACACCAAAGGGGTCAAGTCAAGTCAAATTTAAAATGAAATGCAACATATGCATAGAGGCATATGTGGCACGTAGCCATAATACCCAATTTTTGCCCTATGACTTAAAACCTTGACCAAATGATGGGAAACCATCTCTCAACCTATTATAACCCTAAATTGACCCTAACCCATGTCCAAGTGAAGCAAGATCAACACTTTACAAAAATAATAAAAAGTGACACATCACCTCTTATGTGTTATGGCCATTTTTGCAAATCTTTGAACAAGACCATTTGAATTGGTTTCAATGGTTTGAAAATGTTTCTAAACCAATAAGAATCACATTAGAGTCAACCAAAGTCAATTCAAATAAAGAGAAATCACATAGTGAGAAAATCCCCAAAATTCACTCACATACACTTAGCCCACTTTGCAAATCTTCAACCAAGGCCACCATTGCTTGATCTCTTGCTTGTAGAATACTTATATATGATAAACAAACACATTTGCATCAAAGAAACAAGAATCAAATCAAAGGAAAATTCAAAACTCACATACATGTGATAATGGTCATATGACCCATTTATCAAATCTTCCCTACTTTACACCCCTGCATTTGACTTTTCCTAAACCAAACTTGGTCCACTATGACCATGTCATCCAAGACCATGTCAAGGTCAACAACTTTCATGTTGACCATCCCTGCTGAAGTTGACTAGGTTGACCAGAATAAGTGTGCAAAGATGGAACCCGAGAGAGAGAAGAAGATCACCGCATTTTTGAAACTTTGCAAATCTTCACCAAATTGACCACCACCACCACCATTCTTTCTCTTTAATTATATCTTTGAGCTCCACCAAAAAGAAATCCAAAATTCCATAAAAATGTTCTTGCGGCCATTGTGTCGATCACCTTGTGTGCATATTCTAGAAATCTGGTTACATGCTATTATCCACTAGATTTTAGCCTAAACCTCTTTTAGATTGTGATGATCACACCCCTCTGCAACCCCTGCATCAATGCCATGTCCTTGCACCACCGTTTAAAGTGGAGAATATCAGAGACAGGTTCACACCGTGCACCATGCCGGCCACCATGCCATTCATCCTCTCCATCTCCCTCGGCCCCTTGTACCATGTCAACTAGCTAGCCTGCTCCTCAATGAACCCGCCGATACGAGCCCTAAGCCAGGAGACACACGCTACAGTCCAGAACGCGCGCGCAGACAAGCCCAGGACGTGCCAGCGCACGCGGTGAGCGCGCCTGCACGACACCCTGGACGCCGCAGTACATCCACTCGCCTGCACGCCCTCGTCCTCCCCTCGCCTTGCCCTCTTGCACGCGCAATCACCATGCCTACAGCTAGCTCCTAGACATGCTCGCTAGCTCGCGCACGCCCTATCGACGCCGCCATGATCACAACCCGGCCGCCCAGTACCGTCCTTGTCGCAAGCGCCCGAGCAATCCCGTCGTCCCCGGACGCTCCAGCTACGCCCAGAGCCTCACCTAGACGTCGCCTACAAGATGCTGCGCTCGCCCCGACCTTTCGCACGCCGGAGCGGCCGCGCCATGAGCGACCCCTCTCAGCACCCGCCGGCCTCCTCACCCTTCTATAAATAGCGCTCCTCCGCCCCTTCTTCCTTCACACCATCTGCTCCCCTACCTCTCCTCGACTTTCTCCACCGCTTCTCCCCACGGATTACTCCACGCAAGCTCCAATTTCTCGCCGGAGACCCGCAAGCCCGCCGCAAATCAATCCGTTGATCCACGCCGCCCCAAGCTCCGCCACCGTACTGTGCGCCTATTCACCCTCGCCAACGACGCCTCGACCCCCTCCCTCGACCGCCGGCGACCTAGCGCGCCCTCCGACCCCCTACCTCGCCGGCGCAGCAGGCTCTCCTCCCCCGTCGATGACGACAACGCTCGACCGTCGATCGTCCACCTGATCCGACGGCCCTCATTCGCAGGTACCGATTCGGTAGTTAAAGGCCACTGACGGGTGGCCCCTCACATGTCAGGTGGCCCGCGGCGTGGTCAGCACTAGTGGGCCGGCCCAGTCTGTTTAGTCTGTTTAGCCCGTTTACTTTCCCGCGTGGCCCGAATTTAAATTCTATTTAATCTTTTTTGTTCAAATCAAATACTGGTGCCCCATTCAAAAATGAATAAATCTCAAACTACTGCATCTTTTTGGACAAATTTTACATATTTGGAAAGCTCATGAAATTATCTAAATAATGCCACTGGCCTCATGTCCAAATTCGTAATTAAATTCAAATGATAAAAATAACAAAACAGATACTCTTCTGTATTCAAATAAATCTTAAAAATCCACCAATTTGAATTTTGCAGTGAATCCAATTGCAAAATTTCACATATAACAAACTCTAATTTATTATGTAAAAATATGATATATGTTCTGTACATGATCATGGGCTAGAATCAAAATATTGGCTATGTAGTCAATACTAGCCCATTTAAAATATCTCCAAATTTTAGAATTTAAATCTATGAGGTGTAGCACCTCATTTAAATCATTCTCACAAGTGATATGAAGTAATGTGTAGACCTTTAAATGCTTAGGCTCATACTTGCCCACTTGTAGAATTTAAATCAACATAGTATTTAAATTGCACTAGTGATTTAAATCACATGAGATGATGAATCTCATTTAAACCCATTTTCTCAAATACTAAGTGTGAAGTGTTGACCTTGGTCAACATGGGATCATCCCTGGTTATTGAGAATATTAAATCACCTCAATAGTAGTTTTTAAATTAGTTACAACTATGTGTTAAATCATATGAGAGGTATTCCTCTCATTTAAATCTTGTTCTCAATTAATTCAACATGAGGTAGTGACCATGGTCTATATAATCTCATATTGAATTATTTGGTGGCATTAAATCACTACCATGTTAGTATTTAATTGCATGAGGTATGGAACCTCATTTAAATCATCGTTCTCAAATGATAAGTATGAAGAGGTTGATTTTGGTCAACCTAGGTCATATATTATTCATAAGAGAAATTAAATCTTAAGAAGATTCAATGAGAGGAAATTATTTCTCCAAACCAAGAGAAACCCAAATTTCAACTTCCAATGAGAGGAAATTATTTTCCTATTATTAAATAAGGAAACCCTAGCTTAATGTATAAATAGATGTTAAGTAGTGATACTAGATCAATTGTGTGAGCCATTAAGGCTAGTGAAAGATTGCCTAAGTGTTGTTTGGTGATTGTATCCTCGTATTCATTTATAGACGCTAGTACCGGAGACTATCAAGAGGAAGAGGTCTTCTACCAAGAGGAAGAGCAAGAAAACTTTGATCACATCACCAATCAAGGCAAGCTAACACTCTTGCAAGGTTCCCTTGTGCAAAGCTCTACTAGAGCAAGGCACCATTACATTTTACTTTATGAACCTATCCCAAGTTTTTACTTTACAAGTTTTACTTGATTTCATTTATCAAAGTTACTTTTTGATTTATGATTCACTTGGTTGAATTATAGAGTAGTACAAGAGCATCACACTTAGCCTAGCAAGCTCCAAGATACTTAGCACCCCTCATGACTAGTTGCTAGTGCTCAATATTAAAAGTGACTATTCTAGTTGGGAACTTGTGAGTTTGAAATGACTTTGAAAACCTTGGAATGATGAGTCATTCTATTGAGAGATTTTGAAGGTGAATATGACTGGTAAATGACTTGGTGAATTTTATCAAAAACACTGATGGTTGGGTTCGGATGCGATACCATTCCAATTTTACAAGTACCCCCACAATACCCAATATGGGTAAGGGCTTAACTAGAAATTTATGTGCTTTAGTATGGGTTCCCTCTGAACAAGCGTCATCGGGGTTAGGCCGAAGGCTGCCTCTACAACAAACACAACGATACGATATGACGTGAAATGAGGTGAATGTCCGGCCCAAGCCCTGTGCGATTCCGGGTTGACTGCGGTTTTCACCGGGAGGCCAAGCTCATGGGGAGAGGTCCCTATACTAGAGTATGTAAATGAAAGGTTAGGATTGGTAGTTCGCGTACTGCGTACGATAAATCAGGGCCAGTTACCCCTGACGAACTATTGCAATTGTTGTGGCACAAGTGTACAACCTCTGCAGAGTTAAACCTATTCGAATAGCCGCGTCCTCGGTTATGGACAGTTGGAAAGGCCATACTGTTCCGTCATCAGAACTTTTCCAAAAATATGAATGGTGACTTGTGACTTGAGTTTGAAGGAGATTATGAAAGGTGACTTTGACTTTGAATCACAACTGAGTTGTGGGAATGACACTAATGTTCCCACTTGAGTTAGTTGAGCAAATGAAGGTTTTTGAATTATTAAAGGGTTTACGAAATAAAACTGGCTTTATGCAAATGAAACTAGAGCTTAGCACCCCCTTACTATAGTTGATAATACTTACCTTAGTATTAGTTTGCGAGTACTTTAAAGTACTCATGGCTTTGTCCCTGGCTATTCAAATGGCCAGACTATGAAGACGAGTACCAGAACCCGGAAGAAGGACAGCAGGACGTCTACGACAACTAGGATCACTCCTGACGTCAACAGTTGCCTGTGGAATAGATGGACTACTACTACGCTACTTTCGCTTCCGCTATGTGTTATGTAATGAATAAATAGAACTTCTATTATTGTAATAAGACTGGATCATGTGATCCTTTATTTGTAAGACGATTATGGTATGTAATGAATGATGTGTTGTGATATCAATCTATTATGTCTCGCAAAAACAATATTCCTGGGATTGTGAGGAATGGCATAATAGGCATCTGGACTTAAAAATCCGGGTGTTGACAGGGGCTATAAATACCGTCGCCTCCATTCTCGTCTTCTCCGATTCTTCTCTGCCGCGCGCCGAAAGCCTGCCGCTGCCCGCCGTCGCCCTCGACGCCGCCCGCCGTCGCCCTCGCCCTCGAGCCGCCCGCCGTCGCGCGCCCTCGCCCTCGACGCCGCCCGCCGTCGCCCGTCGCCCTCGCCTCGGTACACTGCCGCGCGCGAGTCGTGGAGAGATAGGGGCGCCGCGGCCAGAGGCCACCGGATTTTTTTTTTGTTCTTTTTAATTTTAACTAGTTAATTAGTTTAATAAAAAACGGTAAAATAACTTAAAACTTGATAATTAACAAAAAAAACCGTAAAATTTGATAATTAACAAAAAAAACGTATATAAAACTTAATAATTAACAAAAAAAAACTTGATAATCAATATATATACAACGACCCCGCGCGTCAATGTACAACGATATGATCCCGCTTTAAAAAAATGTACACGACCCCGCGCATATACGGAGAGGGGGCGGCGAGGAGGGCGGCGATGCGCCACCCCCCTCGCCGCCCCCTCCGTATACACGCGGGGTTTTTTTTGTTCGCGGCGCGTACTGCTCGCCGCCGTGGAGAGAGGAGAGAGGCGCCGCCGTGCAAAAAAACTAAAATTTCACTTAAAATTAAGTTTGTCTAAAAAATGAACTAATTAAAATTTGACTTAAAAAAGAACTCAAATTTGACTTACAAAATTTGACTTAACCACCGCGCGTATACGGAGGGGGGAGCGAGCCCCTCATCGCCCCCTCCGTATACGCGCGGTGTTTTTTTTGGGATCGAGAGGGGGCGGCGAGGGTTATACATGTGTGTTGTCCTCGCCTCCCTCTCCGTGACGCCGTCGTCTGCCGCCCCGTCTCGCGCTCTACCGCGACACCCTCTCCCACCCCTTCCTCGCCCCCTCCTTTTGCCACCGCCCTTTCGCCACCGCCACCGCCACCGCCCCGGCCCCCTTCTTCACTTAATTAATTTGTTTTTACTACATGTTTTCAGGACTGACATAATGGCGGACGATAGAGCTGACCCGATTATGGACAACTATGATCCGGACGGTGAAGCCCATATGTTCGGCATCATAAACGGCGATATTCTATATGTGCCGACCGGACAAGAAGAAGATGATATCTCTTCTTATCTGAACCTTGACGGTGAAGATGAAGGGCGCCGTCAGCAAGATGATGCCGAACAAACGTCGATAAACGACGATCTTCAAATGGAAGTAGCAACCACCTCCGGCGCCGAGGTATATATATACATTGAGCCTCTGGTGATACAAACTAACTGATTTGAATAAATATGTGTGTACTAACGCGCGCGACTCTCTTTCTTATTTTAGCCCTCGGCCGGATCGTCGAAACAATCGAGTACGTTGTCAAAGCGTGGCGCAACCAAGACGATGAAACAAGGAGAAACATGCACCATCGAGGTTGTCGACAGTGCAACCGGCAGGCCGCTGGAGCCCCGCAAGAACGCCACCAAGTTTGTCAGCCAATGCGGAGCCGTTGTTAGAGACAACGTCTCGATCACCGTCCAGGAGTGGAATAAGCCAAAGAAGGCACGAATTGGTTTCACTTTTGTCGATAAGAGAACAAAAAAAGATTGCTTAAAGAAGCTTATGGAACATTTCGTTCTACCTCCAGAATACAACAAATTCGATGAGGAGGGTAACAAGATTGAGGAAAACAAGGAGAGGAGGAGGCTAGTCAAACAGTTCGCTCTTCATAAGATGGCCAACGCATTCCGGAAATTCAAGCAAAATCTAGCCCATGACTTTGTCAAGCAGAACAAGACTCCGGATTTCAAAGGACAATATGAGAAACTGAAACATGATTGGCCAGAATTTGTGAAGCAAAAGAAATCGGAGCAGTTCATTCAAATATCGAAAAAAATAAGGAAAATGCGGCTAAGAAGGAGTACAATCATATTATGGGGCCAGGAGGGTATCGCCTTTGGGAGCCTAGGTGGGAGAAGATGGAGAACGAGCTGAGGGCGCGAGGAATCCGTCCAGGTACGGAGGGATGGGACCCAAGGGCCAAAAGCTGGTGGTACGGGCATGGGGGAACGCTGAACCCGGAGACAGGGGAGTGTGTTTACCGGGGCAAAATAATTAAACCCACCCAAGCCCTTATTGACGCAATGAGGGATGCTCAAGAGGGGAAGATCAAGTTCAACAGAGAGAACGACGCGCTGACAAAAGCCCTCGGGAATCCTGAACACGGAGGACGTGTACGAGGCATGGGGCACATTCCGTGGAAAATAGGGTTCCCCCAGAACGATGACCCGTACGGTTACAGAAGCCGTAAGAGAAAGATGGATCGGGAAGCAGATGTTGTGGCGCGGTTGGCATCGGAAATGGATGTGATGAAGAAAACCGTGAGTGTACTAGTAGCCGAAAGAGATGCAGCTCGGGCGCAGCATGAAGATCATCCAGCGGATCTCGGAAGCCAGCAGCGGAGAAGCAGCGTGGCTTCCACGGAGGCCCCACCGGCTGGTGCAGATGCACCGACGATCGAAATTACTGCACCGGAGCCTCTGGTGGTCGAAATTACTGCACCGGAGCCTCCTCGCTACCCCGTGGACGATATAAAGGAGATGAAAGAATGTCATCTGTATTATCCTATCGGGAACATGTCCGTGAAGGTAGCCATCGGCAGTGCTTTACCATGTTTACCTGGAGCACTCCACCACAACAACCCCATTCAAGATGGCTATGCTCGTGTCACGGTGGAGGACATAGTCCAAGGGTTTGAGGACCTGGAGATTGACATTGCTACACCTGAAGGGGAGAAAAGACTTGGAGATGTCAAGCGCCATTTCATTCAATGGCAAAAGAAGTTTATCAAGTTTCCAGGCGAGGCGCCAAGGACAACAAGTTCACCTACACCTCCGTCACGTCAGCCGACGCCGCCCCCCAGTCCACAACGTCCGGCGGGTGATCAGCCGCCACCCCCCAGTCCTCGTCCGGCGGGTGATCAGCCGCCGCCCCCAGTCCTCGTCCGGCGGGTGATCAGACGCCGCCCCCCAATCCACCTCCGGCAAAGAAGCAGAAGCAGTCCTGGATTATTAACCCGGACCCTTATGTACCTAAGACCACAAAGGTACCGGAGCCATCACTGAAGCCTCTCCCCACAAGGCCTTGGGAACGTAGTGCCGAGGAAACTGCCGCGGCCGCGGCTGCTGATTATGAGAAATGGAAGACGGACTGCAAGAAGAAAAGAGAGCCGGAGCCCAAGCCAGTATTTTCTGATGACCAAAAGAAGTGGGCTAAGTCATTTTTGAGCACACCGTCCCAAGCCGCGAAGAATCTGCCTGACGACTATGCACGTGAACTTCGTAGGCAGGCACTCATGTTGAAGGAGAAGAAGGAGAAAGAATTAGCAAGTAAAAAAAGCGGGAAACAAGTTGCACAGCTCGGGGAACAAAGTAAACAATCGATTGCCCCGCTCATAGTGGAAGCCGCCGGTCCGGATGCCCCCGATATCATAGCAGCTGCGGAAGCACAGGGATTGACTGTAACGAGTGCCAGAGAACAAGCGGCCAACTTAGGTATGACTCTTCGTGCAGTGTTAGGCCTTGAGGAGGCGCCAATGAGTGAACCAGTAATTACATATGTGCTGAATGGGCCCCTCGTCGAGCCTGCGCAGGAAGAGGATCTACCTCAACAAATGAAAAATCTGCTAAATTGGTACAAGGGTTACATAAAAAATAAAAACGCCAAAGAATATATGTATGCGGAAGTTAGACATGAGCATCACTTCAAACATTACTATGTAACAATTCATATGAGTGAATTGTTCCAGCTTTTCAATCTGCGCGAGCTCGACAAATCTATTATCAGTTGCTACGTTCTGTAAGTGATTTATTTCTACCCCATCTCGTTCATTGCCTGCACTATATATATGTCCTAACTATATTGTTGTGTACGCTATTATGCAGAATGAAGATTGAGGAATGCAGAGTAAAGAACATCCATGATGTTGGGTTCATTGACCCACACATCGTTAATGGATATGTGTTAGAAAAACACCCCGCCGACGTGGAGGAAGACCTGTGGCGGTTTCTTACAAAGCAGGAACTCAAAAGTGATATTCTATTTCCTTACCATTTTGGGTGAGTGTTTCTGTCTTGAGCACATTCTCTTTTGTTTACTCCATGCATGGTATGTGGCAAATCGATGAGTTATGCATGACTGTGCATGTATCGTGTCCGCAGGTTCCACTGGATTCTGCTAGTAATTCAATTTCACGACTCCAGAGTTCTCATCCACGACTCTCTGAATATGGATCCAAAGCTTTGGGCCAACATTAGAAAAATGATGTAGAAGTAATTATTTTCATTCATTTGCGCTCTATATCGATCGGCCTATTTCGTTCATTTCCTAATATCAAGTAACTAATAACTCTCTTGTTCATTTAATTTTCTTTGCCTCGTAGGGTTTGGAGACGGTTCGTAAATGAAAAGGTCGGTGAATTCAAAAAAGAGCTACAATTTAAAAGGTCAGTGGCTGGGACTGGGGATATTCAGCCACCGGGGACCAATCTATGTGGATACTATGTTTGTGAGATGATCCGGAGATACACCTCTGAGCGGGTTCCGACTGATAACAATGTCAAGAGGAATAACCTCCGGGAGATGCTTAGTCCAGAAGCTCGCTTTCGACCACTTCAAGAGGAACTAGCTGGATGGTTCAGGAGGGAAGTCGTCGATCCTAAAGGAGAACACTATGTAGAGGACGTAGAACTTCATATGCATTAAATTATGTATGGAAACTTGTTCAAAATTGTATATGGTCATCCGATGATATTGAATATATATTGTATATTCCTCTTGAATTCTTTTCGGTTCTAATTTCAAATTTGATTGAAATTGTACATTCATATGCATGTATTATGTGAAACTCCTTCAAAATTAAAATAAAACACAAAAGAAATAAAACAATACAGGTTTAGGGGGGGGGGGGGCTAAAACCCTAAACCTGCGGCGGCCTTTAGTCGCGGTTGGCCAGGAGAACCGCGACTAAAGGTCCTCCGCCCCGACGGACTGTTGGCGGCCACGTGGATGTGCCTTTAATTAGTCGCGGTTCGTAAGAAACCGCGACTAAAGGGGGGGCCTTTAGTCGCGCTTGTTTGGTCGCGGTTGCGCAACCGCAACTAATGGCAGTTGCGAACCGCGACCAAAGGCCCTTTTTCCACCAGTGTAGGAGCAGTAGTCCAAATTTGGTTTTGCTTACAGCAGCGGTAGAAGCCATCTAGACATTAGTTGTCTAGGTCGGTCACTGTAGCACACGGTCACTGTAGCACCGACCTAAAGCCTCTATATAAGGAGAGGCACCCCATATGGAGAGAAGCTAGTTGCAAGCCAAGATGTAGTAGAAAGCCTGTGTGTCAGGTTGAAGCACATATGTATATGTGTCATACATATATGTGTGTAAGCTAGTGGCGGGATGTAGCTCCTCATATAAATGCATTTATTGCATGTCAAGTATGTGTTGCTCGTAAGACATTAGTTGCTGAGTTTGTATGAGATGTAGCATATGTTGCTATATAATAGTGAAAGAGCATTTGTTGCTCAAGCAAGTTTCTCCCATGTTTCATCTTCTGTTCTCCTTGCTCATGTGCGTGTGTCCACTAAGAATGAACTGAGAGATTGAGAGAAGGCTGCACCCAACATTTGGTATGGGTTGGGGCCAACAGTAAACTGTTTTGAAGTACATACCACAAAAGTATTGGCTCTCACTACATCAAGTGTTGTCACCCCCAACAGACGCTTAGGATTGTATGTCCCAGCTTTTTTTAAATATTTCAGCAGCAACTGGTACGGTAGAATTGACAGGGTTACTGATAATATTCACAATTGCATTTGGGCAGCATTTTGCAATACCCTCACAAAGAGTCCGGACAATTCCAGCATTGATGTTGAACAAATCGTCCCTTGTCATCCCAGGCTTTCGAGGGATGCCAGCAGGAATGATCACAAGATCCATTCCAGTAAGAGCATTTTCCAATTGCGGCTGGCCCACAAAACCACGCACCTGTAGAAATAATATTGTATCATAATTGTGCTAGATGATCAGAATAACTTTAAGGTTCGAAAATCGGATGATAATCATATGAATGCCAGAGGGCGGTCAAAGATATGTGGGAATACAATCACAAATCAATATCTTTTAGAAAAATGCAACTAGGCTATATATGTTTGATCCACAATTTACTGCTGAATGATAGGGTACTAGGTAAGTTTCTCCTGAGATCTCTGTAGAGCTCCACATTCAACATGAATTACAAAACTATGCGAATATCACTGGAAATTAGCTACTTATTTTCCTGGATTATAAGTTTATAATAGTTATAGCAGGCTAATGCTAAGATTCTAGCGTATTTGCCACAAGTACATACACTTGAGAAGACAAATTTGCCGTCATTTGTATCATATGAATATGACCTAAAAAGTTCAGATGGAGAGCAATTGTACTAGAGGCCTAGCAACATGCAGCTACAGTATCCTTTCAGAATCAATTTTCACTGATATCATATAGCAACTTCGCATAAACAGGAAATAAATACAAGGTCGAGCAGCATACCACAGCACCAGTGTTCATGTGGCTAATGTCAGCCGTGACACCAGGCGTGTTGGCAACATCATACAAATGGAGCACCGAAACAAGCGGGTTCATCTTCATAAGCAGCGAGAGTGGCTGGCCAATCCCACCAGATGCACCCAGGACTGCAAACTTGAATCCTGGTGCCGCACCTTTTGCACGGCAATTAGAGCCCCTCAGGATGGAGACCTCCTCCATCTACAAAATAAGGAAGGAGAACAAAAAATTAAGCCCAGCAGTATTTGTCAACTGCTGCTGCATGTCTGAAGCTGAACCCGAGGTTAAGTCTGAAATTCTAAATTTAGCAATTTATCATTACAACATCCAATACATTCTCCAGCTAAGAATAGTTCAAGTGTGATTCTTAGTCTACTACACAGCTAGATAGCTCATTGATCTGAAAGTATCATAATAAGATAGCATGCTTGTGCTTGTCAGTTAGTTCATTCTAACTGAATATGTGTTCTACAGTACAGGGTTCAAACTACACAGAATCTGCGAATAACAGTAGATCCTGATCATATCCCCTAGTCGACAAGTAATCGTCAAAACATTTAGTAAAAACTGCATGATTTATCAGCCCGCTGGCATTTGATCGGCTAATTTTAGAAATCCGCATCAGAGAAGTACCAATTATCCATTACAATGGCAACATAGACAGTTTAGGGAAATTTTCTGTTAAGCATTTTGCTCTACACGCTCGATGGCAACATTACAACTAGCCGCCCACTCCCCAGCTTCTCCGCCCTGCCTAGGGCCTCCTCGCGCCAACAGCACCCGCTGCCACGGCTAGCACCTCGTCCTGCCGCACTAGCACCACCACCTCCAGCAGCCGCAGAACCACCACCACCAGACCCGCCAGCACCATGGCCCTGCGCCGCCAGCGCGCCATCCGCGCACGCTGGTGCGCCACCACGGTCAAGGGGGTCGCCTTAATTTGGCCGCTGGAGTGAGTCAGCCCCACCAGATCGATCCAGACCCACAGACAGGCCGATGCCACCCAACAGGGTCTAAGCCACCAGATCCCAACGAATACCGACAAGATCCGTCACGCCATGCCGAACCTTCCCGCATAGTTCGTCGTCTTCATGTCAAGTTGCGCCCGAGGCCAAGCTCCCACCGCCGCTTGACGCTTGTGGGCTTTGCCCGCTGACGAGAGCCGACGGCGACGATGGGTCGTGGCGGTAGAGGCTTTGGATTCCGGCCGCGCTGTCCTGGTGAGACGACGCGGGGGCTCGAGTCTTCCTTCAAAGGTCATTGTTTGTGGCATTCAAACACCGGACCCGTTTGTATTTGTATAGTGCTGGTCGGGTAAGACGCGTTGAACAGCACAGTTCGAGTCGACAAATACTCCACGATTCAGAAAAAAAACTGGAAAAATAGATTGATATAGCCAGCATCTTCTTACGTGATCAATAAAATTTTATAAGTCGGTTAGAGAAACTTTGGCGGAGTCTTTATATCCCATTTTATTCCTTATAAACCAGAGATATAAGGGAAAAAAAAACATTCACTCTAGCACATTTTCTTAAAATAACCCGTTATTTAAAAGCTTTACATATATATCTTTCCTAAGAACTATTCGTCTAGTCTATAGATTTTACAGAGAGTCGGCGTGTTTCGTATCTCATTGTGCATCGTCCCACATAAAAATCCTCGGCTGAAGCCCTCCGTCAACCTGCTTCGTCACTCTCCTCTTTCCAGCCCTTATTTTTTGCCGCGCCGATGCTAGCATGGACCAAAACATGTTGTTAAAATTTATGGTTTTGAAATGCATTATTATGGAGTTTAACAAATGAAGAAAATAATTATGAAGACAAGAAAAAGAAAAAAGAGGGAAACTATGAAAGCATCGTTCTTTATAATACACCGAGAAAAATTTCAGGCAATGTATTTTTAGGTGCTATGCTAGGGCTGCTCTTCGTTTGGTTAGCAAACAATAAAAGGGCATGCTATCGGCTACCAATTATATACGCTTGCACCATTCGTTGGCAGAACAGTGCCTGTAGCTCAGTGGATAGAGCGTCCGTTTCCTAAGCGGAAGGCCGTAGGTTCGACCCCTACCTGGCGCGCAATTCTTGTTTTTATTCATATTCCCCGTCCAGTTTACTGGCCCTTATCTTAATCTTTTTTTTTTTACACAGAAAAAGATGTGCCATTTTGTCCAAAATTGTACACTCTCTGTTCCATAAAAAAGATTCTCATCTACAATTAAAACATATCTATATATATACCTCCATATATATATAGATAAAATTGAGAAGATGTATTTATAATTAAAACATGTATATATACCTCCATATGTAGATAAAATTGAGAAGTTTTTCTTTTAGAAACCGAGTGAGTACAGTCTTACCTCCGTATTTAACTTGTTTGCCTACCCCGAACGGAGGCAAAAGGATGGCGGAATTCTCGGCGTTTCGTTCCCGCCTGCTTCCCCGTCCTCTGCACCCCAACCGTCTCCAACCAAGAATCCTCGTCACGGCCGCAGCGATGGCCCCCGCCGCCGCCGAAACCGTCCAGGACGAGCACCTCAAGGCGTCCCCCTCCCCTTCGCCGGCGCTACTGCTGCTCAAGGTGAAGAGGCTCTCGCCGAACGCCACCCTCCCTTCCCGCGCCTCCGCGGGGTACGACCTCTCAAGCGCCGTGGAAACCGTGGTGCCGGCGCGCGGCAGAGCCCTCGTCTGCCACCGACCTCTCCGTCGCCGTCCCGGTGGGCACCTACGTGCGCATCGGTAACCACCCTACTTCTTCCTCCTCGTTGCTCCCGGCCTCCTCCTCTTCCTGCCATGTCTGTTCCGCCCCTAATCTTGGATTATTACTCCAAGATTGCCTGCTGTTGCTCGCTTAAGGTTCTGAAAGTCTGTCTGTCTCCAAGGCAGCATTTGCTTCAGGTTTCCAGTCTTGTGGAAGCTGTCGAATTCAGGTGATTCAGCTACAGGCCTACAGCTAGGGACACACCAACATTATCAAGGTGTGCTGCTTGACTCCATCTTTTCTTCACGTCCTTGCAGTTCAATGACATCACAAATCACGTCCTTGCCGGTGACCGGATTGGCCAGAGTGATGCTTCCACCGGGCTTTTGCCGGTGTCTGAATCGGTTGTCGCACATGCAGACGAGCCCGTTGCAGGTGTCAACTAGGCTAGGTGCATGCCCTTGAAGGTGTTGCCGGCTCACAGGTCTCTGCTCCCGGGAGGGCTAACGTCCGACGATGATGGCAGGTCCTCGGTGAGACATACATATTCTTTGGTGGCGACGAGCGTCCTAGGGCGGGAGCTCTGCATCTCGGTGGTGCGTGTGTCAACGGTGTCGCGCCAGAGCCGGCAGACGAGGCGGGATCACCGCCGGGCGCTCGAGGGTAGCCGTAGCAGGACCTCGACTAGGACGTCCGTGGGGAAGAACTCTGCCATCGCTGCCGTCTCTCATCTTTCCGGCTATTTTGTCCGTGTTTCTTTTGGTCTCCGGCCTTCAGCTTCTCGTATTGAATCAGGCTAGTAGTAGCCAACGAGCCCACGAGAACCCTGTGTCCACATCGGACCAGACCGGAATCACCCAAACGGAATCTGCACGGGATGGAATGCAAGACACACGGACCAGCACATCAATTAGTAGGAAAAAACACGATGTGGTGAGTTGTGAAGAAAGCAACTCTGAACCTGCTATAGTTGTACTGAGTATTGACACATTGGTTCTGACTTTGTATATTCGGTGAAGTAATGCCAGGAGCTTTACACTGTTTCATTTCATTGTCATATACCTTGTGAGAATCTTATCTATTTGCTCTCTCGAAGTTAGATGCAGTGAAATAGAATGTGCATCGAGCACCGAGTGTGAAGCTGCTCCGGAACTCATCCAACTTTGTAGATGAAGCCAACAATCGGCAATCCAATGCCCCAAAACAAAGAGTCGGGCTCAGAAACCATCAGGCTCCTCTGGAGGTAAAAAAAAATGGGGGCACCTCCACACTTAGTTAGCAGGCAAAACTACCTCTGTCAGCTCCATGCCATTGCCAGATTCATCAACCTTGGGTTGCTCCTCCACGCCTTAGAGCATCACCTTGAGAATGACATTGTCCAGGGCAGGAGGATCATCAACGGATTGTGCCATCACACCCAACTTAGACGAGCAGCCAGCCACATCAACTGCACAACTGAGCGAGGCTGCCCCCGATAGATTCCATTAGTTCCCTGCATAGCAGCAACCAGGTTTCGAGTAGACGTGCTGCAGCTCGACAACACGAAGACATGGTCTTTCTTTGTCGTCTATGGCCCGGCCGACCACCGCAAGTCGCTGGAGTTCCTGGGGGAACTTTCGCAAGCGGTGTAGGCGTGCCCCTTCCCTCTTGTGGTTGGAGGAGATTTTAACCTGCTGAGGGGTGCGGAGGATAAAAGCAACGCCAATATTTGCTGGCCGAGAGTTCACACCTTCAATGATTGCATTGCGGGTCTGGCTCTTCGCGAGATTCGTCGGGGCGGATCTAGGTTCACTTGGACCAACAAGCAATTGAACCCGGTTCGTTGTGTCCTTGACCGGGTTTTCGTCTCAGGAGACTGGGAAGTCCTGTTCCCAATGTGCTCCCTCATCGCGGAAACTATCATTGGGTCGGACCACGCACCCCTTGTGCTAAGTTCTGAGGAGGAACTTAGGCGGCGCAGCCCCCGTTTCTTTTTTGAGAAAGGGTGGTTTGAGAGACCAGAGTTTGAGGACCTGGTTCATCTCAAGTGGGGAGATCGCGAGGCGCTTGGGGGTGTCTTCTATGATCCGATCGACGCATGGCAGTTTGTCTCTTGGGGCCTGCGGCAGTTCCTGAAAGGCTGGGGGGCCAACTTAGGAAAGGAGGACCGTGAGCTCAAAGAAAACATCCTAACCCAGATACAGACTCTGGATTTAAAGGCGGATTCCCAGGGGTTAGATGATGAGGGATGGCCCTCCGATACCACCTGGAGCATCAGCTCACTCACCTTGCGAAGGTTGAGGAGCTTTACTGGAGACAACGCAGTAGACAGAACTGGATGATCCAGGGTGATGCCAAGACGGCTTTCTTTCACGCCATGGCGAATGGTCGGAGAAGGAAGTGCGCGATATCTAGACTGACCTCGGAGGGGGGCGTGATCTCAGACCCCAAACTCATCCAACACCACATTTACGAGTTCTACCGGGGCCTCATGGGGTCTGCTGGTAGACTCTCACAGGAATGGGTCACAATTTTGGAACTCGATCCAAAAGGTGAAATCGGTGTTTTGCTTGGGGGCGAAACACCGGGTTCAAAATGGTGCTTCCACTAGAATGTGGCTACACTGGTGGCAGGGGTCGGGGCCCCTCAAAGATCGTTTCCCATCCCTATTTGCACTAGCGGTTGATCAAGGTTGCTCGATCGCTCGAGCGAATGTAGATGGGATGTGGCAGATCCCTTTTCATCAGGCCCTGGGACATGCGGACTTGGCGAAGTGGGGCGAGTTTAGGAGGGAGATTGGGGTCTTCCACCCTTCTCCGGACCCGGATATCATCTCCTGGGCCCTGGAACCGTCGGGGAAGTTGTAAGATCGAGATATCGCCTAGAGGGGGGGTGAATAGGCAATTAAAAACTCTTACGGATTTGTCTTGTAAGAATGCGGAATTAAACTAACGTTTAGATTACAAGCACAAACACTAAATATGCTAAGCTCAACTAAGTGTAACAATAACAACTAGAGCTAAGCAAGATAGGCACAAGATATATGTAACACAAGTGATAGCAAGATATATGTACTTCAAGCACGATGGCTATCACAAGGAAAGAGAGCTCGGGTATAGAAATAACCGAGGCACGTGGAGACGAGGATGTATTCCCGTGTTCCCTTCCTTTGCAAGAAGGTACGTCACGTTTGGAGGAGTGGAGGTCCCACGAAGGATTCCCCAACGCCACGAAGGCTCACCCTATTCTCCGAGCCACACCCACGAAGGATAATGGCCCTTTCCTTATGGTTAGCTTTTCCTCCACTCCGGAGATGGCAAGCTCCACAACCACTTCACAAGCTCCACGAAGGAGAAGCCCGGGCATCTTCACAATCTTCTTGAAGAGATCACCGGAGCACCAACCGCCAAGCCAACTAGGAGGTCTCCCTCCAAGAGTAACAAGCTCACGGGCTCTCACTCGAACTAATCGTGGTGGAGAGCTCAACACAATGCAATGATGCAAAGCAAGAACACCAAAGGTGTTCAAATCCTTCACACTCAAATCCCACCAAAGCAACAGATGCTAGGATGAGATTGGAGAGGAAGAACAAAGAGGAAATCAACAAATGACTCCAAGATCTAGATCCCAAGAGTTCCCCTCACAAAGAGGAGGAATGGATTGGTGGAGTTGTAGATCTAGATCTCCTCTCTTAGATCCCTCAAGAATGAGCAAGAATCATGGGGGGAATCAAGAGATAGGGCAAGTTCTTCAAAGATGACAATGGAGGAGAGAGAGAGTAAGAACTTTTCTTGCCCAAGGTGGAAGAAGGCCTATTTATAGTGTAAGAGCAAATATAACCGTTGGGGAAAAGTTGGGCTAAACTAGTCGTTTGAGGCAGAGTCGACCAAACTGGTAGCTGACCCGGTAGTACCGGGCCACATACCGGGCTGCCTGGTAGCTGACCCGGTGGTACCGGGCCACATACCGGGCTGCCTGGTAGCAGCACCCGGTGTACCGGGCTGGCTACCGACTTTTCCGGTAGCAGCACCCGGTGTACCGGGCTGGCTACCGGAATCTCCTTGCTTCGGCTTCTTCTGGTAGTCCGGTAGCAGCACCCGGTGTACCGAGCTGGCTACCGACTTTCCCGGTAGCAGCACTCGGTGTACCGGGCCAGATACCGGAATTTGGGACTCTGAAAAACCTTTTCTTTTTCTTAAAAATAGAAAATGCTCCCGAACTCCGATTGACATGAAACCAATTTTATTGGAAAGATAACGACAAATAGAACCCCAACAAAAATTGGAAATATGGAGACTCCTCACAGAATATTATAGATGATTCTAGAGAGGGAGTATCCCACCGTTAAGAAACGGTGAAGTCGTCCAAACTCGAAAACGCAATAGAAGATGCATGCGGATTCCGTTTTCGATGAACTTGGGCTTGTTGTAAAGCTAGCAACAAGCTCAAGAACCTCACACAGAGAAACACCAAGAAGCAATAGGGATATGCAAAGTATGCAAAGTATTGAGCTCCCTAAGACGATGTGATCAAGTTACCCAACCGAAAGCCCCTCTTGATAGTGCGGCTATCTATCCTATAATCCGGTCTCCCATCAACCACCTTGAGACCGGTAAAAGGAAAACCTAGCAAGGCCATACCTTTGCCTTGCGCATCCCGCTTGATCTTGATGATAACTCTTCAAGCTCCACTCAAGCCGGAATGCCTCACTTGATCATTGTTGCTTCGTGAAGACTCACAAATGCTCCCCCATACACCATGATGGGAAAGCTCCATTGATGCACATCTTCACATGTCCATTATCATCCAATGGACGGCAAGCTTCAGGCATATGATCCTCTTGAGATGCTCAACTTGAACTTGCCCAACTCAACCTTGATGACGATCACCACTTGATGTCATCCTCTCATGGGCTATATGAGATCTCACTTTTGATGCATTCCCATGGAAAGATACCTAACCCACATAGACAACACAAGGGCACATATATCATGGGTTATTTCATAAAGCATAATTGACAAGGCTTACCATACCACATGACTTCATGTGGCACATTCTTCATGCTTCATGTGTTGACCAAACTTGAATCTATTCTTCACTCTTTGTATTGGTCAACCTTGTATCTTCTCATGCTTTATCATACTATCTTGAGGTGTATAAAGAATTCTTCATTTGTTTGCATGCTCTAAATCTTAGTCAACCATAGCTCAACTTATGAGACTATCATGACACCGACTTAGAGCCATAACTTGAATTCTTCACTTGGAATCAAGCACTCAAGATCTTGATCATTCATTGCTTAACCCATAAGCTAGAGCATGGCTAATATTGAGTTCCACATAGGAACTCCATCTTCATTTCTTCTTCTTGATCATATCACATATATATCTTCAAATCGATGATCTTGATGCCAATACACAAGGTATATCTTTATCTTCATGGCATCCATACTTGAAACCAACACATGGAATACAAGTAGTACCTATGGAATATTCCTTCATATAAACTCAATGAAAACATTAGTTCATAGGGGTTGTCATTAATTACCAAAACCACACATAGGGGCAATATACCCTTACAGAAGTTCTCCGTCCGTTCCCTTTACAAAAAGCTCTGCCAAGGAACTCCGAGGAGGCACTATATCACGTTGTGGCGGATCAGTGTTCCTCTCAAGATCCGGGTGTTCCTCTGGCAGCTGGCACGGAAACGCTTACCGTCCAGCGACAACATCCGCCATAGACGTGGTCCATCCACTGGCCGGTGTGCCCTGTGTGATGAGTGGGAGGACACGAACCACATCTTCTTTACTTGCACTCTAGCAAAGTTCATGTGGAGTGCGGTCCACGAGCTACTGACATGCTCCTAGAACCCCCTCATGTGCGGCGGATGTCTGTAGATTCCTTGATTCGCGGACGGGGCAGACTAAACACGTGTTCTGGATTTGTTGTGTGGCCCTGCTGTGGGCCTTATGGAATACTAGGAACAAATTTACCATTGAGGGCAAGTTCCCCTCGCAACCTGCTGATGTTCTATATAAAATGTACATGTATCTTCAGGTATGGAGGCCAGTGGCTAGGAGATGCGACTGAGAGGCCCTGGAGATGACGGCGGACCGGATTAAAGCGCTTCACGCTGCAGTTCGGGAGGGCCCTTCGTCAGCTTGATTTTATGTTTGCCCTATGTATCCCTAGCTCTTGCCGCATGTGTAGTTGGGGCTACCAGGTGTGCTTTCTACTAGTTATGCGCTCCCTATATGGATGATGGGTCGGAGACCCCTGAAACTGTTTCTTTCGTGTGTGTTTGTGGTGTCGTTCATCGTTTGTGTTTGTAAGACCTTTGTATGCTGCCGGTGTGGCTTTATTAATTTAAAGTAGGGCTCAGCTTGAGCCTACCGTCTAAAAAAAGAGGCTAGGACACCACTTCTAAACGGGCGGCGAACATGGCCTGCAACTAGCGGTAAGTGCCTCCACCTAAGCTGCAAGGAGAGGCTGCAACGACCTAAAATCATCGGCGTGCATGCCGGGATCAGCCGCGGGCACACCACCCTCAGCCGCAGAGTTGTTTGGATGTGCAACAACCGATGCCCAAGAGCGACGAGGTCGATGAGGTGGGGCTGGAGGCGAGCCGCTACAGGTGAGAGGCCATTGGCAAGCATGCATGCTGCTTGGACGAGGCGCTGGAGGCGCGTGGGAGTGGCGGCAAGGGTCTGAACCAGCTGAATGTCGTTCCTTGCAGTCCCGCTCGCGATGGCCAGAGTGGCCACATCCCAAGCACCGAACAGAGTCGCGGCAGTCCGCGACGAATTGGCCCGACGCCAGCACCAAAAGCAGAGGCCGAAGGTCCTCCGCTTGAAGGCGAGAGGAAGCCCAACCTCCTTTCAGGGAGGGCGAGCAACCGCCTTCTCCAGCCTCTAGCGACGCCGTCCCCCAGCATCCTCCCAAACCTGCTCCATGGTCGTCATGGAATCCTTGGAGACTATCATCAACATGAAATTCAGAGGGAGCTGAGTAGGAGGAGGTCGCGGGAGGGGCACAGAGCACCCGAGCGAGAGAGAAACGTGGGCATTCGAGGTGATGTAATGATGTATAGCAAATCCCCCACGCGCACAGCTCAACCGCCACACTGAAGCCATGCACGGGTCTTCTCCCGCAGCCCCGTCGATTCTTGTCGTTCCCGCCGCCGCCCCACCTCAAAACCACCAGATCCATCGTTGCTACGGCCAACCACGCCATTCACCCATCGTTTCCACGCGCATCGCCGCCGATTTGCGCATGCGCCGTGTCAAGATGCTTCCGCACCGCTGCCCCAAATCGTCGATGAGTTGGCTCGACGTGTGGCAGTCTGGTCGCTACACCGTCCACGGTTCGTCCGTCCATGCACGGACATGAAAACTTCCCCGACATCGAGAGCCTCAAGGAGGCGGAGTTCCTTGCACGAGAGGTGCACATCGTTAACCGCAAGCATGAGAATCGCCGCACATATTTGCATATCAGGGCTCATGAGTCCGACGGAGCGGCCATGGTGAAGCTCCGCCGTGAAACAGCCGAATCTCGTGCAGATGGAGCTGGAGTATTTCATGGCGAGAGACGCCGCCAAGAAGGAAAAGGGTGCGGGGTTGGATGCTTGCTCCTCCACCATTGACGTCTCATCAGTCTCCTTCTCAAAGTTGGACTTGGATTTCTAGAGCAGCCTTAGCGGCTCTCACGACGAGGACTGGGGTGATCTCTAGATAGGGTCGAGTTTTAGGTTATCGATGTCTAGTTCTATCGAAGTGTGTAAGTTTAGGGTTGCCATCAAAGTGTCGAAGTTTCTGTCGAAGATTAGGGTTGTATGTATCGTCAGGGTCGAGTTTCAATATATTAAACCGTTGGAATGTATTAGAAGTGTTAATATTGAACTAGAAGTTTATGCTGTTGAATTCAAAGTTTAAACTGTCCAAAGAAAAATAGGTGCCAGGTGACCTATTTTATATCACGTGTGCCCTATGTGATATGAAATCCACTTTTTTATGATGTGTAATTTTTACATCACCTATTTTGGTGCCTAAAATACATCACCTATTAGAAAATTATTAATTTCCGACCCGTGCAAAATTTGCCTGATGATGTTCAGTTCAAATCAAAGTCCTTGGGTCGCATTCGCTCAGGCCAAGGGCGAATATTTAGAGGGGTACTCTTCTTCCAAAGGCAAAACGATGGCGGGAATGCTCGGCGTTGGCGCCATCCGCTCCTTCCTCTTCTTCTTCCCGCACTTCATCTCCACCCCCGCCGCCTCCCGCCAAGAACCATCGTCACAGCCGCAGCGATGGCCCCCACCACCGCGGCCGCCGACAACGCTTCCCCCTCCCCACTGCTGCTGCTCAAGGTGAAGAGGCTGTCCCCCAACGCGGTCCTCCCGTCCCGCGCCTCCGCGCACGCCGCCGGGTACGACCTCTCCAGCGCAGTCGACACCATGATCCCGGCCCGCGGCAGGGCCCTGGTCGCCACCGACCTCTCCGTCGCCGTCCCCGAGGGCACCTACGCGCGCATCGGTACGTGATCACGCGGCCACCGCTTCCTCCTCGTTATTCCTACCTCCTCATGCCCTTGACCTATTCGACGGAATGCTTTTGCTGCTGCAGCGCCGCGGTCTGGCCTGGCGTGGAAGCACGGCATCGACGTGGGCGCGGGGGTGGTGGACGCCGACTACCGGGGCCCTGTGGGTGTGCTGCTATTCAACCATTCCGACGCTGACTTCGCCGTCAAGCCCGGGGACCGCGTCGCGCAGATGGTAATCGAGCGGGTCGCCACACCGGAGGTCGCCGAGGTGGACGACCTCGAGGATACCATCAGGGGCGACGGCGGATTCGGATCCACCGGCGTCTGATCTGACCGGTCATGCTAGATGGACGTAGGTCAAGTATTCTGAAGCATGTTCGTAAGGCTAGAAACTGAATATGTAACCTAGATGGACGTAGGTCAAGTGTCCTGCGTTCTGATGCATGTTCCTAAGGGTAGAAACTGAATACTACTCCCTCCGGTCTCTTTTAATTGACTCGACGGAGGGAGTACTACTATGTAAACTAGTTTGGCGTGTGGATTTGTTAGGCTGATGGTTATGGTGAAAAGAAAGAAACTGCTGATTGAATCACGATGTGTTGTTCTGAGTTCCCGTTATCTACATCGCATCTCTGAATTTTTCATTAACCCGTGATTTATTGGTCCAAGATTGCCCGTCGCTGCTTGCTTCAGGATCAGACAGTCTGTCTGTTTCCACGACAGCAACTGATTCAGCTACAGCTAGGGACACACCAGCATCGTCAAGCTGTGCCAAGATCCAAAGTATGGTCATAGCAAGCAGTTATGATCAGAAATTCTTAAGTGGTCTAATTTAGAGCTCCTTTCGGCAGCTTTGCAAAATGGTCATGCTGAACTAACTGCTGCTGCGCTGCAAGTACCATACTGGAAGTAGGAGGAGCCTATTCTGGTTACTGTTTGCGGCTATGTCTTGGACCTTATGGAATGTGCGTAATAAGATGGGGATCGAGCGTATCTTTCTGCAACGAGCCTCTGACGCCATCTTCAAATTCTTGGCTTTTTTTTGTAGCAGTTGTACCTGCTATGTAGGCAGCAGGACATAGACCGGCTGGACGGCATGTTGGAGGATTTTCTAGTGGCGGCTCATCGCTTTTCTACGCCTTCCATCGGTTGAGGAGCCCTATGTCCTAGGGCTGTATCACTTGTTTTATCTTTCGGGCATGTTGTGTTGTTGCCCCAGCAGATGTTTTATCCTTGATCTCGTTGTGTTCGAACTCTGTATGGATGTGGTTGCTTTATTTATAAAGCGGGACAAAAGCCTATTTCGAGGTCAGGGTAGAAACTGAATATGCAAGCTAGTTTGGCAATGGTTATGGCGAGAAGAAAGAAACTGCTGGTTGAATCATCACGTGTTCATGTACTGGATGTGTTATTCTGAATCCTGATTATGTACAACGCATCTCTGAATTTTCCAGCAATACATGATTCTTGGTTGAAGATTGCCTACTTGATCCACAGACTGTCCGTCTCCAAAGACCACATTGCCTATTCCGAGCTGCACTGATCCCCTGGATGAGAGCTTGTACTAGGAGCTGTAGAATTCTCTCCATGGTCTCCAACTGATTCAGCTACCGCTAGGGACCCAACATCAAGTTGTGCCACTCTGGTCATCTCCATCTTTTCTTTGCATCCGTGCTGTTTGGTGACATCCACAAGTACTAACTTTAGCAGCGATGCTAATGTCTACTCCGTCGCATTTCTGAACTTCTATGTTATTCAGGGTAGAAGCTGGATATGTCAGCTAGTTTGGCTCGTGGGTGGCTTAGGCTAATGGCAGAAAGAAACACCTGCTTTATCCTGATGTGTTCCTCTTCTCAATTCCTGGTATCTATATTTTTTTCCGAGTAAACGCCCTTTATCTACTTATCTAGATCGCATCTCTGAATTCTTCGCAAAAAGAGACGTCTCTGCTCTGCTTCAGTTTCAGACAAGCTTGTTATTCCTAAATGAAGTTAAAGTATGATGAACCATTTATGCTATGATGAGTTTGGTTCTGACTTTTCTTCTCATACATAATATGGTCAGATACTCATTTTTTCGAAAACCGTATCATTCTCTGGTCTGGTGAGATTATGCTTGGAGAAGACTACATGTTATTGTTCTGCAACGTAAAATGTGCTGCACTCGCACTGCTAGATGCTACTGGTTGGTTGCATGCATGTTGTTGACTCACAAGCATCATTTGTCATTCCTTGCATGAACTCACCACTCATAACGGTTTTAGCACAGGCTGGCATCTAATCACTTCTTATTCCTCTGTATATATTAACACCTGAAAAAGGCTCCAGGTGCCATCAACAATCGATTTTTTTTTCCTTATCTAGCACATTGATTGGTCTGCTAGTTCCTGTATCGTGTGAATAAGCAGCAGCGACCAGGGCGGGTTCGGGTCCAACAGGGTCTGATCTGATTGGCCATGGTAGATGGATATACGTGATGATGAGTTTGGTGAATGAACTGCTGGCCGTACCGTGTGATGTGTTCCATGTTAGTCAGGATGACAGTAACTGAATATGTTAGCTAGTTTGACATGTGTGTGGCTTAGGCTAGTGGTTATGGTGAAAAGAAACTGCTGGTTTAATGAATCAGGATGCGTTCTTCCTGAATTCCCGTTATCTGAAAATTCTCGCTATCTAAATGGTGTGATGTAGCCCCGCCTAACGACGACACTACACCATGGCCAAGGAGTCTCCCAAGTGGACCGACAACACGAACCCCCACTATATACGTCAAGGTGAACTCTATCCTCTGGTCGATCTCAACACCAACTTAAATGGTATGCTACCTCATGCCTATTATCGTTGTGTCATTAGGTGCCAACGTCGACAGGGACCAATAGAGAAGGAACTCCCATGGTGCAAGGAAGAGAGAAGAAGAAGAAGGAAGGAAGAGAAGGAGAAAAAAGAAGGAAAGAAGAGAGGAGGAGATCCTGCCGGTCTAGGACCCGGCCAACCGGATCCCTGGCCGGACCACCCGGTCCCAGGCCCGGCCGACCGGGCGGCACACCGGATCCGGTCGGTCGAAACAGGATCCCAGACCGGTGCCATCCGGAAGCAGTCCAGGGGCTCCGGGAGCCCCACCTGGTCACCATCCGGCCCAGCATCCGGTTTGAACCGGAATGGCCGGCCCCAGACCCGGTTGAACCGGCCCCCTGACCGGATTTCACGGGTCTGTCTCGACCAGATCTTCCTGGGTCGGTTATTCTTGTACCTTTTCGACCTGAGAAGCCCTGTAACCCTATATAAGTGCCCAGGGCGCCCATACCTGCTCTTTAGACATAGATTTGGGAAAAACTAGAGCATAGCTCAAAACCTCTAGGAAATTCCTCCTATGTTTCATCCAAGGCTACTCTTGTTGTGGATTGATTACTTGTGTTAGAGATTCTAGTGTGATCCACTCTCTCTCTCTCACCGGTATCCTTCTCCAACCCCGATCTCTCACCCCGGGATTCTATCTCGCGATCTCTCCCGGAGTGATTCTATCGGCGTGGTCCATCGAGCCACGGGAGTTTAAATTCGTTGTATCGGGTTGCGCGTGAGTGTGTGTTTGTTGTGTTCATCCTCGTGTTCTTCGTCTTCCCACCTCTCCCCTTTTGATTTCGGGTCGATTTCGCAAGATTGGGCCAAACCCTAGGTCTTAGACCTCATCATGGTGTCTCTGAATTCTTGAAATATGCAAGAGCTGTGTCGTTGCCTATTCGACGGTACCTCGGAGGAGGGATCCTCACGAGGGGGAGAAGAAGTAAGGGCCATTGGGCGGAGAGTCCTCGGGACGGTGGTACGCGATTTACCCAGCTTCGGAACACCTGCTCGATGACAGGGCCTACTGCTGCTTATCTGGAATTATCTGGGCGCTTTCGCGTTGTTACAATGAGTTGTGGTTGTCTCATTGCTAGTTCGAGATCTGCCCTAAAGGCTCCCCGGATCCGGCTTATATAGGCGCCCGGATCTAGGGTTTCTATGGAGAGTCCTACCCGGAATACAAGTTGCCTAACTACGGAATATTACATTGCCGTGTACGTCAAGGATCCACCTATGCCTAACTTGTCGTCATGGATCCAGCTTCCTTCATGGGCCTTCACGGATCTGACTCCTGGCATAGACCTCCAAGGATCCGGCTACCTCAGTAGGCCGGTTGGGATCCGGCTACCTCAGTAGGTCGGTTCGGATCCAGCTACCTCAGTAGGCCGGTTCGGATCCGGCTCCTTGTTCCTGGGCTGGACATCTTCCATCTTGATCGACAGCAACTGGGCCACCCGGTGGGCCATATGCCATCACCACCATCTGTGGGCCACCCGGGCTTGCCGGAATCAGACCATGTCGATGGTATACCTATGAAGTATATCCACAACAGTAGCCCCCGGAGTTCTCCGAGATTCACCGTTCTTCCGTCCATCTTAGCTTGCGCATGTATCTTCATCCTTTGGATGGAACGAATAATAGAGAATCTTGAAGGACTCCAAACTTCATATTTCCAACCAAGTATTGGTAGGAAACTTCATGATCCAATGGTCAGATTCTTCGGAGCTTCCATCCAACGGTTACTTCACGTAATCTTCGGTATGGATCCGACTAGCCAAATATAGGTTCGGATCTGACTAGCCAAAATATAGGTGTGGATCCGACTACAAAAATGTAGGTGCGGATCTGACTAGCCACAATATAGGTGCGGATCCGACTACCAAAAATTGAGGTGCGGATCCGGCTTCCTTCATATAGGTGCGGATCCGGCTACCAAAAATTGAGGTGCGGATCCGACCACCAAAATTGAGGTGTGGATCCGGCTTCCTTCATATAGGTGCGGATCCGGTTACCAAAATTGAGGTGCGGATCCGACTACCAAAAATGAGGTGTGGATACAACTACCAAAAATATAGGTGCGGATCCGGCTACCAAAAATTAGGTGCGGATCCGGCTACCAAATATAGATATGGATCCGACTAGTTAGCCAGATTTTCGCCATCTTTGAAAATTTTCTTGACATAACCATATGTAGCCCCCGAGCGTTGAGTCGGCTTGCTCCAAGGAGACTCGATGCTCAGAAACTTAGCCCCCAAGCGTCAAGGTGGAAATTTTTCGGCTTGTTGCTCCAAAGAGAACTTCATCGATGTAGCCCCCGAGCGCCAAGGTGAATTTACTTGAAAATCCGGCTTGGTGCTCTTAGAGTAGCTTTATCTTTATATGTGACTTAGCAATAGCGTAAATGCCAAGCATCTAGGCGGAAATTTCCAGCACTGATACTAGAAAGGAAATTACACTTTTCACGTAAGATCAAATCGCAGCCCCCGAGGGTTGGTTCCGGCTAAGCATAGCGGAATCAAGACTCAAGTTGCTTTTCCAGCTGTACACGCTACGGATCCGCCTAACCTTCTCTCATATGGATCCGGCTAGCTTCCCTTGGGCTTCGCGCGAGTGCTAGGCCAGCTTGAAAACACCTTAGTTCGAGGACTGTTGAAAGTCCAAGCGTCGTGTACCTGATACATAAACATAAACATAAAACATATTTGTATTAAATTGTTTCATTGATCATGTTCAACGAACAAATGTAAGGTGGAACAAAAACGGCCTTTGAACAAATGTTTTAAAGCTGAAACTATGCAGCAGTTGAACAACATAAAACTATCAAGGCGGAAACAACTCGACTATCTTGAACAGTTAATGTAATTTATATGTTTTAAGCAAGTGCTGGTTTATCCGTTCTTCTGGTTTATATGCTTGACTTTTCGCGAGACGGCAAACTTTAAACACAGAACATCTGCTGAGGCGATAGCGCTTAATAGTGAAACAATCAAGAACCTCAGAAACAGAGGCCGGCTTTAAGTACCGATATGTCACTACTAAGGAATCCACACATAAAACAACAGAAAACGTGTAGGCCAGAAAACTTAAGCTTAAGCTAACGCCCGAAGGCGGATTTTTCTAAAGTACTGGAGCCGTAAGGTGGCAAAACAGCACAAAGTTTTTCACGAGCTCGAGGCAAATCGTGAAAAAGATATGATCAACAGTGAAAGCGGTAAAAGACTCAAGACGTGAGTGAACCAATCTTAATCGCATGATCACAAAATATTAAAATATTAAATATAAATAGAGACTTAGCTGTTTCTTAGCAGAGCCAATGTTTGGTCGTGGCGGAGACAAATCCGGACATGGTGGCGACAACACGAATCCGACTATGGCAAAGTTCATAGTTTACGTAAACATATACCAAATTGATGTAGCAGTGCAAGCCGTCTCCCAGCTAACGGCTTAAACCGGCGGGACGGCTTTTGGTGATGGTCGCTCCAGGTCTTACTACTCCGACTGTAAGAACCAACGGAGCCTATAAAATTTCCGCCTAAACCAGATGAAGGCAGAGGCGAATGCGATGTTTGAGTTGCCGGAGTCGATCGCGGCAAGAGAGCACCAGAGGTGCCCGATTTGTCACAGTTCCGACATCCTCATCGTTCACCACGACACCGCAATGATTATGTTCTTCAATCTAAACCCGTGTGAGCTGAAGCATGAAGAGAGCTCCTTGATTTATTCAGCAGCCAACGTAACTAGTACTGTAGTATGTTGTAAAATACGACACCTCCTTTGGACTTGGGCCATGCTGCATCAATCTTTCTTTTCCTCCTGATCGATCTGCCCTTTGACGTGAATTCAATGGCTGCGTCGGTCAGCACGTCACGGACGGCCTCGAACCAGCTAGGCGGAAAAAAATTGATGACCTATGGATTTATTTCGTCCACAGTTGTCTTCGACCATATCACGCGCGCGGTTGTAAAGTCGAGCCCCCTGGTTCCGAGGTCACCTGTGATGGCGACGTAGATGTCTGCCACCTCTGCTCGCATGTGAGCGTAGGCGGAGCAGGCGGAAGTTCCTCGTCCGGCCGATGAAACAGAATCAGTAGTTCGGTTGTATATTCTGAGCCGTGCTAGCCGGAGCATGCTAGGTGGTCCAAAATTTAGGTGCGGATCCGGTTACCAAAATTTAGGTGCGGATCCGACTTTCAAAATTTAGGTGCGGATCCGACTTCTAAAATTTAGGATTTAAAATTTCGATCTAAGGCGGATTCTTCCTTGGGAAGCTCCAGCAACTCGGATGGTATCTTCGCGACTGCGTCCTGCTCAATGGCGGTCGAGTCTGCGTTACTTACCAGTGCGTTTCCGTCGGAATCGATGGTCTCGCCGATGAAGATGTGTATCCCGTCGATCGGGACGATGGAGAGCTTGACGGGGTCGGTCCTGGCCGGAATCCAACACTAGTACTGAGGGACGATCGGAAAGTTGCCGGTGTACAAGACACGCCCCACAGCGATGGTGTCGTCGAAGCTTCCCACGGCGGAACCCTCCCGGTTCCGGCCTCCAGACGCCGCTGGCCCCACGGTGGGCGCCAACTGTCGTTGCCTATTCGACGGTACCTCGGAGGAGGGATCCTCACGAGGGGGAGAAGAAGTAAGGGCCATTGGGCGGAGAGTCCTCGGGACGGTGGTACGCGATTTACCCAGCTTCGAAACACCTGCTCGATGACAGGGCCTACTGCTGCTTGTCTGGAATTATCTGGGCGCTTTCGCGTTGTTACAATGAGTTGTGGTTGTCTCGTTGCTAGTTCGAGATCTGCCCTAAAGGCTCCCCGGATCCGGCTTATATAAGCGCTCGGATCTAGGGTTTCTATGGAGAGTCCTACCCGGAATACAAGTTGCCTAACTACGGAATATTACATTGCCGTGTACGTCAAGGATCCACCTATGCCTAACTTGTCGTCATGGATCCAGCTTCCTTCATGAGCCTTCACGGATCTGACTCCTGGCATAGACCTCCAAGGATCCGGCTACCTCAGTAGGCCGGTTGGGATCCGGCTACCTCAGTAGGTTGGTTCAGATCCGGCTACCTCAGTAGGCCGGTTCGGATCCGGCTCCTTGTTCCTGGGCTGGACATCTTCCATCTTGATCGACAGCAACTGAGCCGCCCGGTGGGCCATATGCCATCACCACCATCTGTGGGCCATCCGGACTTGCCGGAATCGGACCATGTCGATGATATACCTATGAAGTATATCCACAACAAGCTGCTTCAGGTTCAGACATGTTTTGGGATAACACCAAAGAAGGTGTGAGTTACAGCCCGAAATAGAAAAACAAAAGAAGCAAAAAACAAAGAAGCTAATAAACGAAAAACTTTTCTAAGCTATGTACAGAGCAGAGACGCCTCAAGCATCAGGAGGACGGACATAGGTTCAGACAACCTTATGATTACAAAGATGAAGTTACAGTATAATGAATTTCACTTTATACTACTGATGTACTTTTATGTTGAGTTTGCTCCTTCTTTCTATGCTTGCAGCTACTTGTTATAATATTCTGAACCTAAAATCTGTCACTCACACTGCTAGATGCTATTGGTTGGTTGGATGTTATTGATTCATCACCAGCGTCCGAGCACGGGCTGGCATCTAATCACTTCTTATTCGTCTGCATGTATTAACGGGCAAAGAGCACACTGAAATTGCTCAGTTCTGTCAACAGTTGAATTTTCCATCGATCTAGCACATTGACTGATTAGTCTGGTGTTCTTCATTTCTTATCAGTGCCTATCTATGTACGCTTGTTCATTGTATCCGACAGTGACCTCATGCCCCTATCACCAGTGACATCATTTATACTTGCATTGGACTTAGATGGTATCATTATTTATGTATGTGTGTGACTTCGAGATACCTAAAATTAAAAATGACCTGACATGTATATTTTGTACATCTTCAATATGTCACTAACTTATCATCTGACTAATCCATGGTGAGTTGGGATAAAGATTATTAGAGATGGTCATCTGGATACATCTGACTATTCATGTTGCACTACGAAATTCTAAAAAGTTGTGAAAGTCAGAAAAAGAGCTCCTAGTGACACCGCTTGGTTCAAATTCAATGCTTGCTTCAGGTTCAGACATCTGTCTGTCTCCAGGACCACATTCGGTCTACGAGTACTGGGAGCTGGGATCCAATGGAAATAGCTAGGTCACACCCCCTATATGTATCCCTCTTTTCTTACTCAGATTCACCTAGATCACGCCAACATAAAGTTGTACCGCTAGCTGTGCATCATTTCTTTAATTCTCAGAACACACAGGAAGCAAAGTAGCTGAACCAAACAAACGCAAAGGCAATACGATCTCAAACTAAGCACGCACAGCACAGTTTCTTCAAGCTGTACTGAAAAATACCATCATCCTATAATGAAAAATGCATCAGCCAGTCTTCAATCATGTGCTACAGCAGAAGCAACATATCCAGCAGGAACTGATCAATGCAACAAAAGGAACAACCGGAAATTCGCTAAACTTACCAGAATTGTAGTTCAATTCAGCAAACAAAAACGTGTCCCACGGCAAATGGTCTGCAAAACCTAACTTTGTACAAGGCAGACAAAAACATCCATGCAATAAGAGAGCATTGTTCTGTCCCTTAGAAAAATAACACGAAAACATAGCATAGTTCCGTTTGTACAACTAGATAAACTGCATGAGAGATGCTTATATAGCGCAGGCGGGCAAAAACATCCATCGAAAGAATGATGCTTCTTCTATCTCTAGAGCTCTCCTTATGCTGCACAAGATCTGGAAGCTTCATTATTCCTTGCTCTATCATCAAGGAATCCTTGCCATTGTTTGGTTCCTGCCGACGATGGGTACAGCAGAGTAAATATGTCAGATGGAGCAGGATAGAAATGTACAGGTGGAAAAAAAAAGAATATAGCGGGTTGCAGGTCAGTGTCGAGCACAGTGTGCTGATACTTACAGATTTAGTTGGAACCTCAGAACTGTTCTTCTTTGACAGATGACTGTGGAATTCTGTAGGTAACTGCATCCACAGTAATGAACATAGCACCAACTTCCTCACTGAATACAAAAGAACAATGTTAGACATCTCTGAATTTGGATAGTCAAAACCTCATAAAAACATTCAGCAAAAAAAAGCATCAGTGTTAGCTAGTTTAGGTATCTATATTAAGAGCAAAGAGGTAAACATATAACAGCTTTCCAATTATAGATCATAATAATAATGATAGGCTAAATGAACCATAAGGCGTGTTAAATTTCTACATGACCTAAGAACTGTTTTTTCAGTAATATTACAACATCACACAGCCTCATAAAAATGTAGAATGAATTTAAAGATAGAAATCCCATTATCTTATCAACTAGTGGTAATTGAAAAAAGGACGAACAAGGTAAGTGAATAAACCAGACAGTACTGTCAATATCAGGCTAAGCAACAAAAATTAGAAGCATGGTGAGAGGTCAAACAAAAGCAGTCAGTTTTACTAGATGGTGATGGCAGCATTGAAATTCCACAAGCAAATTGACAGGCTGACAAACAAAGACGTTCTCATTCAGTTCTGATGGACAGTTAAATTTGAAGATACAAACCTATAATATCTTATTGCTATGATTTGCAAAAAGGAGAACACAACTTCAGGGAACAATATAATATGAACCAAGAAGTACGAGTCCATATCATGCTGACAAACAAACACCTTTTCAGTCCAAAAAAAATTGGAGAATGATTTTCAGTGAATGTTTCTAGACAGTGATACCACCACATACCACAAGGAAATTGACAGGTCGACCAACGAAAAAGCATGATCCAATTGACAAGCATGTATTACACGCCAACGCGTCTAATCAGTATGCATGCTGATATCACCATCCATACACATCGTGTTAATGTGTTAAATTGACTAGGACTCAAAAGACTTCCAGTAAAGACTATGCATATTTTCAGGTACGTCTACCGAGCAAAGAACCATATTCATCTAGAGCAATGACCCACAATATTAATCTCAACCTTGTAGTTATTCAGTCATGCAAAATTCTACAGTTTGCACACTGACTTGCAGACCTAAAGCAGGGAATAACCTCTGTTCTTTAAAACAGAGGAAAGTGCAATTGTTTTCACACGTTTGCTGATACTACAGATTAATAGTGCAATACTAGTAACAGAACAGAGGGAAGAAATTC
Source organism: Lolium perenne (assembly GCF_019359855.2). Taxonomy (NCBI): domain Eukaryota; kingdom Viridiplantae; phylum Streptophyta; class Magnoliopsida; order Poales; family Poaceae; genus Lolium; species Lolium perenne. Next base: position 395,913 of record NC_067248.2, on the reverse strand, counting down.
AGCATGCAATGAATAGAACATGAACACTGCAATCCTATTATTAAAAGGATCAGAATATGCATAAAAGAACACTACCATTATTTCTTAAGATAAACTTTCAGGTAAAAAATAGTTAAACTAAAAATTACAGGTCCATATCAGTTTTACTAGATGGTGATGGCAGCATTCAAGTTCAAGCATAGTTAGGTCAAAGACCAATTCAGTCAGTTTTACTAGATGGTGATGGCAGCATTCAAGTTCGACAAAAAAATTGTTAGGATGACAAAGAAAGATCTTTTCATTCAATTCTGATACTGACAAATTCAGCATGCAATGAAAGGAAGGTGAAAACTGCGATCATATTATCAAATGGACCAGAAAATGCACAAAAGAGCAGTACCCTTATTTCTTATCACTGCTATTGGAAAAGGGTAAGATCAACGGGTAAGATCAACTTTAAGGTAAAGAATAGATAAACCAAAAATTACAGGTCATTATCAGGCAGACACACAAATACCATCCACATCCACAAGGAAATAGACAGGTCGACCAATGAAACCTAAAGAAGCACGATCCAATTGACAAACATGTAGTACACTCCAACAAGTCTAGTCAATATGCAATTGCATGCTGATATCACCATCCATATACAGCGCGTAATTAACACGTTAAGTTGACTAGGACTCAAAAGACTTGCAGCAAAGACTGCATATTTTCAGGCGTGCCTACCAAACAAACAGCCAAATTCATCTAGAACAATGACCAACATATTAATCTCAACTTGCAGCTATCTAGTCATGCAAAGCGCTACAATTTCCACATCGACTTGCAGACGGAAAACAAGAAAATCCTCTGTTCTTGAAAACAGAGCAAAGCGCAGTTCTTTTGCATGTCATGATTAATTTAATCTCACACGTTGCTGCTATTAGTAACAGAACAGAGAGAATATGAGGATATGTTCGATGTTTATACCTGTAGATCTCGGTGTCCGTGCCGATGTAGGGTATGAAGTCGGTGTAGTAGTTTCCTCCGTTGAGTGGGCCGATGCTGCGCGTCTGCCTGCCGTCGAAGTCCAAGGCGATGACTAGATCGGCGACCGAGTCCCAGACGACGACCTCGGCAGCGCCCTGGGAGCGGAGAAGGGTCATCCCGGGGTGGCAGCCGGCCTTCTCGCCGTCGAACTGTCCCGCCCACTGCCACTGCGTGGCGCCGGCCTCCCCGGCGACGAGGTATAGCGCTGCGACCTCCTTCCTGGCGTTGTCGGCGCAGGCGACGGCGAAGTTTCCCTCCATCTCCCCGATCTCCCAGTCGGGCCTGGCGTCCACCTCGTGCGGCGCCGGGATGAGGTCTACGGTGCCCGTCTCGGGGGTGACGCAGAGGATGTGTCCGATGGTGGTGCGCCAGAAGGCTCGGCCGAGTGCGCCGACGCCCGAGGAGGCGATGACGGTCTCGGGCGCGCAGATGTCGGATCCGACGGTCCAGTCCCATGTGCGGGACGAGAAGGACTCGACCGCCCAGACGCCGTCGTGGACCTGGAAGGCGACGACGACGCTGTAGTGGTGGAAGCCGGCGGAGGAGGCATGGGGGGGCTGCTCGAAGGTGATGACGACGGCGGGCTCGGCGTCGAGGCGGTGGTCGCGGGTGTGGGGCGGGAGGCGGACCCGGCGGAAGGTGGCCGGGTTGGCGACGTAGTAGAGGCCGGAGGTGTTGCCGCGGAGGCAGACGAGGCCGCGGGTGGAGGCGAGCACGGTGACGGTCTCCGGGAAGACGGCAAAGGCCGGGTCCGGGATGAGGCGCTTGGCGGCCGAGTTGGCGGCGCGGAGCGGGTCGAAGGCGGCGTAGGCGACCGAGTCCCAGGGCGTGTGGTGGAACATGCCGGAGAGCGGGCGGGTGAGGGGCTGCGCCGCGTAGGGGTCGGCGTCGTCGTCGCACTCGAGCTCGTAGGGATCGGAGGACATGTAGTCGTCGTCGTCGGGGACGGCGGCGCGGCGGGATGTGACGGAGTCATCGTCGTCCGAGTCGTCGGAGGAGAGGTCGAGGTCGAGTTCGTAGTCGGAGCAGGTGGGGGAGCCGAGGGCGAGGACGCCGCGGTCGTCGTCGGAGGAGTCGGCGGGGTTCTTGGCGTCGAGGACGATCCACTCGTCGTCGGAGGAGAAGTCCATGGCTGGCTGGCTGGCGTGGGGTTAGCTAGGGTTTGTGGAGATCTGATCGGGGCGGTACAGGGCGATCATCGAGGAAGATAAATAGGGCCGGCCGCGTGGGTAGACTTGGTATTTATGGAAGTGAGACGTGGCCGCGACGGATTCTTTGCCAACGATCAATACGTACGTGGATCCAGTCGATCGCTATGGAGAGCTGAGAGCTGACACGTTTGATTGATGCGATTCGGTTGGTATGGACACCAACGACCGTTGCTTGAACCAGTGCGATCCATCCATATATAAAAAACAAAACATTCTTTTCCAAGGTGTACGTCTTTGAGTAACACGTAGTAGTATGAATGCATTTTTATTTTTTATTATTACTAGGACAACACCCGTGCTTCGCATATATTCCAAGTGTTCCTCTCGTCGGATGAGGGATGCGGCGCCCCACTAGCTGCTCCTTCCGATCAGGCGTCTCGTTACTAGAGCGTGAGGTGAATCCGGGGTGGGGAGGGGGGTGTTTGAGGGCACAGTGCGTTCGTGCAACGCCGTGGCAGGGCTCAACTTTTCGGCAAGATGCGGTGCGTAGGTAAAGAACGTCGTTGCCCCGAGTTAGGGAGGCACGTGGTGGAAGTCATCGGGTCCTCCACATGGGGGAGGGACGGGACGGAAAAATCCACAAACAAAAGACAACACAAAGCCATCTTCCATCAAATGACACAACATAAATTTGAGTGCTATAATAAAACTATATAAATACTTGTAAAAAAAGAACTGACGGACTTAAAATAAGTTGTACCGTAACGTGCTATCATCCTCTACATCTTTCAAACCTAAAGCATGATGAGAAATTCCCTCAAAAGCTTGGTGTGCTGCATCGAAGTTTTCTGGTCAATTGTAATAATGTTGTCACAGAGGACTCTAGATCAATTGTATCAATGCCTGGGTTTGGAATGAGTCTTCAAAACACTGAAAATCATTTTCGGCTCTGCCAACAAGTGCTCATCTCAGTTTTTGTAGTCTAAATTTTAATTTTTACTCCAACAGAAGGCATCAACCAAGTTGTTGGGGGCAAATATTATACCAAACTTAGGAAAAAAAGACCTGAATTTTTTTATGCCGTTCAAGAAGGCCTAGGAAAAAAAGACCTGATTTTTTTTCGATCAAGATTCTTTTGGAGAGGAGATAGTGAGAAGAAGAAATATCGGTTGACAAAATGGAGTGTCATTTGCCATCCAAAAGATCAAGGTGGACTTTGTGTTCATGATCTAGAGGTTAAAACCAGAGCATTGCTAGGTAAATGGCTGGCTCAGTTGCTAACTGAGGATGGTATATTGCAGAACTTGTTGCGGAGAAAGTATATTGGCTCAAAAGCAATCTCTCAGGTCATCTGGAAACCCGGGGATTCTCATTTTTGAGCTGGTATCATGGCAACTAAGAAGTACTTCTTTGCATATGCTTCCTTCTCCATTAGACATGGGTCTGAGATTAGGTTCTGGGAGGATAAGTGGTTGGGAGCAACCGCCATTCGAGAACAATATCCAGCCTTGTACAATATAGTACGTCATAAAGGTGATACCTTACATAAGGTGATGGAAACATCTCCTCCGTCTATGACGTTCAGGTGTGACCTTATTGGACCCCGGTTGGCTTCTTGGAATGAGCTACAACAAAGATTAGCTCCAGTCTAGTTGTTACAGGGATCTGATGAGTTCCACTGGGGCCTTACCAAAAATGGGGTTTTCTCGGTTGGGTCCATGTATAAGGCATTAATCGAACCAATTCAGCCGGTTTTTAATAATAAATCCATTTGGAAGATGAAGATACCATTAAAAACTAAGGTCTTTGCATGGTACCTTCCTCGTGGTGTTATTCTTACTAAAGATAACCTTCCAAAACGCAACTCGCATGGTTGTACGAAATGTGTTTTCTGTCACGACGAGGAGATAATAAAACACATTTTCTTCCAGTGTCGGTTCGCTAGGTCTACATGGTCAATCATTCAGATAGGTTCTAACTTATACCCTCCAAAAAACATTGCAAATATTTTTGGCAATTGGCTAAATGGGTGGATGCTAGGTTTAAGACTCTTATCAGAGTGGGAGCGATTGCTGTTATATGGTCGCTTTGGCTATGTAGAAATGATAAGGTTTTGACAATGAAAATTCTTCTCTTATGTAGGTCATCTACCGGTGTATAACTTTACTCCGTTTATGGTCGTCGCTTCAGCGTTTGGAGGACCGCGACCTCTTTACGGAGGTGTCTACACAGTTGGAGGAAATGGCCAAGGAGTTTATTACCCAACATGGGTGGCTGCATAACCGTAGGATTTTGCCTCATACGGTGTAGTTTGATTACACTTATAGATACGATCTTTTGTATTTCTTTTCGATGTGTCTTGGATCTTGGATGGCTGTGTGCATCTTAACTATTCAGAGGCCGGGTGTAATGCTTAAAACTTTTGTTATCCCAAGCAACCGTGTGTTTTCTTGTGAGATGCTAATCACTAAGTGTCAGAAGGATTTCGGCCATCATTTTCTTTCTCTGTTACAATCTCAAGTTACCAGCATTTTAATCAGAGTCAGCAACTATCCTTTTTGTGCTTTGGGACCTAGGAAGCATCGACGTTATTTGCGCCCACAATTTACAAATAACTTAATTAACATATATATGAACTCAAAGATTAGACATATACTAGTGCTTTTTGACTTCTTCCCACATGAATTGATTATGGTGATGAAAAGCATCGATGCACAAAGGCGATTAATGAACCAAGACCTTGGACTCACGCACCTAAAAATGGTATGTGTCCCCAACATGCATCTGCGAACCATTCTATTTGTACTTTACATAATGTTGTTTGCCATGGTCTGTTGCTTCCCATAATTAAACAATTCTCATTCTCACCTATAATTACCCTCTAGCGTGTTTTCTAATAATTTTGTTTATGATCATATCAGTATGGATAAGGGGGAAAGTTCTTCACATTTTATTCCCCAGTGTGGAGTTCCACGCGGCCATAGTGGTCGTTGCTGGCACCAATTGTCACCTGTTACACTATCTCACAAAGGCCCATCTATTACAGCTTGAGTATTGACGTAGAAGTGAAACTAGCGAATACGTGTGGAGGTTAGTTCATAAAACTCTCTATACTATATCCCCAACCCTTTCTCCTTTTTCTGTTGATGTTGATCAAGTGCCATCTTCCACACGCTAATATTCAGGACATGCCTCGGTAGGACAGTCAACACAGCTTCATCTTCCTCCACTTCACATGATATATAACCGCATCAGACTCATCCACAGAACAAAATATAGTTGGGCAAGTGTAAGGGTATTTTACCCTTATCCATTATTTTGGTAACAATCACACCGTAGCTACAGTATTGGACTAATGCTTGCCTACAAGATTATTCCTAGGTTTTAGTCCATCGAGCATAATGGTGTATCAGTAGAACAAGAAGGTGAAGGAAGACCCCCACTTCGATGAAAAGGGGAACACCAGTTTTCTTCCTCTAGTCGGCTTCTGGTCAGGCGGCACCGGGTGTGGCACCGGCCGGCCCGGCATAGGCCGGCTGTGGCGCCGGTGCACACCGGGCACCTTACAGTAAGACAACAACGCTCGCCCGGTGCTTATCCGGCGCCTCGCCCGGCGGCTGCCGGCTGTCCCGATCTACGTGCCAGCAGGACCGGGTCTCCCGTCGGACGGTCCGGCGCAGGACGGCCCCTATGCCGGTGCACACCAGACACATTCCAGGAAGTGAACAACGCTCGCCCGGTGTCTGCCCGACACCACGTCCGGCAGCTACCGGCCGGCCCGGCATGGGGCCCTGCACGACCGGGCGTCTCACCGGCTGGTCCGGCGCCTGGCCCGGCAGACTGGCCACCTCAACCAAATGCTAAGCTGGACACTTCCCCAACGGCTGGATTTTGACTTGGACTATAAATACCCCTTCACCTACCTCAGAACAGTTAGGCACTACACTATACTCTGTTCTTGAGCTCTCTCTCTCCCATACTCTATTCTTGCAAACACCAAAAGCTTCAGATCTCCCTCCTCCTCCACAAAAACTCAAATCCCTCTAGGGAATAGCTAGAGGAGGTCTTGATCTATAGTCTCACCGAGCCAAATCTTGGGAACCCTAGGTGGGCAGAATCGTCCGGAAGCATCCGGGATGTGGATTTGCTCCGACAAGGATTGTGAAGGTTTGGAGGCTGCCTCAAAGTCTACCACAAGTGAAAGAGATATTCCTTCGTGGGATAGGCTCGGAGAATAAGGTGAGCCTTCGTGGCATTAGGAAATCCTTCGTGGGATCCCCACCTCTCCAAACGTGACGTACCTTCTTGCAAAGGAAGGGAACACGGGAATACATCTTCGTCTCCGCATGCTTTCGATTATTCCTAACCTATCTCTTTACTTGTGTTATATATCCTGTGAGAGCCTTCGTGCTTGAGTTACTTGCATTATCATCTAGGTTGCCTCACCTAGTTTGTATTAGGCTCACATTTATATTCTGCAAAGCTTAATACTGCAAATAAAGAATTTAAATTTGTAGAAACCTATTCACCCCCCTCGAGGTTTACAATCTCTGATCTTTCAATTGGTATCAGAGCAAATGAAGACTTTAACCTTTCGGTTAAGGAGATGAAATCCAGATTCTTAGCATATGAAGCTGAGAAAAAGAAAAAAGAGGATGATCTCTAGAACCAAATGGCAGAAATGAGTGCCATGCTTAAGAATCTAAGTGGTGGGACTACTAATGGGGCTGCTACCCCTGGGGAGTGCTGAGCGCGGAGTTGATGAAGGAGAATTTATGCGCAACGTTGAGTGGAACCCCAAGAGAAAGGTATGATGAACACAGCAGGAAGTTTTTCCTCAGTAAGAAACCAAGGTTTATCGACCAGTAGGAGAAAAACGTTCTCTCCCGAGGTGTTGCGAACCAACTCGTGGCAGGGCGCACTGCCGGCGTCAGCAGCAACGTGGAGACCTGCACACAAACAACCAAGTACTTTGTCCCCAACTTTCAGCGAGGTTGTCAAGCTCACTGGTTTTGCTGAAAATAAAGGATTAAACGAACCGTGTGAAAAAAGAATTGTTTGCAGAGAACAGAATAGAAAAATGATGTAGAAGATTGCAATTAAAAGAAGAAGGACCGGGGTCCACAGTTCACTAGAGGCACCTCCCCAATAAATAAATATGCTGGGTAAACAAATTACAGATGGGCAATTGATAAACATAGATTCTCTAATGGTTGGTGCAGAATACATGCTATGAAAGTATGCGGGCATTACAACAATATACATAGACCGTAATCCAACTGCATCTATGACTAATAATCCACCTTCAGGATTGCATCTGCGACACCCTCCAGTATTAAGTTGCAAGCAACGGACTACCGCTTTAAGCAATGTGTGTAAAGTAAACGATGAAACTACCCTTGAATAGAACACCGCTATTTTCTCCCTAGTAGCAACAGCACATCTACAACCGTAGAGAACAAGGTCACTTCCCATGGTTAAATAGAGGCATGAACCCACTATCGAGCATAAATACTCCCTCTTGGAGTAGCTAGCATCTACTTGGCCAGAGCATCTACTAGAAACGGAGAGCATGCTAGATCATAATAACATAATACATAATCTCAACCAAAGCAATCTCTCTATAAATCGGATCCACATCAAACCAACATGTAGCAATTACAAATAGATGATCTTGATCATGTTAGGCAGCTCACAAGATCTATACATGAAGTACAACAAGGAGAGGACAGCCATCTAGCTACTGCTATGGACCCATGGTCCCGTGGAGGACTACTCACGCATCACCTCGGATGAAGACATGGCGATGTAGAGGCCTCCGGCGGTGATTTCCCTCTCCGGCAGTGTGCTGGGATGGACTGCAGAACCCTCCCGAACTGGGGTTTTGGTCTACGGCGGCGTCGGAACTTTTCGTGGATGGAGGCTCCCGTCTCTGGGGTTTTCCCGATACGAGGAATTAATAGGCGGAAGGGCGGAGCAAATGAGGCGACGAGGCTCCAGTACACGGGCCAGGCGTGGCCAAGGGTGGGGCCGCGCCTGCCCTATGTACTGCCACGTGGCAGCTCTCCTGCGCGTGTCCTTCTGGCTCCGTCTTCATCCCGTAAAAATAAGACTCTAGGCTTTTGTTTCGTCCAATTCCGAGAAACTTTCATGTACAACTTTTCTGAAACACAAAAACAGCAGAAAACAGGAACTGGCACTGCAGCACTGCGTTAATAGGTTAGTCCCAGAAAATGCTAAAAAGTGTGGAAAAGTGCACATAAAACATATAAGAATTGTAACAAAACAAGCATGGAGCATCAAAAATTATAGATACGTTTGGGACGTATCAATATCCCCAAGCTTAACTCCTGCTCGTCCTCGAGTAGGAAAGTGATAACAAACAAATAATTTTTTAGGTGACATGTTGTCACACTACTTTGATCAATCTAGGTGTAAAAGCAAACATAGCTGGAATCATAGAATCCTAACATAAGCATGATAGATATAATCAAACAATGAAACTTAATAACCATGCTAAAACATGAATAGTAATCAAACAAAACAAAATGTATAACGTGCATGGAAAGCAAAGTGATTGTCAAGAGCATAGCATAGATACATAATAAAGTGGTACTCAGCTTGTCCCATAAGTGGAAGCAAAACATAAATGCTTGGACACCTTTAAAAGATTATAAGGATGACTAGAAACAAAAAGTTTGAACAAGCAATACCATAATTATGAATCAATCAATAAAATCTTGGGACCATGCACATAAAACTAAGAATGACAACTATCCTCTCATAAGTGGTGCATAAACTAGAAGGTGGAGACTCAACATAAAAGTAAAAGAAGGGCTCTCTTTGAGAGGCAAGTAAGATCACTCATGTGCTAGAGCTTTTTATTGAAACAACAAGAGTATAAAATGCACTTTTGAGAGGTGGATGATGTCAACGGTAAGTACAAAGCATATGGGTTGTGCAAAAGTGCTACTTCTAAATCGGAAGCCTCATGCATAATTGCTACTAGTGCTCACACCTCGTCCTACTCACCTCGGATCACCATTAGCTCTCATCACATACAAGTTGTTTTAACCGAGTATCACAAAGGGGTACCCCCGCGCCTCCTGTACAAAGGTCCTAGGAGATGCATTGCTTTTGATTTCTCATTTTTAAAGCATCTTCAACTTGGGACATCCATACCGGGACGACACGAGCAACAGATAAATGGACTCCTCTTATTTTTTATTGCTAGAAGCTTTCTCATAAGAGATTGAGGATTTGTCCAACTGAAACTTCCACCATGATACATGGCTTCGGTTAGCGGCCCAATGTTCTTCTCTAACAAAAATGTATACTCAAACTATTTTTCATGGATAATCCCCTCCATTTCAGACAAGATGAACATGCATAGCAACCCACATGATATTCAGCGGCAAAGCACGCTGAGGTGTCCCCAGTATTTCAATGGTTATCACACAACAAGCAACTTAAAAGAGCTACGGTTACACAAGGAACACACGCTAGGCACAATAATCATTTTTGACTACTTTCCCATGAGCAACAAAAATATAATACTTTGAAATTTAAAGGTAGCACATGAGCAACCTACTATGGAATGGCAATGAAATACCACATATAGGTAGATATGGTGGACACTTTGGCATATTTGGTTTTTGGTGGTTGGATGCATGAATAAAATACTCACACAAATGGAGGCTAGAAAAAGACCGGGTGCGACCAACTAAGAGAGCATAATGGCCATAATCATGCACAACGACAAAATATATTAATCAAAGCATAAAGTGATACACAAGTTGCAAACTAAATGATCATAGAGGCAAGAATTGACTGGAATGTAGTCATAACATGTTGCAAAACATGTGCCAAGTCGACCCAAATAAAAACATTCGTAGGAGAATATATACCACAATAATATGCTTTTCTATTGTATGCTAAAAACAATGCATGAAACCTTGAATGGCACACTAAACACTCTCAGTATTTGAGACTAATCATAATGAAAGCATAATTAACAAGCTCATCATGAGAATAACATCTAGCAAGATATGCAAAAATAACTATGCCACAGTTTAAAAATGCTTCCATTTGCATCACATACACATAAAACTTTTTTCATGCTTCCAACGCCAACCAAATGAAACCAAACAACTCTCATATATGAAAAACAAGTAAATGTCCAGAGAGCTATTGAAACTCAAATAAATGTAAAAGTGGAGCGTGTCTCTCTCCAACGCAAAATGCATAACAGTGGAGCGTGTCTGACTCCAAAATAAACATGCAAAACACCGGAGCGTGTCTCACTCCAAAGTAAACATGAATGATGGGATCCAACTTTATTGAAAGTAAACACACAGCAAAAAGTAAAGACGCTCCAAGGATAACACATATCACATGAAGGAATAAAAATATAGCGTGTTGAAAAATGATCTGGTGCTTTTTGTTGATGAAGAGGGGATGTCCGCTTTGACGCTTGTACTTCTTGGATATTTCTTGGGGGGTCCAGGGGACATCCCCAAGCTTGAGCTCTTTTCCATGCTTCATCTTATTGCATCATTCTTCTCTCCCTACACTTGAAAACTTCCTTCACACAAAACTCAGCACAATTGATTAGCAACATTAGTGCAAATAAAAATATATCAAACCAGCAAGGCTTCAGTAATGGCACATATCAAACACTCATTTTAACATATGCTATTGTAGCTACTTCTTCCCAAAGCTATTTTTCACAAAAGAACTCAAAAGGACGAAGCATAAGACGCAAATGCAAAACATGGCAGAAATCTATCAAAACAGACCAGCAGGCAGAGATCATAATTAAATAAATAGTTCTGTTGCTCAAATCTAAAAATTCTAAACTAACGAAAGTTATCTAACATACTGGGGCATAAGCACAAAAATTTCAGCTCAAAATAACTTTCTGGAGATTTTTAAGAATTTTCTTCGTGACCAGCACAGAATCTGTTTCAGAATTGCAAATACCCCAAACACTGCTTTCTTTCTATTAGAGGCTACCCTTGGCACAAAAATGAAATAAAAACGATAAGGAGATGTTATTACAGTAGCAATAACTTCCAAGACTCAACAAAGCAAAAATAACAGAAATAAAACATGGGTTGTCTCCCATAAGCGCTTTTCTTTAATGCCTTTGAGCTAGGCGCAGAAAGGGTGCAAATCAAGTATTGTCAAGAGGTGGTTCATCAAAAGCATACGCATGCGCATTACGTTTACCTCTCTTGCTCCTACTCTTTTTCTTCGTAGGGAACCAATAAGACCCTCCTGGTGGAGTGCTAAAAGTTATACTTCCTTTTCCCACATTTATCTTTGCTCCCAAGCATTCTAGCAAGGACCTTCCTAGTGTGATTTGTCCTTTTCCTGCACATTCAATAACAAGATAATCAGTAGATACCACTCTTCCCAAGACACTTGTATGTACTCCTTCAGCTTTTCCAAGAGGTAATAAAATAGTATTATCAGCTAAAATAACTTCTTCTACCCCTTTAGAATATTCCCAAAGATTCAGGGACTCATAAATATCTTTTGGCATAAGGCAAAACTCAGACATAATATCACAACGAGCTTGGAGAGTTTTATTATTTATAGCAACATTCATTGTAGGAAACCAGCTTGATGGCTTAGAATTTATTGACAAACTTTCACTAAGCATAACACAACATTCCTTCAAACTAGTTGTGCTTGTTTCGAGGGTATTTAACCTAGCACAAATACTTATAAGAGACGAATCATAATCACTAGGTGAGCTATATGTTGCAATTAATTTCTTAACACCATTAAAAGCTTGGTCTCCATCACAATTGAGAAAATCTCCTCCAACTACAGTGTCCAAAGCATACCTATAACGAAGAACAAGTCCAAAATAAAAGCTACTAAGAAGCAAACTTAAGGTCATTTTAGGCTCAGTATTATCATAATAGTTATTAATTCTACCCAAATCTTCCTTAAAACTTTCCTCACTCCCTTGCTTGAAAGTGAAAATCATGCCCGCAGGCGACATAGTAATGGGACTATCCATTGAACAAAAATAATGCAAGCAACAGAAATAAAAGCTAAACTAATTTTTTTTGGATTTTCGATATAAAATGCAAACAAGATAAAAATAAAGTATGCAAGCAAAACAATAACAAAGTAAAAGAGTTGAGAGTGAGAGACTCCCCTCGCAGAAGAGATGCTTTTCTCCCCGGCAACGGCGCCAGAAAAGGTCTTGCTGAGCTCGGAGTTGATTTTTTTTTTTTTGAAAAGGGATAAACCCGGCTTCTGCATCGTGATGATGCACACAGCCTTTTATTAACATCCAGCATATTTTGTTCAGAAGTACTTATTACATCTCAAGGTTCGCTTAAAGTTGATACAAAAATCAACCAGCGAAAAAAGGAAAACAGCACAAAGTGACTAAGCATCCTCTAGTCGACTAATATGCTTCACCAGCCCGGCACAAGATATCCTGAGCGACCATCTGGAGCCGTGTGCATCCAGAAGCCATGACATCCTGTTGCTCTTGCGGTGAAAGGAGAGCCCAGAGTTGGATCCAATGCACCATGGAGAAGATCACCTGTAAAAAATTGAAATTTTTCTTGTTGTTAAAAATTATATCATTGCGGCATCTCCATATTGACCAACATAAGGCTGATACGCCAATGCGAATTAAAACCTTGGATTGTTTGTCAACACCGTTTAACCAATTTCCAAACATATTTGTAATATTGGTTGGCGGAGGGAGATTATTAGTGAAATTAACAGTTCGCCATATTAGTTTAGCAAAGGGACACGATAAGAATAAGTGTTCCACCGTCTCTTGTTCTCCGCAAAAAACACATTTAGTACACCCATTCCATTGTCTCTTTGCTAGATTATCTTTTGTTAATAGCACCTTATTACTTAGGAACCACATAAAAATTTTAATTTTTAGGGGGATTTTCATCTTCCAAAGATATTTCCGCAAGTACGTTGTATGATCATTCATAAGATCCTCATACATAGATTTGACTGTAAACAACCCATTAGTTGTTAGCTTCCACATAAAACAGTCCGGTTCATTATTTAAATTAACCATCATTAATCTTTGGCATAAGTGTAACCACGCTGTCCACTTATTACCAGATAGTACACGTCTGAAACCAATATTCAGTGGTACGTGTGCTAATACGTGAGCCACCAACACATTCTTATGGTTCACAATATTATATAAAGATGGGTACTGACTAGCTAACGAGGATTCCCCTAACCAAATATCTTCCCAGAATCTTGTCGATGTACCATTACCAATTTTAAAATATCCTTTAGTAAAAAAATCGTTTTTTATCCGCATGAGCCCCTTCCAAAAGGAAGTTGATGAAGGAGAATTTATGCGCAACGTTGAGTGGAACCCCAAGAGGAAGGTATGATGAGCACAGCAGGAAGTTTTCCCTCAGTAAGAAACCAAGGTTTATCGACCAGTAGGAGAAAAACGTTCTCTCCCGAGGTGTTGCGAACCAACTCGTGGCAGGGCGCACTGCCGGCGTCAGCAGTAACATGGAGACCTGCACACAAACAACCAGGTACTTTGTCCCCAACTTTCAGCGAGGTTGTCAAGCTCACTGGTTTTGCTGAAAACAAAGGATTAAACAAACCGTGTGGAAAAAGAATTGTTTGTAGAGAACAGAACAGAAAAATGCTGTAGAAGATTGCAATTAAAAGAAGAAGGATCGGGGTCCACAGTTCACTAGAGGCGCCTCCCCAATAAATAAATATGCTGGGTAAACAAATTACAGATGGGCAATTGATAAACAGAGATTCTACGCTAATGGTTGGTGCAGAATACATGCTATGAAAGTATGCGGGCATTACAACAATATACATAGACCGTAATCCAACTGCATCTATGACTAATAATCCACCTTCAGGATTGCATCTGCGACACCCTCCAGTATTAAGTTGCAAGCAACGGACTATCGCTTTAAGCAATGTGTGTAAAGTAAACGATGAAACTACCCTTGAATAGAATACCGCTGTTTTCTCCCTAGTAGCAACAACACATCTACAACCGTAGAGAACAAGGTCACTTCCCATGTTTAAATAGAGGCATGAACCCACTATCGAGCATAAATACTCCCTCTTGGAGTCGCTAGCATCTACTTGGCCAGAGCATCCACTAGAAACGAAGAGCATGCAAGATCATAATAACATAATACATAATCTCAACCAAAGCAATCTCTCTATAAATCGGATCCACATCAAACCAACATGTAGCAATTACAAATAGATGATCTTGATTATGTTAGGCAGCTCACAAGATCTATACATGAAGCACAAGGAGAGGACAGCCATCTAGCTACTGCTATGGACCCATGGTCCCGTGGAGGACTACTCACGCATCACCTCGGATGAAGACATGGCGATGTAGAGGCCTCCGGCGGTGATTTCCCTCTCCGGCAGGGTGCCAGGATGGACTACAGAACCCTCCCGAACTGGGGTTTCAGTTGACGGCGGCGTCGAAACTGTTCGTGGATGGAGGCTCCCGTCTCTGGAGTTTTCCCGATACGAGGAATAAATAGGCGGAAGGGCGGAGCAAACGAGGCGACGAGGCGCCAGTACATGGGCCAGGCGCGGCCAAGGGTGGGGCCGCACCTGCCCTTTGTACTACCACGTGGCAGCTCTCCTGCGCGTGTCCTTCTGGCTCCGTCTTCGTCCCGGAAAAATAAGACTCTGGGCTTTTGTTTCGTCCAATTCCGAGAAACTTTCATGTACAACTTTTCTGAAACACAAAAACAACAGAAAACAGGAACTAGCACTGCGGCACTGCGTTAATAGGTTAGTCCCAGAAAATGCTAAAAAGTGTGGAAAAGTGCACAAAAAACATATAAGAATTGTAACAAACCAAGCATGGAGCACCAAAAATTATAGATACGTTTGGGACGTATCAGGGAGTCCTACAACCAAGTTAACCATGACTACCCTAAAAACACTTCACCCATGCCTCATATAAACCATAGTGGGAACGTTCTCCATTTTAATGGAACTCACTTTTCCTTTTGGAAATCTTCCATGGAGTCTCATATTCGCAGCTGCAGCGTGGAGATGTGGGAGATCATTGTTGATGGATACCGGAAGCCACAAGATCCCATCAGGTTGACATCCACTGAATTCTACAACCTTTTTTAAGTTGATGTATCTTGGTGTATGTGGTAACCTGTTTGCTTCATTGCAAATGAAGGCTGAGATGGAAAAGCAGCTAACTATACCTAAGAAAGATGGAGGACGCAAGACGGAGATCCATGTTTTATCTGAGGTCCTCTAAAAAAATACAGCAAAACCTGGCTTTCTTCGGAATGTGGGACTTATTATCTGGATCGAAAATAAGGAATATGGCTGCAGAACTGGAGAGTGAGAAGAGGTGTAGTGCAAAGCTACAAGATGTTGTTAAGAACCAGCATGATCAAATGGTTGAGCTGACCAGCCAGGTACAAGAAGCAGAAAAAAAGCTGGTAGACATGGAAGGAACAATTGATACGTTGATTAAAATTATATAGCAGCAAAGCTAGTGATTCGAACTCAGAAACGTGTTGATCTGGTGGTGCCATGGTCAAGAATTGAACTGTTGTATTTCCGCTGGTGCCAGATAACTGTTATTTCGATTTGCGGACTGGCCTGCCATGGTCCACCACAATAGGTAGTTTTAGACAGTGTCAATGGTGCTTTATGATTAAATTATTTGCCTATAATTATACCTGTAATTATGTCATGTATTATGTCGTTTGTAATTTTCATTTTGACGACTAGGTCGTAACGGTGTCAAGTAAAGCCCACTGGGCCGTTATCGGATGCATTGAAACAAATTTAGCCCAGTACTTTTTCTCTGGGCCTTAACAGGTGCTATATGTCTGGCAGGCCACTAGCCTGTACAAGCCCATAATTGGGTCCGTAAACCCTCGAATCCTTGCTTGGGCCTCATTGTAAGTGGACGCATGATGTTATAATGGGCCCAACAAGAAGAATAAAGATAGGCCTTTCTTGGCGACCTGTAGACAGCCTAATAATGACCGATAACATCATGGGCTGCCCGTTATGGGCTGGCGTAACCTATGGCAGTAAGGCCGTAACATGGGCCTTGAAAATCATAGCCAAGAATAACGATAGGCCTTTCTTGGCGTCCTGTAGACGGCCCAATAAAAACCGACAACATCATGGGCCACCATTTATGGGTTGGCTTAACCTGTAGCAGTTAAGGCCGTAACATGGGCCTTGGAAATCATAGCCAAGTTGGACCGATGGGCCGTAGATGGCCCATTTGTGGTGTGCCATGTGGCACCTCCACATGCGACACGTGTCGCGTTGCGACACGTCCACATCGGTGCACGTGTCAAAAGCCGGATGGACATCACATACGGTGCAGGTTGCAGCTATGCAAATTTTTATTGGTCCACGTGGCTGCTCTTTCACTGGGCCACGTGTCTGCATTTTATTAGTCCACGCGCAGGAAGCTGGGTCATGGTCTCCTCGCGAGACGACAAAAACGACAGTCACCCGACCGGACTGACATGTTAATCATTGACCTGACAGTCTGACACAACGGTCGCTGGCAGAGGGGACCAGTGCTATGACGGATATGTCCGTCACGACGGACCGGGCCGGGTGGGCTTCGGGTTTGGGCACTGCCGTCATGGATCTGTGATGCGCCTCCCTAATCGTCATCCGGTCCATCTGTGACGTGAGGTCCGCCACGGTCCTGCAAACCGTCAGGATGAGGTCTCCGTGACGGATTTTGCACATTCGTTGATGAACTAAAATCGTTATGAACTAGCGAATTGTTACTAATGATGGTTGATGGAGAGACATCGGTGATGGCGATGGCAATGATCTCCTCCAATTCCCCGTCCCGACATGGCTCCAGAACGGAGTTTCTGGTTCCCGGATTGGGGTATCTGGTGGCGGCGGAGCAGCGGAACTCTTTCTGGAAAAATGTCGAACCCCCCTCGGTTTTTAGGGCCAGAGGCTTAATATAGTCGCAAGGAGAGGTCGAGGGGGTGGCCGAGGCGGCCAGACCACCCCTAGGCGCGGCCAATCCTGGCCCGCGCCTGGGGCAGGTGTGGGCGCCTCGTGGCCCCCTCCGTCTCGTCTTCTGGCTCCGTGAGTCTTCGGGTGAAATATGAACTTTGCTCTATTTTCCGGGAATTTTCCTGAAAGTTGGATTTCTGCACAAAAACGAGACACCAGAGCAATTCAGCTGAAAACAGCGTTAGTCCGTGTTAGTTGCGTTCAAAACACATAAATTAGAGGGCAAACAACAGCAAAAGTGTTCAGGAAAGTAGATATGTTTTGGATGTATCAACTCCCCCCAAGCTTAGCTTATTGATTGTCCTCAAGCAATTCAGTGACAACTGAGTGCATAAAAGAACTTTCACGAACCTATTTGCTTCATATGATGTATATATTCTCACTACATGATCAAATACTTAGGCAATTCATAATAAGAAGTATGCAACTAAGGCTACTCAATAGTTATGCAAGCTATGAAAAGATACCAACACAATAATAAGCAACATGAAACATAAGTATCTGCAGGATTGCAATGCTCATAACATGATATGATAAAGTGGTATCTCGCTTGCCCTCATTTGTGGAGCAAAACATAAATGCCAGGGCACCTCTGAAGTTCAAGAGAAGACTAGAAGTAATAATATCGAAAGATTCAAGCATCACAGTTATACCACAATTAATCTTATTCCGGGACAAGCATATTACACTAAGAATGACAGCTATGCTTTCGAGAAGGTGCTCAAAGAAAGGATGGTGACTCAACATAAAAAAGTAAAAGATTGTCCCTACGCAGAGGGAAGCAAGATTACTCATGTGCTAGAGCTTTTGATTTTAAATGCAATAGGAGTGTTGAATATATATATTTTGAGAGGTATGCATGTCTATGTCAACGATTGGCATTAAGTGATTTATCATCCTTTCATATAGTGACCTCAAGAGCGGCTCCCATGTAGTTCTCCAATGCACACCATTATTTAGGATCTCTCCAGTACATAATGTGCGGAGCAGTATTTGGTTATTTGTTCATTTTATATTTTATTTGGGATGGGCACCCGGTTGCCTTGCTCTTTTTGCAATATTATGGACCAGCACATTATGCATGCTAGTCATGGTATGAAGTCATGAAAGGACAATAAAGCACTTAATACTTCCTCATGAGCTAAAACAAAACACAAAACATGTGGTAATTTTGAAGGTTTAAAGGTATCACACAAGCAATTCACTTTGGAGTGGCGGTGAAATACCACGTATAGGTATGTATGGTGGACACAATTGGCACTTTGGTTTTTGGTGGTTGGATGCACGAGTAGAGCTCATACTCAGTACAAGTGAAAGCTAGCAATAGACTGGGAAGCGACAATCAAGAAAGCAGTAGCTGTCATAATCGTGCTTGCGACGGACAAAATTAACGGAAGCATAAAATTAATACAAGAACTCCGAGGCAAGATAAATCATCATGGCTTAAATGACTTTTGTTTAGTCTTATGCATGCTCGAGCATGTGCCAAGTCGATTCAAATGAAGCATTCAGAGGAGGATACCACAATGTCATACTGTTAGATGAATAGAGCAATGCAAGCAAACATCTATATGACATGTTACCTACTATTAGTAAATTGGAACTAATCATGAGAGAGCATAAAATACTGAGCATCATTAAGTAGCATACACCTTACACAAACAAACTAAGCATGCCCACATAAATGAGTATATGTACAAAAATGAAAACAAATAGAGTTCATACCAGCCTCTCACCACATCTCGAATTGTCGTGACCGCCATTATTACTCTTCACTTGTGTGGCTTGAATAATATGAAATGATAACCAAGTTCCAATGGAGTCACGAAAGACCGTTGAACCCTGCAGCAACTTTACAAAACTAAAGAAGAACAACAAATGTTTTTGGGTTTTCGATTTTTAATCAACACACAAAGCAAAATCTTTTTGGATTTTCGAATAGCAAACCATAATGAGAAAATGAAACAAACTAAGGAGCAAATGAAGAGAAACAACAGAAATATTTTTAGTCTTTTTGTGTTTTGGAAAGTAGAAACAAAAGCAAGAACAACAAAAGAAAGAAAAACTAACATAGACACGCAAATGCAACTAGTGGCAGAAATCTACCAACACAGAACAACAGGCAAAGATTGATTTTTACGAAATGTTCTGTAGCTCAAATCGAAAAGTGCTCAACTAACGAAAGTTAGATAATTACCTGGGGCATATGCTCAAAAATTGGCAGCTCAAAATTCACTTCTGGCTGGGAATACGAATTTTTACGCTGACAGCACAGAATCTATTTTTGGACAGCAACTTCCCCAATTCTTACCTCCTTCCTATTAGAGGCTATCCTTGGTATAAAAATGAAATAAATAAGCTAAGGAGAGGTTATTACAGTAGTAACAACTTCCAAGATTCAATAAAAAAGAAATTATAGAAATAAAATAAACAAGAACAAAAAGAAAGCGAAACATGGATATACAAAGTTCCGACGGAATATGATGTATCGATGAGTGAGATGTCGGTATACCTCCCCCCAAGCTTAGGCTTTTGGCCTACATGTAGATCAATCCTAGGCAGGCCAAGAAGTGGTGCCTCCGTAATACGCCGAAGAATCACCTTCGTCCTGATATGAACTCGAGGACGCCCCTGTGTAATGCGCGGCGTAGTCATCAGTGGCCGCCTCCTCCTCCTGGTGCTGCCCATGGAATCCAAGCAGACGCAGCTGCTCGTACAACTCCTCCTTAGAGCGTGACCACGGCTTCATGTGAACACTAAATGATGTTGCCTATTCGACGGTACCTCGGAGGAGGGATCCTCACGAGGGGGAGAAGAAGTAGGGGCCATTGGGCGGAGAGTCCTCGGGATGGTGGTACACGATTTACCCAGCTTCGGAACACCTGCTCGAGGACAGGGCCTACTGCTGCTTGTTTGGAATTATCTGGCCGCTTTCGCGTTGTTACAATAAGTTGCGGTTGTGCCTCTAGGGCTCCCGGGATCCGGCTTATATAGGCGCACGGATCTAGGGTTTACATGGAGAGTCCTAGCCGGAATACAAGTTGCCTAACTACGGAACATTACATTGCTGTGCACGTCAAGGATCCGCCTTCCATCAATGTTGTACTGGATCCAGATACTTCATGGGCCTTCACGGATCGGCCTCCTTCGTAGGTTGGTTAAGATCCGGCTCCTTACTCCTGGGCTGGACTTCATCCTCTCTGATCTACAGCAAGTGGGCCGCCCGATGGGCCACATGCCACATCACCATCTGTGGGCCACCCGAGCTTGCCGGATCTAGGCCATGCCGTTCATATACCCATAAAGTATACCTACAATAGTAGCCCCCAAAGTTCTCCGAGATTCATCATTCCTCCGGCTTCATTTAGCTCGGATCCAAAGAGAATCTTGAAGAGCTTCCAAAACTTTCTCATTTCCGACTCCAATCAACCGGAAATCACTTGCCTTTCTATAACGGTATCTTGACAGATTTTTCACCTTCGTTGCGCTAAACTTCCTTTTTTCCCGCGCTAAATTTTCGGAGATCCGAATCTTCAGCTGGAAAGTTCGGAGTTGCTCAGTTCAAGTTACCGCTGCCTCGATTTCACCACTTTAACCTAAGACACGTGGCGGTCATCCAACGGTGTGACCGTTCCGTTTTCGCCGTTGGATCCGGCTCACGAATCTCCGCGCGGGGACTATAAATACCCCTCGCGTTCAGTAACTTCCATTCTTTTCACCGCATCCTTTCTTCATCTTCTTCCTCCCGATAGCGCCGCCCCCTATATCTCATCTCCGGCGAGCTCCTCCACAGAGAGCTTCACCCGCCACCGCTCCAGTGCCGATTTCGACCAGAGCTACGCGCGGTTGATCGGGAAATCTCTCCCGCCGCCGATTCGTGGTCATCCGGGGCTTCGCACGCCAAGTCCGGCGACCTCAACTTCGCCGGTGCGACGGGGAACCGCCACACCATTAACGGTAAGCTTTGTCGGACCCGTAGAAGAAGAAGTAGTGTAGATTAGCTTAATTTCGGCTACTCAGATCATTTCGCCATATGCATGCAGCCGGAAACATGTCCACTAATTCACCTAAATGTACTGGTAGTTCTCCGAATAGTCCCGAACCAAGTTCGCTGGAACCAAGCTGTCCGGAACCATTAGCTTTCCTACCACCACATATTTCCAACACTAGGTTAGCTCAACCTTTCTCCGCATCTTCCAGCAACGCACTAGGCCGGATCCCAACTCTCCAAGAGATCCGAGAAGAACTCGAAGGACAAGCTAGGATGGCCGCAAAAGTGCAGGAAGCAGAGCTGAAGAAGGCTTCCAAACCCCGGAATCGCGAAGGTGAAAAGGGGCAATGGTGGCCATGCGAAGTCAAAGACTCAGAACTTAGAGACCTCCAGAACGAGGGTATGATTTCTTCGCATTGGAGTTTCATGAAAGACTCCATCACCCCCAAACCAGATCCGGAAGAACGCGTCCTGACGAAGGCCTGGGTAGAGCGCGGTCTATCGCTCCCCTGTTCCAAATTCTTTCTCTCCGTCCTTTCCACATACGGCCTCCAACCACACAACATATGTCCTAACTCTTACCTCCTCCTCTCAAACTTTGTGACGCTCTGCGAAGGGCATCTCAGAATTCGCCCCGACATCCGCCTATGGAAATTCTTTTTCCGAGTCAAGAAGGAGACGAAGGACAAGGTCGGACAATTCTGCGACAAGCTTCTCGTCAAGTGCAAGGTATCTCCCAATAGCCCCCAAGTATCTAGGCAGGAACTTAGCAAAAGTTAGCACCTGGATACTTAGAGTAGAATGAACTGAAGAAAGAACTTTTTAAAGTGATGTAGTAGCCCACAAGCGTTATGGCAGAAATGTTTCCGGCAATAATGCTTCGGAAAGGTCAACATATTTAAAGCATAATCGGAACTTATTCCTGCTCTGCTTCTGTTATAGGAACAACAAGCGCTGCATTACGAGTTCCACAAGAACATTGCCTTGCAGCGCCGTGTCACCTTGACTCAGGCCGAGAAAATCCGTGCTGCTAAGAATGATAATGCAGAACTGAAGAAACAACTGGCAGAAGCCCAAGGTTTGTTTCCAGCCAAGCTTGTCATTAGTCTAGATTCCAACTATTGAATTAATTTTTTAACTTAACTTGGACAGGTACTTCTTTTTCCCTCGCTGCTGCCTCCTCCGAGCTAGAGAACCTGCGCTCCTCTTATAAAGATCTAGAGACAAAGCTCATGGAGGCGAAACAGAAACGATAGCGTGCGGAGAAGCAGCTGGCGGAGAAGAACTCTGAGCTCATCAAAAAGGAATGCGAGTTTGCGATGAAGCGAAAGGTTAATAGCGACACAATACAAAAGCTGCAGAAGGAAGTCAATGGGCTCCGGAAATATATGGATATCGCGGAGAAAGCTTGGGACATTCTCGACGCAGATGTCTTTGGTAGGTGTCCGGAACTTTCCAAGTCAAACTTATCCTTGAATTCAATCTTACGCTTGTCTCCGATCATCACATGCAGAGCCATTTGGATATGATGAAGAGCGCCGCAAATAGTTTCTCCGCGATGATCTGCTCCAGCTCATCGGAGAGGACTGCAAAGATTTGATCTCAACCTGCCGAAAAATCTGCCATAATCTGGCACTCAAGGACAGCCGTACTTGCGACGTCCGCGGGCTTATTCAGAGAATGGATATTCTTCCAGAACTGGTTGTTGATCTTCAAGCCTCATCAGCTCGAGGTGCTGCTGCAATGACTTTGACCATGTGCCTGGCTCATAACCCGGAGCTTGATATAAACAGAGTCACTACCGGAGTTCCTCCGACTGCAGATGTTGGTGCACTCCTGAATGCAGTTAGTGGTTATGACACCCGGATCGCCAGACGAATCCGCCACGACAAATTTTACGATAAGGTTGTGCTTTCTGCTGATGAGCCTCTTGAAGCAGAACTTGAGAAGGAACATGAGGCGGAAGCGCGACCCTCCGGATCCGGCGACAGGAGCCACTACACCTGGACAAGCTCCAAGGAGGCCAAGAAAAACAAGTCCCAGGGCAGCACAGCGTCTCCGACTGAAGAGGATGAGGAGAACGATGATGATGATGCGTCTTCTTCTCCAACCAAGAAGTGAAAAAATCATTCCCGCGGGAGGAAAACAATGCATCATTTTGGCCCCATCGAGGGTTTGTAATATAACTTAAATATTCTTAAGTAGCTAGGAACGAAACAACTGCATGTGGGCGGAAAACTTATCCTGCGATCCTTTATTTTTTATGAATGCATGTTTCTTTCACTGAAAAAAGCAAGTGCTAGTTTCTAAGTTTCCGGCTTGCTCACTTGACCTTCCACGAGCCGGAAGACCTTTAGCCTGAAACGCTCGCCTGCGGCGACGAAGCCCAATGGCGATCCATCAATAACCGCGGAAACAAGCCCCCAGCCAAGGTGCCGGAAGTCGCTACCAGGAATCCATGAGTTCACAACGAAAAACTTGTCCACCAGAAAACTTAAGCTTACGTCCTAAAGGACGATTTTGAAAAATCACAACTTTCATACACGCCTAGGCGGAAACATCCAGCTCTGCGGTTTTAGTCGGAAAACTTTACACGATCTAAAAATGAACAACTAAAGGAGGTAAAAGACTCAAAGAGCGAACCATATGCTTTATTTCATTGATCATGTATAACTATTACAAAGTATGTAAAAATTGCTAAGTGTGGAAAGGACGTAGCTGTGCTATATTCCAAGGGCAGTATGTTTCATCGTATATGTCACCCGGATCCTCCCGTTTACGTTTCCGGTGCCAATTGGCGGGTCTATCTTTTAACTCACGGAAATCAACGAGGTAATAAGATCCATTATGCAGCACTTTGCTGATGACGAAGGGTCCTTCCCATGGAGATTGCAACTTATGCTCTTTCACCTGTCGAAGGCGGAGGACCAGGTCACCTGTCGTAAACGAGCGATTCCGAACTCGACGGCTATGGTAGCATCGGAGTTTATGCTGGTAAACAGTGGAACGCTGGTCAGCTAAGTTCTGAGCTTCTTCAATCAGGTCCACAGAAAGCTATCTGGCCTCGTCAGTTGTATCTGCGTTGTAGGCGGAAACTCGCGGGGAGTCGTGGATGATGTCGGAGGGGAGCACAGCTTCAGATCCGTATACTAGGAAGAAAGGGGTAAACCCTGTTGATCTGTTAGGGGTAGTTCGCAAACTCCACAGAACAGAATCCAACTCCTTAGCCCAAGCTCCGGCTGCGCGTCGCAGCGGTTCTTCAAGGCGAGGTTTGACCCCGGCTAGTATGAGACCATTGGCTCGCTCGACCTGCCATTAGACTGTGGATGTGCCACAGATGCCAGGTCAAGCCGGATCCCAAGGTCGTGACAATAATCCTTCAGTTCTCCTTGTGCGAAGTCCGTACCATTATCTGTGATTAGGCTATGTGGGATGCCGTATCTCACTACGAGGTTGCAGACAAATTTTAGTGCCGTAGCACCATCGGCTTTTCTCACTGGCTTTGCCTCGATCCACTTACTGAACTTGTCAATAGCAACCAAGAGGTACTCAAAACCGCCAGGAGATGATTTTTTCAGCTTTCCAACCATATCAAGCCCCCAGACCGCGAACGGCCAAGTGATAGGGATGGTCTTGATCTCCTGAGCTGGAGCATTTGGTTGGGTAGCGTAATATTGACAGCCTCGGTAGGTTTTCACTATTTTCTCAGCATCTTCTTTAGCTGTGAGCCAGTTAAATCCTTGCCAAAAAGCTTTTGCGACGAGGGATCTGGGAGCGGCGTGATGCCCGCAATCACCAGCATGGATCTCTCTGAGGATTTCAATGCCATCTTGATTTGAGACGCATTTCAGAAATACCCCAGTTGCACTTCGCTTGTAGAGTTGTCCATCAACTATTGTGTAGGATCTTGCTCGTCTGACGACCTGTCGTGCGAGGACTTCATCCTCTGGCAACTTACTGCGGTCCATAAGGTAATCCAGGAAAGGCTTGGTCCAAGCCGAAGTGATTACCATCACCTTCTTAGCCGGAGACACTGCCACATCTGGGTTCTCAGGGTTAGCACCCTTCACCGAGGGTATCCGTAAGTGCTCAAGGAAAATTCCGGGAGGAATGGGTTTTCTGCCGGATCCGAGCTTGGATAGCATATCTGCCGCTGTGTTATCATCTCTCATGACGTACTTGACTTCATATCCGAGGAAGCACTTGGTGATCTCGTCAACTTCGTCACTGTAAGCCACCATGATAGAATTTCTAGCGTTCCAGGTTCCGGCTACTTGTTGTGCCACCAGGTCGGAATCTCCGCAGCATATTATGTGCTTGACACCAATTTCCTTAGCGATGCGCAGACCGTGTAGTAGAGCCTCGTATTCCACCATATTGTTTGTAGCTTCGAAGTGAATCTGCAGAACGTACTGCAACTCTTCTCTGGTAGGGGACTTCAGTGTGACTCCGGCTCCTGAACCTTGATGCTGCTTGGATCCATCGAAGTGCATGACCCAGGTTTCTGGTTCCGGCTCAAGTTTGGCGTCCGGAGCTTCTGTCCAATCAACGACGAAATCCGCCAAAATCTGAGATTTGATCGTAGTCCTAGCTTTGTAATTGATGTCGAAGGCTGATAGTTCTATGCCCCATTTTGCTGTTCGTCCTGTTGCATCAGCGTTGTTGAGAATGGTTGACAATGGAGCTTTGCTCACAACTGTCATTGGATGCTCCTGGAAGTAGTGCCTTAGCTTCCGGCTACCTAAGAACACACCATAGGCTAGCTTCTGAAAGTGAGGATATCTCTGTTTGGATTCCGTCAGCACCTCGCTAATGTAGTAGACTGGCCTTTGGACTCCGTATTCATGACCTTCTTCCGTTCGCTCCACCATGATGACGAGGATGATGACCTTATTGGTGGCTGCCAGGTAGAGGAGCATAGGCTCTGACTCAGCCAGAGCTGCCAAAATAGGTGGGGAAATGAGTAAATCCTTCAATCCCTGAAGTGCTGCATCTGCGGCGTCGTCCCAGACAAATTTGTCCGTTTTCTTCAGCAGTTTGTAGAGAGGTAGTGCCTTCTCGCCAAGACGGCTAACAAACCTACAGATTGCTGCAACACAACCAGTTAGTCGTTGCACATCTTTGAGACAAGTTGGCCTTTTGATGCACAGGATTGCCTTGATTTTTTCCGGGTTTACTTCGATGCCTCTGTGAGAGACTATGAAGCCAAGGAGTTTTCCGGCTGGCACGCCGAAGACGCACTTTAGCGGATTCAACATCATCTTGTACCGTCGGAGATTTTCAAAGGTTTCTGTGAGATCACTGATCAAGTCGGATGCTTTCCGGGTCATGACCGTGATGTCGTTGACGTATGCGTGCACGTTCCGGCCAATTTGGTCCTTCAGGCATCGCTGCATCGTACGTTGGTAGGTGGCACCTGCATTTTTCAAACCACAGGGCATAGTGATGTAGCAGTAAGTGCCAAAGGGTGTGATGAACGAGGTCGCCTTTTGGTCGGACTTCTTCATCCGGATCTGATGATACCCGGAATATGCGTCAAGAAAACGCAGAATTTCCGCCCCAGCCGTCGAATCAATGACTTGGTCAATGCGCGGTGATGTCTACGCATGCTTCTATTCCTGTAGACAGTGTTGGGCCTCCAAGAGCAGAGGTTTGTAGAACAGTAGCAAGTTTCCCTTAAGTGAATCACCCAAGGTTTATCGAACTCAGGGAGGTAGAGGTCAAAGATATCCCTCTCAAGCAACCCTGCAATTAAGATACAAGAAGTCTCTTGTGTCCCCAACACACCTAATACACTTGTCAGATGTATAGGTGCACTAGTTCGGCGAAGAGATAGTAAAATGCAAGTGATATGGATGAATATGAGTGGTAATAACAATCTGAAATAAATATGGCAGCAAGTAAACATGTAGCAGAACTTGTTGGAAACGGTGTTTCAATGCTTAGAAACAAGGCCTAGGGATCATACTTTCACTAGTGGACACTCTCAACAATGATCACATAAATAAATAACTTCTCTTCACTTGTGCTACTTCAAACACTCTCTTGTTGGATAACAAACACCATTCATTGTGTAGGGCTATAAAAGCACACCTCAAGCCGGAGTAAACAAGCTCCACAACATCCGGAGTTCATATTAAAGTAACCTCTAGAGTGCATAATAGACCGTTGCAATTTAGACCGAGTACTAACATAGCATACACACTGTCAACAATAGCTATGAAAGGGGGAATAGATCGCATCAATACTATCATAGTAATAGTTTACTTCATAATCTACAAGAGATTACAATCATAACCTACACCAAGTACTACATGATGCAGACACTGTCAACTTTACATCATGGAGGAGGAATAAACTACTTTAATAACATCACTAGAGTAGCACATAGATTAATAGTGATACAAAGCTCATGATCACATAAAGATCACATGGGAGAGAGAGATGAACCACATAGCTACCGGTAGAGCCCTCAGCCTCGGGGGAGAACTACTCCCTCCTCATCATGGGAGACAGCAATGGCGATGAAGATGGCGGTGGTGTCGATGGAGATGACTCCGGGGGCAATTCCCCGTCCTGGCGGCGTGCCGGAACAGAGACTTCTGTCCCCCGAAACGGAGTTTCGCGATGGCGGCGGCGCCCCTGGAGTCTTTCTGGAGTTTTGTCGATTGGTCTAGGGTTTTCGCGTCGCGAGGGATTATATAGGCGAAAGGGCGGAGTCGGAAGAGTCCCGAGGGGCCCACACCATAGGGTGGGGCGGCGTCCCTCCTGGCCGCACCGGCTGGTGGTGTGGAGGCCCTGGGCCTCCTCTGGACTGGCCCGTCTGGCTCCGTGAGTCTTCTGGCGAAATAGAATTTCTGTGATTTTTCTGGATTTTTCGGAGCACTTTGGTTTTTGGGCCTTTTCTGCAATAAACAGACATAATAAACAGAAAATGGCACTGTGGCATCTTGTTAATAGGTTAGTCCAATAAATGTCATAATATGATATAAAGTGCATATAAAACATGTAGCAATTGGTATAATATAAGCATGGAACATTAGAAATTATAGATACGTTGGAGACGTATCAAGCATCCCCAAGCTTAGTTCCTACTCGCCCT
The DNA here is from genome assembly GCF_019359855.2 of Lolium perenne. Taxonomy (NCBI): domain Eukaryota; kingdom Viridiplantae; phylum Streptophyta; class Magnoliopsida; order Poales; family Poaceae; genus Lolium; species Lolium perenne. The sequence continues at coordinate 367,607 of NC_067248.2, read as the reverse complement.
CGAGTAGGTAAACGATAACAAGGATAATTTCTGAAGTGATATGCTACCCACATAATCTTGATCAATACTATTGTAAAGCATGTGAGATGAATGAAGTGATTCAAAGCAATGGTAAAGATAATGACTAAACAACTGAATCATATAGCAAAGACTTTTCATGAATAGTACTTTCAAGACAGGCATTAATAAGTCTTGCATAAGAGTTAACTCATAAAGCAATAAATTCTTAATAGAAGGTTTTGAAGCAATACAAAGGAAGATATAAGTTTCAGCAGTTGCTTTCAACTTCAACATGTATATCTCATGGATAATTGTCAACACAAAGTAATATGATGAATGCAAATAAGCAAGTATGTTGGAATCAATGCACACAGTTGACACAAGTGTTTGCTTCTAAGATAGAAAGAAGTAGGTGAACTGACTCAACATAAAGTAAAAGAAAGGCCCTTCGCAGAGGGAAGCATGGATTACTATTTTTGTGCTAGAGCTTTTATTTTGAAAACATAGAAACAATTTTGTCAACGGTAGTGATAATTCATATGTGTTATGCATAAGACATCCTATAAGTTGCAAGCCTCATGCATCGAATACCAATAGTGCTCGCACCTTGTCCTAATTAGCTTGGATTTCCATGGATTATCATTGCATTACATATGTTTCAACCAAGTGTCACAAAGGGGTACCTCTATGCCGCCTGTACAAAGGTCCAAGGAGATAGATCGCATTTGATTTCTCGTTTTTGATAGATCTCAACTTGAGGACATCCGTACCGGGACAACATAGAAAACAGATAATGGACTCCTCTTTAATGCTTAAGTATTCAACAACAGATAATATTCTCATAAGAGATTGAGGATTAATGTCCAAACTGAAACTTCCACCATGATACATGGCTTTGGTTAGCGGCCCAAAGTTCTTCTCTAACAATATGCATACTCAAACCATTCAACTCATGGCAAATCACCCTTACTTCAGACAAGACGAACATGCATAGCAACTCACATGATATTCAACAAAAGTGTAACAGTTGATGGCGTCCCCAGAAACATGGTTACCGCTCAACAAGCAACTTATAAGAAATAAGATACATAAGCGACATATTCATTACCATAATAGTTTTTAGGCTACTTTCCCATGAGCTATGTATTGCGAAGACAAGGAATGAATTTTTTTAAAGGTAGCACGCAAGCAATTTACTTTGGAATGGCAGAAAAATACCACATAGTAGGTAGTTATGGTGGACACAAATGGCATAGGTTTTGGCTCAAGGTTTTGGATGCACGAGAAGCATACCCTCTCAGTACAAGGCTTTGGCTAGCAAGGTTGTTGAAGCAAACACAAGTATGAACCGGTACAGCAAAATTTACATAAGAACATATTGCAAGCATTATAAGACTCTACACTGTCTTCCTTGTTGCTCAAACACTTTTACCAGAAAATATCTAGACTTTAGAGAGACCAATCATGCGAACCAAATTTCAACAAGCTCTACGGTAGTTCTCCACTAATAGGTTTAAACTACATGATGCAAGAGCTTAAACATGATCTACTTGAGAGCTCAAAACAATTGCCAAGTATCAAATTATTCAAGACAATATACCAATTACCACATGAAGTATTTTCTGTTTCCAACCAAATAGCAATAAATGCAGCAGCTTTCAACTTTTGCCATGAACATTAAAAGTAAAATGAAGAACACAAGTGTTCAAATGAAAAAGCGGAGCGTGTTTCTATCCCACACAAGCATGGTAGGATCCAATTTATTCAGAGAACTAAGATAACAAAACGAAAATAAAAACACACAGACGCTCCAAGTAAAGCACATAAGATGTGACCGAATAAAAATATAGTTTCACTAGAGGTGACCTGATAAGTTGTTGATGAAGAAGGGGATGCCTTGGGCATCCCCAAGCTTAGATGCTTGAGTCTTCTTGAAATATGCAGGGATGAACCACGGGGGCATCCCCAAGCTTAGACTTTTCACTCTTCTTGATCATATTATATCATCCTCCTCTCTTGATCCTTGAAAACTTCCTTCACACCAAACTCAAAACAATCTCATTAGAGGGTTAGTGCATAATCAAAAATTCACATGTTCAGCAAGGACACAATCATTCCCAACACTTCTGGACATTACCCAAGGTTACTGAAATTTAATGGAGCAAAGAAATCCACTCAAACACAGTAAAGGAGGCAATGTGAAATAAAAGGCAGAATCTGTCAAAACAGAACAGTCCGTAAAGACGAATTTTTTCGAGGCACTTAACATGCTCAGATGAAGAAGCTCAAATTGAATGAAAGTTACGTACATATCTGAGGATTACTCATGAATTTTTACAGAATTTTTAGATTCTCCTACAGATAGAACAGCTCAAATTCGTGACAGCTAAAAATCTGTTTCTGCGCAGAAATCCAAATCTAGTATCAACTCTCTATCAAAGACTTTACTTGGCACAACAATGCAATAAAATAAAGATAAGGAGAGGTTGCTTCAGTAGTAACAACTTCCAAGACACAACAAAACAGTAGCAAAATAAAAACATGGGTTATCTCCCAAGAAGTGCTTTCTTTATAGCCATTAAGATGGGCTCAGTAATTTTAATGATGCTCTCGCAAGAAATAAGAGTTGAAGCAAAAGAGAGCATCAAAAGCAAATAAGAAACACTTTTAAGTCTAACCCACTTCCTATGAAAAGGAATCTTGTAAATAAACAAGTTATGTAAGCATAATACAATAAGCATAGGAAAACAAGACAAGCGCAACTTCAAGATTTTCAGCATAAAGAGGGGAAACTTAATATTATTAAGATGCATATAACCATGTTTCCCTCTCTCATAATAACTTTCAGTAGCATCATTGATGAAATCCACAATATACCCATCACTTAAAACATTCTTATCATGGTTCATATGCATAAAAGTATCATTAATTTTGGCATAAGAAAAACTCTTCTCATTAATAGTAATTGGAGCAGGATCATTATCAAGAATTTGAACATGGTAAACAAGTTGCATACTAAGGGAATGGTTTTTGGCAATCCCATCATAACTATAACAAGTTTCATAAGGATAATTATAACATGTGTCATAGCATTCTTTATAATAATTGTCAAAGATTGGAGGCATAGTGTCATCATAAGAAATAGAATAGTTATCTTCCACAGTATGTTCATCTGTAACCATACCATCATTCTTACTAGAAGGAGATGTATCAAACATATAATCATCAGTAGCAAAAGGATTTTCAAACACCTCATCCCCAAGCTTAGAGCTTTCTATATCATTATGGGAAGAAGCATGGATAGTACTAATACTATGGCAATTATTAACATCATCATTTTCAGAATTAGTTTCCCAGAGATTTTCAATATCAAAAGTAGTGTGCTCTTCTAAATCATGATCACTAATGTAGGTAAAGGGCATAGGAAGATCATTGTACTCAGATTCATTATCATAATAATCATTAGGAGCAACATACTTACGGTTACCTATCGTTATCTCATACACGCGGGGATATGCCGTTACCTCTTTCTTTTTATTCCCCCTCTTCTTCTTCTTCTTCTTCGTTTCCTTCTTCTTCTTCTTTTCCTTCTCCTCGTTCCCTTCTTTAGGAGGAAGAGGCTTGAAGGGAGGCTTCTCCACATAACCTGATTTATTTCCAGAAACAATAGAAGAAACTTGGGAGGATTCCTCCTTTTCATTAATAAGTTCAAAACACACACCGGTCCTATCATATTTTGGCAAAGTGTCATCTTCTAAAATATTTTGTATGTAAGTATTTGTATGGCAATCATCAATGCAATAAGAAAGACACCCATGCAGGACACTATTAATATCAAGAGCACTCATATCCACCAAAGAAGTTTTTCTCAATAACTCTTCACACTCCAAAAATAATGTAAGTTCATCATGCTGATTAGGAATGATTTCATCACCACAATACAAATTTGCAGCACTCATGGGGTTCGAATTATCATTGGAGGAGCATTGAAAATTAAAATGACCCACTCTATGGCAAAGTTCACAAATAAAAGGATAGAGGGCACAAACTTTTTCACCAAGATCATCTAGAGCCCTAGACCACTTTCTAGTTTTTTCATTCTGTGATGGATACAATATTCTTCTTCAATTTTATTCTTTTCACAAGGTCTATGAACTCCACAACAATTAACATGCTTATAGGAAATAGCAGTTTCAGAAGTTTGAGCATGTTCATTGCAATCATTAATAACAGTTTCATCCTTCATGCTGATGTCTTTAAAAGGTTCATGATACATGTACCAATTTTCTTTAGGAACATTAATATGAGAAGCAAAGGCTCTATAGCAATCGACCATAATTTGAGGATCGAGACCATATTTAGCACTAAGCTCTTGAAAATCAGTGGTTTGAGCGAAAGACTTAATGCATTCATATTCATAGTTTATACCTGATTCTTTACCTTTGTCGTTCTCCCAATCTTCAGTATTCTCCTGAATCCGATCAAGAAGGTCCCATTTAAACTCTTCTTTATTGCGTGTGAATGATCCAGAACAAGTAGTATCCAGCAAGGTTTTATCTTGAAAAGAAAGTCTTGCATAGAAATTATCAATGATGATATTACCAGGAAGCTCATGAATGGAGCATTTGGGCATTAAAGACTTCAATCTTCCCCATGCTTGGGCAATACTCTCTCCATCATTAGGCCAGAAATTATATATGCGGTTTCGGTCTTTGTGAATTTCACTTGGAGGATAGAATTTAGAATAAAATAGAGGCATAATATCCTTCCAATCAAGAGAATGCCTATAATAAAACAGTTATTGTTATATCTTAATGTTCATGATAAATGTTTACACTCCGTGCTATAATTGTATTAACCGGAAACATTGATACATGTGTGTTGTGTAAACAACCAGAGTCCCTAGTAAGCCTCTCATTTAACTAGCTTGTTGATTAATAGATGATCATGGTTTCCTGATCATAAACATCAGATGTTATTAATAACAAGATCATATCATTAGGTGAATGATGTGATGGACACACCCATAGTAAGCATAGCATAAGATCAAGTCATTAAGTTCAACTTGCTATAAGCTTTCGATACATAGTAACCTAGTCCTTTGACCATGAGGTCATGTAAATCACTTATACCAGAAGGGTACTTTGATTACATCAAACACCACTGCGTAAATGGGTGGTTATAAAGGTGGGATTAAGTATCCGGAAAGTATGAGTTGAGGCATATGGATCAAGAGTGGGATTTGTCCATCCCGATGACGGATAGATATACTCTGGGCCCTCTCGGTGGAATGTCGTCTGATTAGCTTGCAAGCATATGAATGGTTCATAAGAGATGACATGCCACGGTACGAGTAAAGAGTACTTGTCGGAGACGAGGTTGAACAAGGTATGGAGATACCGATGATCAAACCTCGGACAAGTAAAATATCGCGAGACAAAGGGAATCGGTATCGTATGTAAATGGTTCAATCGATCACTAAGTTATCGTTGAATATGTGGGAGCCATTATGGATCTCCAGATCCCGCTATTGGTTATTGGTCGGAGAAGAGTCTCGACTATGTCTGCATAGTTCGCGAACCGTAGGGTGACACACTTAAGGTTTGATGTCGTTTAAGTAGATATGGAATATGGAATGGAGCTCGAATGTTGTTCGGAGTCTCGAATGGGATCCGAGACATCACGAGGAGGTTCGGAATGGTCCGGAGAATAAGATTCATATATGGGAAGTCATTTTCCGGGGTTCGGAAAAAGTCCGGTGTTTTGACCGGAGCTTCTAGAAGGTTTTGGAAGGACCGGAATAGTCCGGAATATTATGGAAGGTTCCGGAAGTGTCCGGGATGACCCGGGATGTCTAAGGAAGTCCGGAGGGTTCCATAATAGGTGCAACCACGTTGCCTTAAGGGAAAAGGAGTCTTTCCTTAATGCAATTTCGGAATTGGCAAAAGAGTCCGAGTAGGACTAGGTTTTCGGAACCGGAAACCTATCGAAACTCAGTCAAACTTGGGGGCAGGTTTATGGACGACCCAAGGGGCTTGGCCACCTATTTAAAGGGACCAAGGGGCACCCCAAGGGCACCTCAAGTCACAGCCCTACCTCCCCAAGTCGCAGCACCACCCTGCGCCCAAACCCTAGCCGCCCCTCTCCTCCCTCCTCAATCTGCGCCGGCTTGGCGAAGCCCTGCAGAAATTTCTCCTCCACAACCACCACGCCGTCGTGCTGCTGGATTCCACAGAGATCTACTACATCCGCTGCCCGCTGGAACGGGGAGAAGGACATCATCATCAACACCGAACGTGTGACCGAGTACGGAGGTGCTGCCCGTTCGTGGCACCGTCGAAGATCTTCTACGCGCTTTTGCAAGCGGCAAGTGATCATCTACATCCACCACGAGATCTGATCTCATTAACGCTTTGTGAACTTCAAGGGTATGTTGATCTTCACCTCGTTGCTACCATCTTCTTGATTGGATCTTGGCTTGTTCTTCGTTCTTGCGATAGGAAAATTTTTGTTTTCTATGCTACGAATCCCAACAGTGGTATCAGAGCCGTGTCTATGCATAGATTGGTTGCACGAGTAGAACACAATGGTTTTGTGGGCGTTGATGCTTTTGTTGTCTTTAGTTCGTGTACTTTGCATCTTGCGGGATGGTGGGATGAAGCGGCTCGGGCTAACTTTACATGACCGCGTTCATGAGATTTGCTCCACGCTTGACATGCAACTTGGATTGCATAAGTGGCTTTGTGGGTGTCTGTCTCTCCCACCATAGTGAAGATTCAATCTACTCTTTCTATTGACAACATTAGTATCACCATTGTGGTTCATGTTCGTAGGTAGATTGGATCTTACTCGAAAACCCTAAACCACGTAAAATATGCAAACCAAATTAGAGGCGTCTAACTTGTTTTTGCAGGGTTTGGTGATGTGATATGGCCATAATATGATGATGAATATGTATGAGATGATCATTATTGTATTGTGGCAACCGGCAGGAGCCTTATGGTTGTCTTTAAATTTCATGTTGAAGTATTATTTCAAAGTAGTTGTAATAGTTACTACATGGGAGCACAACCATGAAGACGGCGTCATGGACCTTGACGCTACGCCGACGATGATGGAGATCATGTCCGTTGATGATGGAGATCATGTCCGTGCTTTGGAGATGAAAAATCAAAGGCGCAAAGACTAAAGGGCCATATCATATCACATATGAATTGCATGTGATGTTAATCCTTTATGCATCTTATCTTGCTTAGATCGCGACGGTAGCATTATAAGATGATCCCTGATGTCTACGTTCCCCCTCCTTTCCTGTAGATAGTGTTGGGCCTCCAAGAGCAGAGGTTTGTAGAACAGCAGCAAGTTTTCCCTTAAGTGGATCACCCAAGGTTTATCGAACTCAGGGAGGAAGAGGTCAAAGATATCCCTCTCATGCAACCCTGCAACCACAAAGCAAGAAGTCTCTTGTGTCCCCAACACACCAAATAGGTGCACTAGTTCGGCAAAGAGATAGTGAAATACAGGTGGTATGAATATATATGAGCAGTAGTAACGGTGCCATAAAATAGCCTGCTGGCATGTAGTTGATGGTGGTAGTATTGCAGCAGTAGTAACGCAGTAAAACAGTAAACAAGCAGCGATAGCAGTATTTAGGAACAAGGCCTAGGGATTACACTTTCACTAGTGGACACTCTCAACATTGATCACATAACAGAATAGATAAATGCATACTCTACACTCTTGTTGGATGATGAACACATTGCGTAGGATTACACGAACCCTCAATGCCGGAGTTAACAAGCTCCACAATTATGTTCATATTTTGGTAACCTTATAGTGTAAGATAGATCAATACAACTAAACCAAGTACTAACATAGCATGCACACTGTCACCTTCATGCATATGTAGGAGGAATAGATCACATCAATATTATCATAGCAATAGTTAACTTCGCAATCTACAAGAGATCATGATCATAGCATAAACCAAGTACTAACACGGTGCACACACTGTCACCTTTACACACGTGCAGGAGGAATAGAACTACTTTAATAACATTGCTAGAGTAGCACATAGATAAATTGTGATACAAACACATTGCAATCATAAAGAGATATAAATAAGCACCTCACTATGCAATTCATCAGTGAATAAGTATTCTGTGAAATATAGCCTAAGAGACCCACACGGTGCACACACTGTCACCTTTACACACGTGGGACAAGGAGTCTCCGGAGATCACATAAGTAAAACTCACTTGACTAGCATAATGACATCTAGATTACAAGCATCATCATATGAATCTCAATCATGTAAGGCAGCTCATGAGATTATTGTATTGAAGCACATAGGAGAGAGATGAACCACATAGCTACCGGTACAGCCCCGAGCCTCGATGGAGAACTACTCCCTCCTCATGGGAGCAGCAGCGGTGATGAAGATGGCGGTGGAGATGGCAGCGGTGTCGATGGAGAAGCCTTCCGGGGGCACTTCCCCGCTCCGGCAGCGTGCCGGAACAGAGACTCCTGTCCCCCAGATCTTGGCGTCGCGATGGCGGCGGCTCTGGAAGGTTTCTGTGGTTTTCGCCAATCGTATCAGGGTTTTCACGACGGAGGCTTTAAATAGGCGAAGAGGCGGCGCCAGAGGGTCGAAGGGGTGCCCACACCATAGGGTGGCGCGGCCAGGGCCTGGGCCGCGCCGGCCTATGGTCTGGGGGCCCAGTGCCCCCCCTCTGGTCCTTCCCGGGTGTTCTGGATGCTTCCGGTGAAAATAGGAACTTGGGCGTTGATTTCGTCCGATTCTGAGAATATTTCGTTACTAGGATTTCTGAAACCAAAAACAGCAGTAAAACAGAACCGGCACTTCGGCATCTTGTTAATAGGTTAGTTCCAGAAAATGCACAAATATGACATAAAGTGTGCATAAAACATGTAGATAACATCAATAATGTGGCATGGAACATAAGAAATTATCGATACGTCGGAGACGTATCAGCATCCCCAAGCTTAGTTCTGCTCGTCCCGAGCAGGTAAAACGATAACACAGATAATTTCTGGAGTGACATGCCATCATAATCTTGATCATACTATTTGTAAAGCATATGTAGTGAATGCAGCGATCAAAACAATGTATATGACATGAGTAAACAAGTGAATCATAAAGCAAAGACTTTTCATGAATAGCACTTCAAGACAAGCATCAATTAAGTCTTGCATAAGAGTTAACTCATAAAGCAATAATTCAAAGTAAAGGCATTGAAGCAACACAAAAGAAGATTAAGTTTCAGCGGTTGCTTTCAACTTGTAACATGTATATCTCATGGATATTGTCAACATAGAGTAATATAATAAGTGCAATAAGAAAATATGTAGGAATCAATGCACAGTTCACACAAGTGTTTGCTTCTTGAGGTGGAGAGAAATAGGTGAACTGACTCAACATTGAAAGTAAAAGAATGGTCCTTCAAAGAGGAAAGCATCGATTGCTATATTTGTGCTAGAGCTTTGATTTTGAAAACATATAGAGAGCATAAAAGTAAAAATTTTGAGAGGTGCTTGTTGTTGTCAACGAATGGTAGCGGGTACTCTAACCCCCTTGCCAGACAAACCTTCAAAGAGCGGCTCCCATTTTATTTTATTTTTGGGTGGCACTCCTTCCAACCTTTCTTTCACAAACCATGGCTAACCGAATCCTTCGGGTGCCTGCCAACAATCTCATACCATGAAGGAGTGCCTTTTTATTTTAGTTTTATTATGATGACACTCCTCCCAACCTTTGCTTACACAAGCCATGGCTAACCAAATCCTTCGGGTGCCGTCCAACAATCACATACCATGGAGGAGTGTCTATTTTTGTTAATTAATTTGGGACTGGGAATCCTATTGCCAGCTCTTTTTGCAAAATTATTGGATAAGCGGATGAAGCCACTAGTCCATTGGTGAAAGTTGCCCAACAAGAATGAAAGATAAACACCACATACTTCCTCATGAGCTATAAAACATTAACACAAATCAGAGGTGATAAATTTTGAATTATTTAAAGGTAGCACTCAAGCAATTTACTTTGGAATGGCAGGAAAATACCATGTAGTAGGTAGGTATGGTGGACACAAATGGCATAGTGGTTGGCTCAAGTATTTTGGATGCATGAGAAGTATTCCCTCTCGATACAAGGTTTAGGCTAGCAAGGCTTATTTGAAACAAACACAAGGATGAACCGGTGCAGCAAAAATCACATAAAAGACATATTGAAAACATTATAAGACTCTACACCGTCTTCCTTGTTGTTCAAACTCAATACTAGAAATAATCTAGACCTTAGAGAAACCAAATATGCAAACCAAATTATAGCATGCTCTATGTATTTCTTCATTAATGGGTGCAAAGCATATGATGCAAGAGCTTAATCATGAGCACAACAATTGCCAAGTATCACATTACCCAAGACATTAATAGCAATTACTACATGTATCATTTTCCAATTCCAACCATATAACAATTTAACGAAGAAGAAACTTCGCCATGAATACTATGAGTATAAACCAAGGACATACTTGTCCATATGCTACAGCGGAGCGTGTCTCTCTCCCATAAAGTGAATGCTAGGATCCATTTTATTCAAACAAAACAAAAAACAAAAAACATACAGACGCTCCAAGTAAAGTGCATAAGATGTGACCGAATAAAAATATAGTTTCAAGAGAAGGAACCTGATAATTTGTCGATGAAGAAGGGGATGCCTTGGGCATCCCCAAGCTTAGACGCTTGAGTCTTCTTGATATATGCAGGGGTGAACCACCGGGGCATCCCCAAGCTTAGACTTTTCACTCTTCTTGATCGTAGTATATCATCCTCCTCTCTTGACCCTTGAAAACTTCCTTCACACCAAACTTCTCATAAACTTCATTAGAGGGGTTAGTACATAATCAAAAACTCACATGTTCAGAGGTGACACAATCATTCTTAACACTTCTGGACATTGCTCAAAGCTACTGGAGTTTAATGGAACAAAGAAATCCATCCCACATAGCAAAAGAGGCAATGCGAAATAAAAGGCAGAATCTGTCCAAACAGAACAGTCCGTAAAGACGATTTTCTAATAAATACTTCCGTTGCTCAGATCAGAAAACTCAAAACTAATGAAAGTTGCGTACATATCTGAGGAACACGCACGTAAATTGGCATATTTTTCTGATTTTTCTACAGAGAGAAAATCCCAGATTCGTGACAGATAGAAATCTGTTTCTGCGCAGAAATCCAAATCTAGTATCAACCTTCGATTAGAGGCTTCACTTGGCACAACAAAACACAAAACTAAGATAAGGAGAGGTTGCTACAGTAGTAAACAACTTCCAAGACACAAATATAAAACAAAGTACTGTAGCAAAATAACACATGGGTTATCTCCCAAGAAGTTCTTTCTTTATAGCCATTAAGATGGGCTCAGCAGTTTTAATGATGCTCGCGCAAGAAATAGTGTTTGAGGCAAAAGAGAGCATCAAGAACCAAATGCAAAACACATTTAAGTCTAACATGCTTCCTATGCAAAGGAATCTTGTAAATAAACAAGTTCAAGAAGCATAATGCAACAAGCATAGAAAGATAAAACAAGTGTAGCTTCAAAAATTTCAGCACATAGAGAGGTGTTTTAGTAACATGAAAATTTCTACAACCATATTTTTCTCTCTCATAATAACTTTCAGTAGCAACATGAGCAAACTCAATAATATAACTATCACATAAAGCATTCTTATCATGAGTCTCATGCATAAAATTATTACTCTCCACATAGGCATAATCAATTTTATTAGTAATAGTGGGAGCAAATTCAACAAAGTAGCTATCATTATTATTCTCATCAAGTGTAGGAGGCATAGTATAATCACAACAAAATTTACTCTCCATAGTAGGTGGCACCAAAAGACCACTATCATTATAATCATCATAAATAGGAGGCAAAGTATCATCAAAGAAAATTTTCTCCTCAATGCTTGGTGGACTAAAAAGATCATGCTCATCAAAACCAGCTTCCCCAAGCTTAGAATTTTCCATATCATTAGCAACAATGGTATTCAAAGTGTTCATACTAATATGTTCCATGGGTTTTTTAATTTTCGGATCAAACCATCCATGTCTTAAATCAGGAAATAGAGTAAAAAGCTCATTGTTGTCCATTATGCCTTACTAGTGTAAACAAGAAACAAAAAGATGCAATTGCAGGATCTAAAGGAAATAGCTTTGAGTACTTACAATGGCGGAAAATAGCTTGGTAGCCGAGGTCCGGAGTGTGAGTACCTTTTACATTTCCTCCCCGGCAACGGCGCCAGAAAATAGCTTGATGTCTACGTTCCCCCTCCTTTCCTCAGAGACGTTGTTGGGCCTCCAAGAGCAGAGGTTTGTAGAACAGCAGCAAGTTTTCCCTTAAGTGGATCACCCAAGGTTTATCGAACTCAGGGAGGAAGAGGTCAAAGATATCCCTCTCATGCAACCCTGCAACCACAAAGCAAGAAGTCTCTTGTGTCCCCAACACACCAAATAGGTGCACTAGTTCGGCAAAGAGATAGTGAAATACAGGTGGTATGAATATATATGAGCAGTAGTAACGGTGCCAGAAAATAGCTTGCTGGCGTGTAGTTGATGGTGGTAGTATTGCAGCAGTAGTAACGCAGTAAAACAGTAAACAAGCAGCGATAGCAGTATTTAGGAACAAGGCCTAGGGATTACACTTTCACTAGTGGACACTCTCAACATTGATCACATAACAGAATAGATAAATGCATACTCTACACTCTTGTTGGATGATGAACACATTGCGTAGGATTACACGAACCCTCAATGCCGGAGTTAACAAGCTCCACAATTATGTTCATATTTTGGTAACCTTATAGTGTAAGATAGATCAATACAACTAAACCAAGTACTAACATAGCATGCACACTGTCACCTTCATGCATATGTAGGAGGAATAGATCACATCAATATTATCATAGCAATAGTTAACTTCCCAATCTACAAGAGATCATGATCATAGCATAAACCAAGTACTAACACGGTGCACACACTGTCACCTTTACACACGTGCAGGAGGAATAGAACTACTTTAATAACATTGCTAGAGTAGCATATAGATAAATTGTGATACAAACACATTGCAATCATAAAGAGATATAAATAAGCACCTCACTATGCCATTCATCAGTGAATAAGTATTCTGTGAAATATAGCCTAAGAGACCCACACGGTGCACACACTGTCACCTTTACACACGTGGGACAAGGAGTCTCCAGAGATCACATAAGTAAAACTCACTTGACTAGCATAATGACATCTAGATTACAAGCATCATCATATGAATCTCAATCATGTAAGGCAGCTCATGAGATTATTGTATTGAAGCACATAGGAGAGAGATGAACCACATAGCTACCGGTACAGCCCCGAGCCTCGATGGAGAACTACTCCCTCCTCATGGGAGCAGCAGCGGTGATGAAGATGGCGGTGGAGATGGCAGCGGTGTCGATGGAGAAGCCTTCCGGGGGCACTTCCCCGCTCCGACAGCGTGCCGGAACAGAGACTCCTGTCCCCCAGATCTTGGCGTCGCGATGGTGGCGGCTCTGGAAGGTTTCTGTGGTTTTCGCCAATCGTATCAGGGTTTTCGCGACGGAGGCTTTAAATAGGCGAAGAGGCGGCGCCAGAGGGTCGAAGGGGTGCCCACACCATAGGGTGGCGCAGCCAGGGCCTGGGCCACGCCGGCCTATGGTCTGGGGGCCCAGTGCCCCCCCTCTGGTCCTTCCCGGGTGTTCTGGATGCTTCCGGTGAAAATAGGAACTTGGGCGTTGATTTCGTCCGATTCCGAGAATATTTCGTTACTAGGATTTCTGAAACCAAAAACAGCAGAAAACAGGAACTGGCACTTCGGCATCTTGTTAATAGGTTAGTTCCAGAAAATGCACAAATATGACATAAAGTGTGCATAAAACATGTAGATAACATCAATAATGTGGCATGGAACATAAGAAATTATCGATACGTTGGAGACGTATCAATCCCTCACATTAATATCAAGATAATAAAGTGTTCTCCCCTCGTATGCACCGTTGCTACAGTTCGTCGTTTTGAAGCATCTCGTGATGATCGGATGTGATAGATTCTACGTTCACATACAACGGGTGTAAGCCATGTTGCACACGCGGAATACTTGGGTTTGCTTGACGAGCCTAGCATGTACAGACATGGCCTCGGAACACAGGACACCGAAAGGTTGAACACGAGTCATATGGATGATATGATCAACATGTTGATGTTCACCGTTGAAGCTACATCATCTCACGTGATGATCGGTTTTGGTGTAGTGGATATGGATCGTGTACCACTAAACAACTATGAGGGATGTTGTATTAAGTGGGAGTTCATTAGTAATTAGATTAAAACATGAACTTATTATCATGAACATAGTCTGAATAGTATTTTGAATTAATTTGTAGAATTGGCATCCGTTATCTACCAAGCGCTAGTCTTGTAATTGAGATAGAAACAATGTTAAGTCTGAAAAACAACTTTACGGACTGGTACCGTATTGTTGAAAGAATCAAGAAATGATTAAGTCCTATTGCATACTTTTAGTAAACCTCACATTATTGATTCAAAGAGCAATGGTTTCAATTAGTACCTAAAGTCATCTTGTCTCCGTGAAACTTGAAGTTCAAATCCGTTTGAAAAGTAAGGAGCTGGAAATTTTGTTTTCAGAAATAAGCAAGGTATGAGATATATGTGATATCTAAGACCTTATTGCAAGATGATTGAATATATCTAGTGAGACTACATAAACTCATAAGTTTTATGGGAATGTACGAAGATTGAAGACGCCAGGCGTCCCAATCCTCCAACTAAGTTGGGCACTAATGATATTCGCATATCCATGAAGTGATCGTCCTTAGTATGCACCGTTGCTAAGACTCGTCGTTTCGAAGCATCACGTGATGATCGGGTGTGATAGATTCTACGTGTGCATACAACGGGTGCAAGCCAGGTTTGCATATGCGAATACTGAGGTTAAACTTTACGAGCCTATCATGTACAAACATGGTCTCGGAAAGTCGTCATGATTTAATGGATAAAATTATGAGTGAAATTGTTCATCACAAAGTTACTAATAGTGAAATCTGAAACACTTGTCATATGATGATCAACTTCAAAGTAAGAACCTCAAGGTCATTGGTATTTGACCAATGGACCTAGAAGTTATTGAAGGTGAAGTGTTTTCTGAGAATGAGGAAAACTAAAAGAGAAACTACAAAAGATTATGGCAGAAAGAAAGAAAAGACTAGAAAGTCTAGCTCAGGTGTATATAGATGATATACATGTTATGAATGTATTCCTTGATTGGTCACACAATGAAGTTCTTGGGTATTTGTACCAGATTGGTTGGTATGAAATGTCATACAACACAACGCAATACAAGAATACAATGGCCTAAGTGACTGATAAGGAATATGGTAATAATGCACGTCTGGAACATAATAAAGTGTTATTATGTTTGTCGTTGGCATTCTACCTAGCCCTTAGGATTTATAATAAAGAACTTAATAATTGTTATTTTGCTCTGGTCAAATGAAAACAATGAGTTGTTCAAATTGTGACCTTACTCCATGTACGATGGATAAGTTATTATAAATCTTAATGGTGAAACACACATACATAACACTGGCGCTAATATGTCGTAAGGCAAATGATTTGAATTCCACTTATTTGTGGAACCGCCATTTAGGTCATGTTAGAAAGGATCGCATGAAGGAAGTCCATGCAAATGGATTTTTGGAGTCATTTGATTTTTGAATCATTTGGCGCTTGCAAATCTCTTCTAAAGAAAATGACTAAAATACCGTTCATAGGCCAAGAGTTGAACGGGCAACTAATGAAGGAGATATGCCCTAGAGGCAATAATAAAGTTGTTATTATTTATATCTTTATGTTTATGATAAATGTTTATATATCATGCTAGAATTGTATTAACCGAAACATTAGTACATGTGTGATATGTAGACAAACAAGAAGTCCCTAGTATGCCTCTTAAACTAGCTTGTTGATTAATGGATGATTAGTTTCATAATCATGAACATTGGATGTTATTAATAACAAGGTTATGTCATTGTGTGAATGATGTAATGGACACACCCAATTAAGCGTAGCATAAGATCTCGTCATTAAGTCATTTGCTATAAGCTTTCGATACATAGTTACCTAGTCCTTATGACCATGAGATCATGTAAATCACTTATACCGGAAAGGTACTTTGATTACACCAAACACCACTGCGTAAATGGGTGGCTATAAAGGTGGGATTAAGTATCCGGAAAGTATGAGTTGAGGCATATGGATCAACAGTGGGATTTGTCCATCCCGATGACGGATAGATATACTCTGGGCCCTCTCGGTGGAATGTCGTCTAATGTCTTGCAAGCATATGAATGAGTTCATAAGAGACCACATACCACGGTACGAGTAAAGAGTACTTGTCAGGAGACGAGGTTGAACAAGGTATAGAGTGATACCGAAGATCAAACCTCGGACAAGTAAAATATCGCGAGACAAAGGGAATTGGTAATATATGTGTATGGTTCATTCGATCACTAAAGTCATCGTTGAATATGTGGGAGCCATTATGGATCTCCAGATCCCGCTATTGGTTATTGGTCGGAGTGAGTACTCAACCATGTCCGCATAGTTCTCGAACCGTAGGGTGACACACTTAAAGTTGGATGTTGAAATGGTAGTTCTTGAATTATGGAATGGAGTTCGAATATTTGTTCGGAGTCCCGGATGAGATCCCGGACATCACGAGGAGTTCCGGAATGGTCCGGAGAATAAGATTCATATATAGGATGTCATTTTATGTGAAATAAAATGTCGCAGAAGGTTCTATGGAAGGTTCTAGAAGGTTCTAGAAAAGTCCGGAAGAAACCACCAAGGAAGGTGGAGTCCACAAGGGACTCCACCTCCATGGCCGGCCAGCCCTAGTGGGGGTGGAGTCCCAAGTGGACTCCACCATAGGGGGCCGGCCAACCCCCACATGGGAGGTGGGAATCCCACCTTTGGGTGGGAGTCCTAGTTGGGCTAGGTTTGCCCCCTCCTATGGAAGGTTTTGGTTTCGGGTCTTATTCGAAGACTTGGACACCAACACTTGGGATCCACCTATATAATGAGGGGCCAAGGGAGGGGGCCGGCCACCCCAAGACCATAGCTTGGCCGCCCCCCCTTGAGTGGCCGGCCACCCCCTCCCAAACCCTAGCTTTGCTCCTCCACTTCATATTTCCCGCGTAGCTTAGCGAAGCTCCGCCGGACTTCTACACCGCCACCGAGCACCACGCCGTCGTGCTGTCGGATTCAAGAGGAGCTACTACTTCCGCTGCCCGCCGGAACGGGGAGGTGGACGTCGTCTTCATCAACAACCGAACGTGTGACCGAGAGTACGGAGGTGCTGCCCGTTCGTGGCGCCGGAACCGATCGTGATCAAGATCTTCTACGCGCTTTGCAAGCGGCAAGTGATCGTCTACCGCAGCAACAAGAGCCTCATCTTGTAGGCTTTGGAATCTCTACAAGGGTGAGACTCGATACCCCTCGGTGCTACCGTCTTCTAGATTGCATCTTGGCTTGGATTGCGTGTTCGCGGTAGGAAAATTTTTGTTTTCTATGCAACGTTATCCTACAAAGGGTATCGGAGCCGTGTCTATGCATAGATGGTTGCACGAGTAGAACACAATGGTTTGTGGGCGTTGATGCTCTTGTTATCTTTAGTTTGAGTACTTTGCATCTTTATGGCATAGTGGGATGAAGCGGCTCGGACTAACTTTACATGACCGCGTTCATGAGACTTGTTCCTCGTTCGACATGCAACTTGTATTGCATAAGAGGCTTTGCGGGTGTCTGTCTCTCCTACTATAGTAAAGATTCAATTTACTCTTCTATTGACAACATTAGTATCAACGTTGTGGTTCATGTTCGTAGGTAGATTAGATCTATAACGAAAACCCTAAACCACGTAAAATATGCAAACCAAATTAGAGAGCGTCTAACTTGTTTTTGCAGGGTTTGGTGATGTGATATGGCCATAATGTGATGATGAATATGTATGAGATGATCATTATTGTATTGTGGCAACCGGCAGGAGCCTTATGGTTGTCTTTAAATTTCATGTTGAGTAGTATTTCAAAGTAGTTGTAATAGTTGCTACATGGAGGACAATCATGAAGACGGTGCCATTGACCTTGGTGCTTCACCGACGATGATGGAGATCATGCCCGAAGATGATGGAGATCATGTCCGTGCTTTGAAGATGAAGATCAAAGGCGCAAAGACAAAAGGGCCATATCATATCACATATGAACTGCATGTGATGTTAATCCTTTTATGCATCTTATTTTGCTTAGATCGCGACGGTAGCATTATAAGATGATCTCTCACTAAAATCTCAAGATAATAAAGTGTTCATCCTTAGTAGCACCGTTATCAAGTCTTATCGTTTCGAAGCATCTCGTGATGATCGGATGTGATAGATTCGATAAGTACATACAACGGGTGCAAGACAGCTTTTGCACATGCGGATACTAAGGTGGCCTTGACGAGCCTAGCATGTACGTACATGGTCTCGGAACACGTGATACCGAAAGGTAGAGCATGAATCATATGGTTGATATGATGAACACTTTGAGTGTTCGCCATTGAAATCACACCTTTTCTCGTGATGATCGGGTTTAGGTGCGGTGGATTTGGTTCGTGTGATCACTAAGACAATGCGAGGGATATTGTTTTGAGTGGGAGTTCACTTAGGTTTTTAATTATGTTGAATTAAAATTTGAACTCAATATGTCATAAACTTAGTCTAAACTATTGCAAATATATGTTGTAGAGATGGCGTCCCCAATCAATTTTAATCAGTTCCTAGAGAAAGAGAAACTTAAGAGCAACGGTAGCAACTTCACCGATCGGTTCCGTCATGTGAGGATCTTCCTCTCTCGGCGGAAATCTGCAATTTGTGCTTGATGCACCGCTAGGTGACCCTCCTGCAGAAGATGAATCCGATGAAGTAAAAGCTGTTTACGCGACTCGGAAAACTCGGTACTCTCAAGTTCGGTGTGCCATCCCGTGCGCCTCCTGGAATCCGATCTTCAAAAACGTTTTGAGCACCATGATCCTCATGAGTTGATGAATGAGCTGAAAGCTATATTCGAGACTCATGCGGCGATGGAATGCTATGAAGCATCGAAACATTTCTTTAGCTGTATGATGGAAGAAGGCAGCTCCGTTAGTGAGCACATGCTCGCCATGACCGGGCATGCGAAGAAACTCGTTGACTTGGGAATAGTGATTCCTAACAGATCGGGATTAATCGTGTCCTTCAATCACTGCCACCAAGTTACAAGAACTTTGTGATGAAATACATTATGCAGAACATGAACAAGGAGTTACCTGAACTTTTTGGCATGCTAAAAGCTGCTGAGATTGAGATCAAGAAAGAGCACCAAGTGTTGATGGTCAACAAGACCACCAGTTTCAAGAAACAGGGCAAGTCTAAGGGAAAATTAAAGAAGGGTGGCAAGAAAGCTGCCACGCCTCCTATGAAACCTAAGAACGGCCCTAAGCCTGATGCTGAGTGCTATTATCGCAAGGAGAAGGGACACCGGAAGCGTAATTGCTCCAAGTATCTCGGCTGATCTAAAGAGCGGCCTTGTCAAGAAGAAGAAAGAAGGTATATTTGATATACATGTTATAGATGTTCATTTCATCGGTTCTCGTTCTAGTACACTGGGTATTTGATACCGGTTCGGTTGCTCATATTTGTAACTCGAAACAGGAACTAAAGAATAAACGACAACCGCTGAAAGATGAAGTGACGATGCGCGTTGGAAACGGATCCAAGGTCAATGTGATCGCAATGACACTTCCTCTACATCTACCTTCGGATTAGTTTTAAGCCTAAATAATTGTTATTATGTACCTGCGTTGAGCATGAACATTATATCTGGATCTTGTTTAATGCAAGACGGTTATTCATTCAAGTCTGAGAATAATGGTTGTTCTATTTTTATGAATAATATCTTTTATGGTCGAGCACCACAAAAGAATGGCTTATTTCTGTTAGATCTCGATAGTAGTGATACACATATACATAACATTGATGCTAAGCGAATTAAACTTAATGATAATTCTACTTATATGTGGCACTGTCGTCTTGGTCATATTGGAGTGAAACGCATGAAGAAACTCCATACTGATGGATTACTTGAATTACTTGACTTTGAGTCACTTGATAGATGCGAAGCATGTCTAATGGGAAAAATGACAAAGACTCCATTCTCTGGTATGATGGAGCGAGCTACTGACTTATTGGAAATCATACATACCGATGTATGTGGACCAATGAGCGTAGCATCGCGCGGTGGTTATCGTTATGTTCTAACCTTCACAGATGATCTGAGTAGATATGGGTATATCTATTTCATGAAACATAAATCCGAAACTTTCGAGAAGTTTAAGGAATTTCAAAGTGAAGTAAAAAATCAACGTAACAAGAAGATCAAATTTCTACGATCTGATCGTGGAGGTGAATATCTGAGTTATGAGTTTGGCATGCATTTAAAGAAATGCGGAATACTTTCACAATTGACACCGCCGGGAACACCTCAACGAAACGGTGTGTCCGAACGTCGTGATCGAACTGTCTTAGATATGGTTCGTAGTATGATGTCTCTTACTGATTTGCCGTTATCATTTTGGAGTTATGCATTAGAGACAGCCGCATTCACTTTAAATAGAGCACCATCAAAATCCGTAGAAACGACACCGTATGAATTATGGTTTAATAAGAAACCTAAGCTGTCGTTCCTGAAAGTTTGGGGTTGCGAAGCCTATGTAAAGAAGTTACAACCGGACAAGCTAGAACCCAAAGCGGAGAAATGCGTCTTCATAGGTTATCCTAAGGAAACTATAGGATACACTTTCTATCACAGATCCGAAGGCAAAATCTTTGTTGCTAAGAACGGAACCTTTCTTGAGAAAGAATTTCTCACTAAAGAAGTGACTGGAAGAAAAGTAGAACTCGATGAGATTGATGAATCTATACTCGTTGATCAGAGTAGCGCGATCATCGGGAAGTTGTACACTGCATCGCCTACACCGGCAACAGAGGAAGCTAATGATAATGATCATGAAACTTGAACGAGGAAACCATCGAACCTCGCATGATCGACAAGGGAACGTGCCACTCCCGATTGCTATGATCCTTGTCTAAATGTCATGATTGTGGATAACAATGATGAGGACCCTGCGACGTATGAAGAAGCGATGATGAGCCCAGATTCCAACAAATGGCAAGAAGCCATGAAATCCGAAATGGGATCCATGTATGATAACAAAGTATGGACTTTGGTAGACTTACACGATAGCCGAAAGGCTGTCGAAAAATAAATGGATCTTCAAGAGAAAAACAGATGCTGATGGTAATATTACTGTCTATAAAGTTTTCCCGACTTGTCGCAAAGCGGTTTCCGACAAATTCAAGGAGTTGACTACGATGAGACTTTCTCACCTGTAGCGAAGCTAAAATCTGTGAGGATTTTGTTAGCAATAGCTGCATTTTTCGATTATGAGATTTGGCAGATGGATGTCAAAACGGCGTTCCTTAATGGAGACATTGAGGAAGAGTTGTATATGGTACAACCCAAAGGTTTTGTCGATCCTAAAAATGCTGACAAAGTATGCAAACTTCAGCGTTCAATCTATGGACTGAAGCAAGCATCGAGAAGTTGGAACCGACGCTTTGATAAGGTGATCAAAGACTTCGGGTTTATACAGTGTCATGGAGAGGCCTGTATTTACAAGAAAGTGAGTGGGAGCTCTGTAGCATTCCTGATATTATATGTAGATGACATATTATTGATCGGGAATGATATAGAACTATTAAGCAGTATTAAGGGTTATTTGAATAATAGTTTTTCAATGAAAGACCTTGGTGAAGCATCGTATATATTAGGCATCAAGATTTATAGAGATAGATCAAGACGCCTAATAGGGCTATCACTGAGTACATATCTGGACAAGATTCTAATGTAGTGTAGAAGGGACGACAGTAAGAAAGGGTTCTTACCTATGTTACTGTGCAAGGTATTGAGTAAAACTCAAGGACCGGCTACGGCAGAAGAAAGAGAAAGGATGTGTAACATCCCCTATGCCTCGGCAGTAGGATCTATCATGCATGCCATGCTATGTACTAGACCGGATATAGCACATGCTGTTAGTTTGACTAGCAGATATCAAAGTGATCCAGGAATGGAACACTGGACAGCGGTCAAGAATATCCTGAAGTACTTGAAAAGAACTAAGGATATGTTTCTTTGTTATGGAGGTGACCAAGAGCTCGTTGTAAACGGTTACACCGATACAAGTTGGAACACTGATCTGATGACTCTAAGTCACAATGCAGGTACGTGTTTATATTGAATGGTGCTGCAAAGAAGTCGGGCAAGCTCGAAGCAAAGTGCACGGTGGCGAAATCTTCAACAGAATCGAGTACATAAGCGGCTTCGGAGGCTTCATCGAAGCGGTATGGATGAAGAGGTTCATTGTAGAGCTCGGTGTGGTTCCTAGTGCATTGGACCCATTAATCATTTACTGTGATAACATGGGTGCCATCGCCAATGCACAAGAGCCAAGGTCACACAAGAGGCTGAAGCATATCAAGCTGCGTTACCACTCGATTCGCGAGTACATCGAAGATGGAGAAGTAAAGATTTGCAAAGTACACACTGATCTGAATGTAGCAGATCCGTTGACTAAAGCTCTCCCTAGGGCAAAGCATGACCAACACCAGAATGCCATGGGTGTTAGGTATATTACAATCTAGATTATTGACTCTAGTGCAAGTGGGAGACTGAAGGAGATATGCCCTAGAGGCAATAATAAAGTTGTTATTATTTATATCTTTATGTTTATGATAAATGTTTATATATCATGCTAGAATTGTATTAACCGAAACATTAGTACATGTGTGATATGTAGACAAACAAGAAGTCCCTAGTATGCCTCTTAAACTAGCTTGTTGATTAATGGATGATTAGTTTCATAATCATGAACATTGGATGTTATTAATAACAAGGTTATGTCATTGTGTGAATGATGTAATGGACACACCCAATTAAGCGTAGCATAAGATCTCGTCATTAAGTCATTTGCTATAAGCTTTCGATACATAGTTACCTAGTCCTTATGACCATGAGATCATGTAAATCACTTATACCGGAAAGGTACTTTGATTACACCAAACACCACTGCGTAAATGGGTGGCTATAAAGGTGGGATTAAGTATCCGGAAAGTATGAGTTGAGGCATATGGATCAACAGTGGGATTTGTCCATCCCGATGACGGATAGATATACTCTGGGCCCTCTCGGTGGAATGTCGTCTAATGTCTTGCAAGCATATGAATGAGTTCATAAGAGACCACATACCACGGTACGAGTAAAGAGTACTTGTCAGGAGACGAGGTTGAACAAGGTATAGAGTGATACCGAAGATCAAACCTCGGACAAGTAAAATATCGCGAGACAAAGGGAATTGGTAATATATGTGTATGGTTCATTCGATCACTAAAGTCATCGTTGAATATGTGGGAGCCATTATGGATCTCCAGATCCCGCTATTGGTTATTGGTCGGAGTGAGTACTCAACCATGTCCGCATAGTTCTCGAACCGTAGGGTGACACACTTAAAGTTGGATGTTGAAATGGTAGTTCTTGAATTATGGAATGGAGTTCGAATATTTGTTCGGAGTCCCGGATGAGATCCCGGACATCACGAGGAGTTCCGGAATGGTCCGGAGAATAAGATTCATATATAGGATGTCATTTTATGTGAAATAAAATGTCGCAGAAGGTTCTATGGAAGGTTCTAGAAGGTTCTAGAAAAGTCCGGAAGAAACCACCAAGGAAGGTGGAGTCCACAAGGGACTCCACCTCCATGGCCGGCCAGCCCTAGTTGTCGTGGATGTAGCCACGGCAGATGCTACAGGGGGTAGCACTTCATTG
Organism: Lolium perenne; assembly: GCF_019359855.2. NCBI lineage: Eukaryota > Viridiplantae > Streptophyta > Magnoliopsida > Poales > Poaceae > Lolium > Lolium perenne. The sequence goes on along the minus strand of NC_067248.2, from coordinate 343,530 downwards.
ATGCGAGGGGAAGGGAACATTGCCATCTACGGGTCGAGGTGCAAGAGACGCAAGGGTTTTACCCAGGTTCAGCCCCTCCGGAGAGTAAAAGGCCTACGTCCTGCTAGATCTCTATTGCTCAGTGGAGAATTACAATGGGGGGGCTCAGTCGGCGGCTACGCCGAGAGCTTACAGGGGGAGATTGGATCTCGAGTAAGGTGTCCTCTAGGGTTTAAGCTCGGGGGTTTATATAAGCACCCCCGATCTAGGGTTACATGGAGATAACTCCGAATCATATCAGTTGCTACTAATCCGGGATCCGCTATCCCCCTCGCAAGTAATCTTCTTGTCCAGCCGTGTGGACCTCCTCCTTGGGATCACGGCCCAGTCGCCTTAGGGGCCTGGCCGCTTAGGCGACTGGCGATCCACCCGAGCCTCTATCTTCATGGCGACTGGGACTGGCGACCCACCCCCTATGGGCATATCCCCATCAGTAGTCCCCAAGCGCGGTGGTGATGAAGCGCGGATCTGGAGCAAGTCTTGGAGAGGCGCGGTGATGGATCAAGATGAGTCGCCGCCGGGCTTCCAAAGATAAAGTCGCGGGTGCGGTGGCAGTCTTAGTCGCTAATTTGATCGATCGATCGGCGTGTGACGATCGGCTCGGCGCGATCGCCGTTTGCCCGATCGACGCGTAGTCATCATAGAGACACGTGGAGAGGCCAACGGCTAGATTTCACGTTGACCGAGGCGCACACCGTTTGCATGTTGTTGACCGTTGGGCTCGACGTGACCGCTAACGGCTAGTTTAACGGCTATTCAGCCGGTGACGGCGCAGATCTCGACCGTTGATTGCGGGGCGGCGATTCCGGGACGATTCAACGAACAGATTTCATCCTCAATCTGAGCGAGTGCGGGCGGTATAAAGGGTCGCCCCTAGGATTAGGGTTCAACACTCCTCCGCATTCATCCCCCATCTTCTCTTCATCTCATCTTCATTCCGAACTCCACACACATCCATGGCGGCGAAGGGTTGGGGCAAGTCGAAGGTCACGCGGGAGTCTCTCCTCCCGTACGTCGCCTCCGGGGTCATCCCGGAGTTTAACCAAGAGCGATGGCGGGTTCCGCCGGCGAACGAGACGGAGCCCCTCCCACGGCCCGGTGACTTCGTGATCTTCATGAGCTTCCTCGATCGCGGGTTCGCTCTCCCCACATCCGATTTCCTCCGGCAGCTTGCTGGCCTTCTACAGCATCAAGGTTTCCGACCTCGGGCCGCACAGCGTCCAGCAGATTTCTCTGTTCGTGGCGCTGTGCGAATGCTACTTGGGCTGTCCGCCCTACTTCCCGCTGTGGGTGTCCATCTTCCACGGGCGGGCGACTCGGGCCAGCAAGAACAGCGAAGCACTCATCCCGAACGGGGGGATCACCTTCCAAGTGAAGTCCGGGGAAAGCTTCATCGACATGGCGCTCCCCAAGAAGGCGCAGTCGCTGTGGCGTCGTTTCTGGTTCTACGCCAAGGAGTACACTCCCCCGGGCGAGGTATGCATTCCCCAATACAGTCCCGAGCCGAGCGTCCCGCGGCGCCTCAATGTCCGGCTGCCGCCGCGCGAGCAGGAGAAGGTGGTGAAGGATATGCGCCAAGCGATCCAGGCGCTAAAAGATGACGGCCTGACGGCGGTCGACATGTACAACTGTTGGCTTGGCCGGCGGCTGATCCCCCTGCGGTGCCGAGCTCACCCCATGTGGGAGTACCGGGGACAGAACGACCGCACCCGGTCGACGGCGACCGAGTGGGACGAGGGCGAGTACCGGAAGGCGCTCGCTAAGATCACCACTGCCACCTTTACTTCCTTCGAGGACGGCTTGCAGCCCTACACCGAAGACACCCCAGCGCCTCAGGTAATGCTTCGCATGGCGACTTCGCACGGCTTAGCCGCGCTTCTTCCTTTCTGACTCGTTCCTTTGATTCGATTGCAGCGTTGGCGGAAGATCGCGGACCACCTCCCTCCTCTCGCCGGAAAGGAACCACCGGAGATGACCGAAGGCGAGGAGGAAGAGGTCGACGAGGAGGAGGAGCGCACCGAGTCGGACTCGGAAGCGCGGGACTTCATCAGACTCCCGCGCGGGTCGAAGAGGGGTGCCGAGTCCTCGTCCCAGGGCGCGGCTGAAGAGGAGGCGACCTCCCGTCCGGAGGACAACGCGGAGCCCGCCAAGGAAGGGGCCGAGCCGCTATCGAAGCGATCGCGCCCCACTCTCCGGAAGGGTCCATGAGGCTTCGGTGTCCCTTGAAGGACGCGATCGATGCGGGAGCTCGGGCCGGTCCGGGCGTAAAAGCGATTCCCACGGTGAAGTAAGTATTTCTTGTCGAATTTATCCTTCCTGCGACTGGACTGAGTGTCGACTCACCTCGCCTCTCTGTAGGTCCAAGAAGAAGACCTTGGCGAAGCCGCCCGCGGCCGGGGTGGCGGCCACGAGGGCGGCCGAGGCAAAGAAGAAAGCCGCGGAGAGGAAGGCGGCGCCGTCCGACCTTGGGGGTGCGGGGTCGGCTCCAGAAGAGCCCGCCGCCGGGAGTCAAGCGGAGAAGGAGAGCACTAGCCACGTCGAGCCCACCGCCAACGTTTTCCTCTACCCAGCATGGCTCGCGGGGGCATGGCGAGTGCGGCGACGGGTCCGGACGTTGCTCGCCCGTGGTGGAGGAGGAGTCGACCGACATTGGATCGACCGAGGGGCGAAGGCACCCGAAGTTGAAGAGGACATCGTCGAGGAGGGCGGTCTGTCGGAGCCACTGAAAGAGCGCCGGTCCCAGGCCGCCAGGGACCGCGCCCCGCCCAGCGACACCGACACGCGGACGGGCGAGGTTCCGTCGACTGAGGCGGGGATGCGCGCGGACGGGCGACCGAGTCGCGTCATCCGCCGCCGTCTTCATTGACCTTCACCGAGCTCCACACGGCGCTTGGCGAGGCGCATGTGGTAAGTGTCGCTGAACACGTGGCCTAGTCACCCCCAGTCCCCGAGGGTCGACTTGGTCTGAAAGGGCGAGTCGAGTCTCTATTTGCTTTTTGTTTGTTGACCTTGGCACTTTTGTTTGGTTTCCGTAGGCGGAGATTAAGCGGCTGACCGCGCTTGTGGAGGAGGCGGCGCAGAAGAACCGGAAGCTGATTGCCCTGGGCAGTAAGTCATGCCCACTCGCCGTCCTCATTCAGTGTCACTGGCCCGGGCGTTCGTTCTCACCGTTTCCTTTTCTTGTAGCAGAGGCGCAGGCAAAGGCTCTTGCCGAGGCTCGGGAAGGGTTCGTCAAGGAGTCCTTCTACCGTGAAGCCGAGTTCCGGGCGCAGCAGGCCGAAGAGGCCCGGAAAAGGGCGAAAGCGGAGGTGGCGGAATTGACGAAGGTCCTGGAGCAGAAGGGCCGGGAGCTGGAGGACGTCATCACCGAATACAAGGTGAAGCTGGAGGCCGCGACTGATGCGCGGGACTCTGCACGTGGGGCTGCCGCGTCTCTGCGGGAGGAGGTGGCGGCCTTGAAGCAGCAGCACGCCAAAGAACTTGCTGCGGAGAGGGAGGCGTCCGAGGGCATCGTCCTGGCGGTGCAGGCCGAGAAGACCAACTTCGAGGCTTTCGTCAGGGAGATGTCGCGGCAGATTCTTGGTAAGTTCTTGTCGTCGCACTTCTTGTTTATTTGCCGGGGGTTCGAGCATCTGAACACGGCGAGTCGGCCTCGGGGGTCAGTCCCCGAGCGTGGCGAAGTCGGCTCCGGGGCCAGTCCCCGAGCGTGGCGAGTCGGCTCGGGGCCGTCCCCGAGCGTGGCGAGTCGGCCGGGGCCAGTCCCCGAGCGTGGCGAAGTCGGCTCGGGGGCCAGTCCCCGAGCGTGGCGAGTCGGCCTCCTGGGGGCCAGTCCCCGAGCGTGGCGAGTCGGCTCCGGGGCCAGTTGGCGTTGAAGGGGAAGTTCTCATTTTCCCTTTTCCTTGTGTTGTTGACTGCAGGTACGTGCGACTTCGTGGAGACGGCGACTCCGCGGGAATGCCTGTCGACCGCGACCGCGCGTATCATCGCCTGCGCGGGGGAGATACTCGCGCGCCTCCAGTACCTAAGCCCGCGGGAGGTGATTCCGCGGGACACGCCATCCGTCTTCAAGGCGGTGTCCAACATTCCGGCTGTTGTTGACTGGCTTCGCCGCTCTTCTGCCGCGTTGGCATTACCATGGCTACGAGTATGGTGCTGGCGCATTACTGCGAAGGGTTCGACGTGGAGGAGGTCACCGCTGGCTTCCCTCGGAGACCGGCGAGTTCGATGTTGCCGAAGTCTGCGGCTGATGGATGCGGTGCGCCCCTTCGCCGACCGAGTACCGGCGACCGCGGACTTGGAGACTCATATCCCCAGCCAAGCGGCTTTGGTGACGCGGAGAAAGAGCCAGGCCCGGTGGACTACCCCGCGGAGCGCTCTTCCATGCCGCTGCCGCCGGCTCGTTTGTCGACATATCCGGTCGTGGTGTACACGCCGAAATTTCGTCACGGCGATGATGGCGTCGAGCCTGTCGTAGAGGGGGCTCCGGGTCGTCCTCGTAGTTTCCTGAGTACCTGTGTAGGAAGTGGTTGGATTTCGCGAGCGGGAGTTAGTTGTAAATAAAATGATGACTTTTGCTTAAATATGATTCGGTGTTTGCTTTTGCATTATTTTGAGGCGGCGATGCATTGGAGTTGGTTCCGACTATCCATGGCCTTCGAGCCGTCGCCTTGCGACCCCAATGAAGGCTATCGACTTGATCGTTTTCCTTTTCGAGCTGGGCGTCCCTGGGCCGCAAGACGTAGTCATTATAGTACGAATAGCAGCCTCATGGGTGGAGTAGTGGTGAGTTGTATTTTGCGCTGTTCGGATGTAGCGCGCCACTCGTCGTGGCTCGGTGAGCCGCCGCTAGGCGACTCCAAAGGGGATCATTGCGGGCGTATTTTCCTTGGCGAGCCGCGGGTCCGTTTTGCGGAGTCCCTAGTCGAAGTACTTAGCCGCACAATTCGCCAACCTAAGGTAGAGGAGGGCATTGGTGTGCTTTATAGCGTAGCACAAGGCGGTCGCCGAGGCCCGTGGGGCTGGCCGAGCGTGCGGCCTGCGCTGTGGGTTCCGCCGCCGTTTTCACCCGACGGCGTTAGAGATGGTGGGTGACCGGGCCTGGTGTTGCGCCTCGGTTACGCCGCCATCCCGTGTTAGCCCGGCTACTTGGCCGATCGTGGACTTCTCTCTTCCAGCAGCGGCGACCGGAGGTCTCTCAGCACCTAGTCGCTTGTTGCGGCGACTAAGCCGGTGTGTACCGGGATGAGAGATGGCGATATCTGGCGGGTGAAGGAGAGGTAGTCGGAGCTTGAGATCAAAAATGGTCGGCGATTTTTATTAACCTCTGAATTTTCGGATTACATTTTTTCCTTAGGTATAGAACCGCCGGAGAAGGTTGATGTTCCAGGGGCGCTCCACCTCTTTAGTGAGCGGCTCGCCTTTGTCGTCCTTGCGGACGTCGATGAGATAGTAGGAGTCGTTGCCGAGTACGCGGCTAACGGCGAATGGTCCTTCCCAGGGCGGGGACAGCTTGTGCATCCCTTTCTTGTCCTGGATTAGCCGGAGTACCAGGTCGCCGACTTGGAAGGAGCGACTCCGAACGCGGCGCGGTGTGGTAACGACGGAGGTCCCGCTGGTAAATGGCGGTTCGAGAGTGCGAGGTCTCTGGCCTCATCGAGGAGATCGATGTCGTCTTGGCGAGCTCGCTCGTTGTCTTCTTCGGCGTAGTTGGCGACCCGAGGCGAGTCGTAGGCGATGTCCGTGGGCATGACGGCTTCGGCGCCATATACCAGGAAGAAAGGCGTGAAGCCGGTTGACCTGTTAGGCGTTGTGCGGATGCCCCATAGTACTGAAGAGAGCTCCTCTGCCCAGCAACCGGCTGCGCGCTCTAGGGGCACGACCAGGCGTGGTTTGAGTCCGTGCAGGATGCTCTGGTTTGCCCTTTCTGCTTGGCCGTTCGACTCGGGGTGGGCGACTGAGGCGAGATCGAGTCGGATGCCCTTTTCTTCGCAAAAGTCAGCCATCTCCCCTTTGGCGAAGTTGGTGCCGTTGTCGGTTATGATACTGTGAGGGTAGCCGTACCGATAGATGAGCTCGCGTAGGAACTTTGTAGCCGTCTTCCCGTCGCACTTCTTTATGGGCTTTGCTTCTACCCACTTGGTGAACTTGTCCACCGCTACCAGGAGGTGAGTATATCCGCCGGGGCCGTTTTGAATTTTTCCCACCATGTCCATGCCCCATACGGCGAAGGGCCAGGTGAGGGGGATGGTCTTCAATGCCGATCCTGGCATGTGCGATCGGCTTGCATACTTTTGGCACCCGGCGCATGAACGGACAAGGGCGATTGCGTCTTCGTGGGCTGTTGGCCGCAGAAGCCGTGACGAAAGGCCTTGGCGACGATTGAACGCGCGCTGCGTGGTGGCCGCAGTCCCCTGCGTGGATGTCGCGCAGAATGTTACGCCCTTCCGCCGTGGTGACGCATCGTTGGAACACTCCCGAGACACCGCGCTTGTATAGCTCATTGTTGATGATGGTGAAGGACTTGCATCCGCGCACGATGGCGCGTGCTTTGGTTTTCATCCATCGGCAGTGCCTGGCTCTCGAGGTAGCTTATGTATGGCTCGGTCCAATCGGTGCTGTCGACGGCGAGTGCGACTAAGGTGGAGTCGGGAGCAGGTGGCTCGGCAATGTCCAGCCTGCGCGGTGCGCGCACCGAGGGGTGGTGAGGATGTCCAGGACGACGCCGGAGGAGGTTGAAGTCGCTTGGACCCGATTCTGGCTAGCGCGTCGGCTTCTTCGTTCTTGCGCTTTGTCAACCCACTCGACGACGTGACCGGCGGCCAGCGCCGGCTTGGTCGACGCGCGTTTGTGTGCGATCATGTTGGCGTCTCGTGGCGTCGCAGGTGCCGGAAGTTTGGCTGGCGACTAGGTCGGAATCGCCGAGGCAGCGCAGCCGTGTTGCGCCCATCTCTTTGCGACTCGCATGCCGTGCGAGCGCCTCGTACTCGGCCATGTTGTTGGTGCATGGCTCGAATCTGAGTTGCAGGACGTACTTCACTGTGTCGCCCTTTGGTGATGTGAGGACGACTCCCGCGCCTGCTCCTTCGAGGTTTTTAGAACCGTCGAAGTGCAACGTCCAATGTTTGAGGTCCGCGGGGGAGCTTGGCTGCTGGGCCTCTTCCCAGTCGGCGAGGAAGTCGGCGAGTGCTTGGGATTTGATGGCGTGGCGTGACTCGTAGGTGATGTTGTGGACGCCGAGCTCGACTGCCCACTTGGCGATCCGGCCAGTTGCGTCGCGGTTGCGGATGATGTCGGCGAGTGGTGTTGAGGCGACTACCTTGATGGGGTGCTCGTGGAAGTAAGGGGGCCGCCGCCGCCGGGCCCCGAGGACGGCGTACACCAGCTTCACGGTAGTGTGGATACCGTTGCTTGGATTCGATTAAGGCTTCGCTGATGTAGTAGACCGGGCGTTGTACCGTTGCTCCTTTCCTTCCTCCTTCCGTTCGACGACCATGATCGCGCTTATAGCGCGGTTCGACGCGGCGACGTATAGGAGCATGGTTTCTTTTGGCAGCGGGGCCGCGAGGATAGGGGCATTCGAGAGAGCATGCTGGAGTTCCTCTAGGGCCCGCTGCGCCTCGTCTGTCCATCGGAATGATTCCGACTTCTTGAGCAAGCGGTATAGTGGCATGGCCTTGTCTCCGAGCCGGGGTATGAAGCGACTGAGGGCGGCGACTCGACCGGCGAGTTTCTGCGCGTCGACTAGGCATGCTGGCTGCTTGGTGCGCATGACCGCCGATGTCTTCTCCGGGTTAGGTTCGATGCCTCGCTTGGAGACGACGTAGCCTAGCAGCTGTCCCGATGGAACCCCGAAGGTGCACTTCAAAGGGTTGAGCTTGATCTTGTACCGCCGTAAGTTGGCGAATGTTTCGGCGAGGTCGCCGACGAGGTCGGTCCGTCGAGTCGATTTGACCACCACGTCGTCGATGTAGACATGCACATTGCGGCCGATCTGGCTTTCCAAGCAGCTGTTCATGCACCGCTGGTACGTTGCTCCGGCGTTCTTGAGGCCGAAGGTCATGGACGTGTAGCAGTAGGCGCCTAGGGGTGTGATGAATGCAGTCTTCTCTTGGTCTTCCTTGGCCATCTTTATTTGATTGTACCCGGAGTATGCATCCAGGAAACATAGCGACTCGGACCCGGCGACCGCGTCGATAATCTGGTCGATTCGCGGTAGGACGAATGGGTCCTTGGGGCATCGCGCTGTTGAGGCTTGTGTAATCGATACACATTCGCCACGTCTTGTTCTTCTTTAGCACTAGGACTGGGTTTGCCAGCCATTTCGGGTGCTTGATTTCTATGATGAAGCCGGCAGCGAGTAGCCGGTTTACTTCTTCGGCGATTGCGCGTCGCCGTTCTTCTCCCACTGTGGCGCATTGCCTGCCCTAACGGGTCGCGCGGTGGGATCGACATGTAATTTGTGCTCAGCAAGTTCTCTCGGGACACCTGGCATGTCAGATGGTTTCCATGCAAAGATATCTCGATTCTCACGGAGGAACTTGATGAGCGCGCTTTCCTATTGGGCGGACAGGCCCGTCCCAATGGTAACTTGCCTACTTGGATCGTTTTCTACAAGATCTACTTGGCGAGTGCCTGCTGCGGCCTTGAAGGTTGCTGCGGACGAGTCGAGTTCGGTTGGCTTCTCCAGGATGGCGGGGTCGTTGCGGTCGACTGGGTACTTGGCGAGCTCGGCGGAGTTGTCTTGTTCGTCGGCGATGACGGCGTCGGCGAGCTTGGCGCTGTCGTCCTCGCATTCCAATGCCATCTCCGGGTCGCCGTGGATGGTGATGACGCCTCGAGGCCCTGGCATCTTCATCATGTTGTACGCGTAGTGTGGGGTCGCCATGAAGCGGGCGAACGCTTGTCGGCCGAGTACGCAATGGTAAGAGCTTCGGAAGTTCACCACCTCGAACGTTATCCGCTCGGTGCGGTAGTTCACGGGCGTGCCGAAGGTGACTGGCAGCGTCACCTTGCCGATCGGGAAGGCCTTCCGCCCGGGGACGATGCCGTGGAACGTGACCTTGGTGTTCTCAAGGCGTGAGTCCGGCAGACCAAGCCGCTGGAAGGTGTCGTAGTACATGATGTTGATGGAGCTTCCCCGTCCATCGTGGTTTTTGGTAGCCGTAGTCGGCGACCTTGGGCTCGACGACTAGCGCCACTCGCCCAGGGTACTCGATGCGGGGGCGTGATCTTCGCGGCTCCAGGTGATGCTTGCTCGGACAGTTGAGCCACCGGGGTACGTCGGAAAGTATGACTGCGTGTACCGCCACTGCCCTTGCGAGGACCTTCCTGTCCCGTCGGTCGCCGACCCCGGTGAAGGTGTGGAGCGAGCCGGCGCTGCGACCGAAGCCCTCTCCCTTGTGCTGGTCTTGGTCCTTGCCGCGCTCCTTGTGCTGGTTGCCGCCGTCGTTTTCCTTGGCGCGGCGAGCTCTTTCTATCTGCTTCAGGGAGTAGCAATTTCCCGTCGTGTGGTTGGCGGGCTTGCCCTCCTTGCTGTGATAGATGCATGGTGCGTCTAGGAGGCTGCGGGCGTCGAAGCGCTTGGGCTGAGGCCGATCCTCCCGAGGTGGACGAGTGTCGCGCCGAAACGATTTTGCTCGCGCTGCTCGTAATCGGTGGTAGCAACTAGCTCGTTGTGTCCTCCCTCTCCTTCAGCGCTTGCCGTTGTTGGACCGGCCGGCGAAACGGTAGTCGCCACGCCGAGGCTCCGTGTGCGCCGGGCGGCGATTGCGGCGTTGACCGTACTCGTCGTCCGAGTCGACTGTAGGGTCTTCATCGGCGTAGCGGGTGGCGATGTCGAAGAGCTCGGAGATTGAGATATTGTCCCTGCTGACGCGACGGAGCTTGGCGCTTAGTGGTTCGTACCGGCAGCAGCGTCGGAAGCGATGGAGATTGCCGTGTCCGTGCCGATGCAGCCCGGAGGTCGTCCACATGTCCCGCCGCCGCTGCACCCACCGGCGGGTCGACTCGCGCGGGCCTTGGACGCAGCGATCTAGGTCTTCTATGGTTGTGGCACGGGTGTATGCGCTGGCGAAGTGCTGGATGAACGCGGCGCGGGCTTCTTCCCAGGAGTCGATGCTGTTGACGGTGAGGGTGTTGAACCAATGGCGATTGACGCCGTCCATCATGAGGGGCAGGTATCGCGCTGCGAGTAACTCGGAGTGGCCCTGGATCCCCATTGCCATGGCGTACGAGTCGATCCAGACAGTGGGGTCAATGCTTGTATCGTACTTCTCGATGTCGCGGGGTCCTTTGAACCCCACAGGGTACGGCTCGCCTCTAATCATCGGCCCGAAGCAAGCGGGGCCGATTCGGGTGAACGCGCTCTGGCGCGGGGCTTCATCGGCGTGGCGGTCGTTCAATCGATTGCGCGCCCGCCATTCTTGGTCGTTGACGATGTGGGTTCGGGCGTCGACTGGCTGCCCGTTAGCGGCGACCATCACCCGCGCGGGGCGCGGCTCGACTCGGTTGTTAGACGAGTGGCCGCGCGCGGTGCCGGCGGCGGGCCGTTGTTGGCGTTGACGATTGCGCGGTTTGCCGCAGCCGACGACGCCGCGCGACCGGCGGATGTGCGCGAGTAGAGTCGCCGCGGCGAGGCGGCTGCGGCGTGCTGCTGCTCCAATGCCTTGGCTACCAAAGCCTTGGCGTGTTTCCGGGACGAGGATCGCGCCGTCTCCGTTTCGGGGATTCTTGCGAGGACGGCTGCGCAGCTGCCACGTTGTCGGCTGGAGACGAGTGCAGTGGTAGGCCGTTGGCGTCGACCTCTGCCCGAGGAACTTCGGGTGGTGGTGGTGGGGGTGGCGGTGGTGCACCGCGCGCTGTTCTATCTGCAGCAGCCCGACTTCCTTCCGGGATGTCAGGGTTTTGGACTCGGGCGACCCGGATTTCTCCGTCTGGGTCGTCGAAGTTAAGGCGTGCGCTGGGAAAGTCGCTCGCGGGCGCGCTCCATGCGCCGGCGGTTTCGCTGCCGACGATAGTGGGACACGGCCCTTACTTCATCTTGCTCGAGGCGGAATTTCTGCCTTTCGGCGAGCTCCTTTTTCCTCTGCTCCTCGAGGGCCGCCCGGTGCGCCTCGATCTCGGTCGCGGTGGCGGTTGCGGGGAGGGGAGTGGTGAAGGCGTCGATCTCTCCTTCACCCCCTGCCATGAAGACTGCGGTCGGGTAGCGGTAACGCGGGGCCTCGACAGAGTCCGAGTCGTAATCGCTGCCGAAGAGGGAGAGGATGGAGTCGTCCTCGAAGCCACCTTCGAAGTCGCTCGGGTGGGAGACCAGGGAGATAGAGTCCTTGGTTGATGCTGTGGCGATGGAGCGGGCAGTCGGGGACGCAGCGGTGGATCCCGCAACCGACGTTGTAGCGATGATGTCGGTGAAGTCGGCGTCGATCGCAGCGATGATGGATTTGATGGCCGGGATGGTGTCGGCGGAATCGGCGACTGGAGCGGTGTCGGCGGAGTCGGTGGCTGCCGAGGCAACGGTGGAGTTAGCGGTCGGTGCCACGACCGCCGACTCGGCATCGTCTTCCAGGGCCGCCTCGGCCTCCGCGTATACCTCGCCGGTGACCGGGCGAGTAGCAGTGAGGCGGTGCCCGGGCGCGCAGGGGGCGTGCGCGCGACTGGGACGCGGCTCGGTGGGGGCGCTGACGCCGGCGAGCCCAACGAAGAGGTTGATGGAGCCGATCGGCACCATCCAGGCGTGCTTGAGAGGCGACGAGGCGGGCCGGTAGGTGCTTGGCTGGATGTGGAAGAAATTGCCGGTGGCGATCATCCTGCCGGAAGCAACCGGCCGCCGTATTGGCGAGTAGGGCCTCGCCGTAGCTCGAAGGCTTGATGTCCCATGCCCCACGGTGGGCGCCACTGTCGTGGATGTAGCCACGGCAGATGCTACAGGGGGTAGCACTTCATTGATGCGAGGGGAAGGGAACATTGCCATCTACGGGTCGAGGTGCAAGAGACGCAAGGGTTTTACCCAGGTTCAGCCCCTCCGGAGAGTAAAAGGCCTACGTCCTGCTAGATCTCTATTGCTCAGTGGAGAATTACAATGGGGGGGCTCAGTCGGCGGCTACGCCGAGAGCTTACAGGGGGAGATTGGATCTCGAGTAAGGTGTCCTCTAGGGTTTAAGCTCGGGGGTTTATATAAGCACCCCCGATCTAGGGTTACATGGAGATAACTCCGAATCATATCAGTTGCTACTAATCCGGGATCCGCTATCCCCCTCGCAAGTAATCTTCTTGTCCAGCCGTGTGGACCTCCTCCTTGGGATCACGGCCTGGGCCGCTTTAGGGCCTGGGCCGCTTAGGCGACTGGCGATCCACCCGAGCCTCTATCTTCATGGCGACTGGGACTGGCGACCCACCCCCTATGGGCATATCCCCATCACTAGTGGGGGTGGAGTCCCAAGTGGACTCCACCATAGGGGGCCGGCCAACCCCCACATGGGAGGTGGGAATCCCACCTTTGGGTGGGAGTCCTAGTTGGGCTAGGTTTGCCCCCTCCTATGGAAGGTTTTGGTTTCGGGTCTTATTCGAAGACTTGGACACCAACACTTGGGATCCACCTATATAATGAGGGGCCAAGGGAGGGGGCCGGCCACCCCAAGACCATAGCTTGGCCGCCCCCCTTGAGTGGCCGGCCACCCCCTCCCAAACCCTAGCTTTGCTCCTCCACTTCATATTTCCCGCGTAGCTTAGCGAAGCTCCGCCGGACTTCTACACCGCCACCGACACCACGCCGTCGTGCTGTCGGATTCAAGAGGAGCTACTACTTCCGCTGCCCGCTGGAACGGGGAGGTGGACGTCGTCTTCATCAACAACCGAACGTGTGACCGAGTACGGAGGTGCTGCCCGTTCGTGGCGCCGGAACCGATCGTGATCAAGATCTTCTACGCGCTTTTGCAAGCGGCAAGTGATCGTCTACCGCAGCAACAAGAGCCTCATCTTGTAGGCTTTGGAATCTCTTCAAGGGTGAGACTCGATACCCCCTCGTTGCTACCGTCTTCTAGATTGCATCTTGGCTTGGATTGCGTGTTCGCGGTAGGAAAATTTTTGTTTTCTATGCAACGTTATCCTACAACTAACTTAGTGGAAACATACATGATGATGTATGTTGTTCACTGGGCATAATTGTGTGCGGGAGATTCTTCTACTTAATGAAAACTTCCAACAATGAATTGAGTATATGTGGATATATTCGATAAGGAAGAAGTTTGAAACATTTTGAATGGATTCAAATAAATTTTAGCATGAAGTGGAAATCATCGTAATAGAAAAGTCAAATATCTATGATTGGATCATGGTGGAAATATTTGAATTACGAGTTTTAGCGAACATCTAAGAGAGTTATGAAATTGTTCTACAACTCACATTTCTTGGAGTATCATAGTGATGATGGAGTATCCGAGAGATGTATCCAAACCTTGTTCGATTAATGATGAGATAAAATATTATGACGCCATTATATTTTTGTGGAGTATGCTTTAGAGACTACCGCTTTTACACTAAATAGAGCGTCATCATAAATCCGTTGAAATGACACCATACGAGTTATGGCATGGGTATAAACCCTAATAGTCCTTTCTTAAATTTTGGTATGCATAGCATATGTAAATAAGTTTACAACCAAAATCGGATGAATGTCTTTGTTGGTTATCCCAGAGAATAAATTGGGAATTCCTTCCACTATGGAGACAAAGACAAAAGTGTTTGTCGATGTTTCTTACTTATTTCCAAGAAATTGTTTCTAGCGAAGTTTTTGAGTGGGAGGACAATAGAACTTGATAAGGTTAATGAACCTGAGCATGATGATCAGAGTAGCGCAGCATCAGAAATGGTTCTGGAAGCGGCCACGAAGATCATAGCTCCCATGTCTACAAAGAGTTATAGTCATGGAGATCGGAGTACCTATTGAACCTTGTAGGTATGGTTTACTTTGTGATCAAATAAATGATTTGTGAACAAAGGATTGATTTTGAACAATGATAAACCAACTACATACAAAGAAGTTATGATGGGCCCTGACTCTGTTAAATGGCTAAGAGCCATAAAATCCAAGATAGGTGAATACTTTTTGAAAGTAAATGTATCTATCAATTTGATGGACTTGGATAGGAATATCCTTGAAAAAGCTCGACTTGTCAAAAAGTTGTTTACAACGAAGTTCAAAGAGTTGACTACGATAAGATTAGATCTTCTGTAGCGATGCTTATAGTCTATACGGATTGTTCTAGTAATCGCTACATATTTCTTTTATGAGATATGATAGTAGGATGGCAAAATACATTACTTAACAAAAGTGTGTATTAAAGATGTATACAAGATACAACCAAGAGTTTTACTGGTCCGTGGAATACTAGATAGGTATACAAACTTCAATTGGATGAAGTGAGTATCACGGAGTTGGAATCTTCACCGGATGAAATAATAAAAGAGTTTTGATTTCATCAGAAACGATGAAGATACTTGCATTTGCAAGAAATTAAGTGGGAGCGCTGAGACATGTTTATAATACTTTATGTAGATGACATATCATTGATTATAAATAATGTAATCATGTACTTGATGTGATTAAAAAGGTTTCATTGAGAATTAACTTCAATGAAAGGATATGAACTGAAACATATTTAGTGTCAAGATCTATGAAGATAGATTGAAACACATAATAAGTTTAAAGTTAAAAGTACATAAAATGAATATTGAAGTAGTTCAATATAATAAATTAAGAAGGTGTTCTTTTCATGTGAAGGTTTAACAAGACTTGAGTGTATCTGACACTCAATGAGTAAAAACACATGAGTGATTTTAGATCACGAATAAAATGTACACAATCAGTTGTCCTGTGCTCTAAAGAGTTAGGAGCATATACCAGAATGATTCATGTGATCATTGGACAACAGTAAGAAAACAGATAATGGACTCCTCTTTAATGCTTAAGTATTCAACAACAGATAATATTCTCATAAGAGATTGAGGATTAATGTCCAAACTGAAACTTCCACCATGATACATGGCTTTGGTTAGCGGCCCAAAGTTCTTCTCTAACAATATGCATACTCAAACCATTCAACTCATGGCAAATCACCCTTACTTCAGACAAGACGAACATGCATAGCAACTCACATGATATTCAACAAAAGTGTAACAGTTGATGGCGTCCCCAGAAACATGGTTACCGCTCAACAAGCAACTTATAAGAAATAAGATACATAAGCGACATATTCATTACCATAATAGTTTTTAGGCTACTTTCCCATGAGCTATGTATTGCGAAGACAAGGAATGAATTTTTTTAAAGGTAGCACGCAAGCAATTTACTTTGGAATGGCAGAAAAATACCACATAGTAGGTAGTTATGGTGGACACAAATGGCATAGGTTTTGGCTCAAGGTTTTGGATGCACGAGAAGCATACCCTCTCAGTACAAGGCTTTGGCTAGCAAGGTTGTTGAAGCAAACACAAGTATGAACCGGTACAGCAAAATTTACATAAGAACATATTGCAAGCATTATAAGACTCTACACTGTCTTCCTTGTTGCTCAAACACTTTTACCAGAAAATATCTAGACTTTAGAGAGACCAATCATGCGAACCAAATTTCAACAAGCTCTACGGTAGTTCTCCACTAATAGGTTTAAACTACATGATGCAAGAGCTTAAACATGATCTACTTGAGAGCTCAAAACAATTGCCAAGTATCAAATTATTCAAGACAATATACCAATTACCACATGAAGTATTTTCTGTTTCCAACCAAATAGCAATAAATGCAGCAGCTTTCAACTTTTGCCATGAACATTAAAAGTAAAATGAAGAACACAAGTGTTCAAATGAAAAAGCGGAGCGTGTTTCTATCCCACACAAGCATGGTAGGATCCAATTTATTCAGAGAACTAAGATAACAAAACAAAAATAAAAACACACAGACGCTCCAAGTAAAGCACATAAGATGTGACCGAATAAAAATATAGTTTCACTAGAGGTGACCTGATAAGTTGTTGATGAAGAAGGGGATGCCTTGGGCATCCCCAAGCTTAGATGCTTGAGTCTTCTTGAAATATGCAGGGATGAACCACGGGGGCATCCCCAAGCTTAGACTTTTCACTCTTCTTGATCATATTATATCATCCTCCTCTCTTGATCCTTCAAAACTTCCTTCACACCAAACTCAAAACAATCTCATTAGAGGGTTAGTGCATAATCAAAAATTCACATGTTCAGCAAGGACACAATCATTCCCAACACTTCTGGACATTACCCAAGGTTACTGAAATTTAATGGAGCAAAGAAATCCACTCAAACACAGTAAAGGAGGCAATGTGAAATAAAAGGCAGAATCTGTCAAAACAGAACAGTCCGTAAAGACGAATTTTTTCGAGGCACTTAACATGCTCAGATGAAGAAGCTCAAATTGAATGAAAGTTACGTACATATCTTAGGATTACTCATGAATTTTTACAGAATTTTTAGATTCTCCTACAGATAGAACAGCTCAAATTCGTGACAGCTAAAAATCTGTTTCTCAAGCAGAAATCCAAATCTAGTATCAACTCTCTATCAAAGACTTTACTTGGCACAACAATGCAATAAAATAAAGATAAGGAGAGGTTGCTTCAGTAGTAACAACTTCCAAGACACAACAAAACAGTAGCAAAATAAAAACATGGGTTATCTCCCAAGAAGTGCTTTCTTTATAGCCATTAAGATGGGCTCAATTTTAATGATGCTCTCGCAAGAAATAAGAGTTGAAGCAAAAGAGAGCATCAAAAGCAAATAAGAAACACTTTTAAGTCTAACCCACTTCCTATGAAAAGGAATCTTGTAAATAAACAAGTCATGTAAGCATAATACAATAAGCATAGGAAAACAAGACAAGCGCAACTTCAAGATTTTCAGCATAAAGAGGGGAAACTTAATATTATTAAGATGCATATAACCATGTTTCCCTCTCTCATAATAACTTTCAGTAGCATCATTGATGAAATCCACAATATACCCATCACTTAAAACATTCTTATCATGGTTCATATGCATAAAAGTATCATTAATTTTGGCATAAGAAAAACTCTTCTCATTAATAGTAATTGGAGCAGGATCATTATCAAGAATTTGAACATGGTAAACAAGTTGCATACTAAGGGAATGGTTTTTGGCAATCCCATCATAACTATAACAAGTTTCATAAGGATAATTATAACATGTGTCATAGCATTCTTTATAATAATTGTCAAAGATTGGAGGCATAGTGTCATCATAAGAAATAGAATAGTTATCTTCCACAGTATGTTCATCTGTAACCATACCATCATTCTTACTAGAAGGAGATGTATCAAACATATAATCATCAGTAGCAAAAGGATTTTCAAACACCTCATCCCCAAGCTTAGAGCTTTCTATATCATTATGGGAAGAAGCATGGATAGTACTAATACTATGGCAATTATTAACATCATCATTTTCAGAATTAGTTTCCCAGAGATTTTCAATATCAAAAGTAGTGTGCTCTTCTAAATCATGATCACTAATGTAGGTAAAGGGCATAGGAAGATTATTGTACTCAGATTCATTATCATAATAATCATTAGGAGCAACATACTTACGGTTACCTATCGTTATCTCATACACGCAGGGATATGCCGTTACCTCTTTCTTTTTATTCCCCCTCTTCTTCTTCTTCTTCGTTTCCTTCTTCTTCTTCTTTTCCTTCTCCTCGTTCCCTTCTTTAGGAGGAAGAGGCTTGAAGGGAGGCTTCTCCACATAACCTGATTTATTTCCAGAAACAATAGAAGAAACTTGGGAGGATTCCTCCTTTTCATTAATAAGTTCAAAACACACACCGGTCCTATCATATTTTGGCAAAGTGTCATCTTCTAAAATATTTTGTATGTAAGTATTTGTATGGCAATCATCAATGCAATAAGAAAGACACCCATGCAGGACACTATTAATATCAAGAGCACTCATATCCACCAAAGAAGTTTTTCTCAATAACTCTTCACACTCCAAAAATAATGTAAGTTCATCATGCTGATTAGGAATGATTTCATCACCACAATACAAATTTGCAGCACTCATGGGGTTCGAATTATCATTGGAGGAGCATTGAAAATTAAAATGACCCACTCTATGGCAAAGTTCACAAATAAAAGGATAGAGGGCACAAACTTTTTCACCAAGATCATCTAGAGCCCTAGACCACTTTCTAGTTTTTTCATTCCTGTGATGGATACAATATTCTTCTTCAATTTTATTCTTTTCACAAGGTCTATGAACTCCACAAAAATTAACATGCTTATAGGAAATAGCAGTTTCAGAAGTTTGAGCATGTTCATTGCAATCATTAATAACAGTTTCATCCTTCATGCTGATGTCTTTAAAAGGTTCATGATACATGTACCAATTTTCTTTAGGAACATTAATATGAGAAGCAAAGGCTCTATAGCAATCGACCATAATTTGAGGATCAAGACCATATTTAGCACTAAGCTCTTGAAAATCAGTGGTTTGAGCGAAAGACTTAATGCATTCATATTCATAGTTTATACCTGATTCTTTACCTTTGTCGTTCTCCCAATCTTCAGTATTCTCCTGAATCCGATCAAGAAGGTCCCATTTAAACTCTTCTTTATTGCGTGTGAATGATCCAGAACAAGTAGTATCCAGCAAGGTTTTATCTTGAAAAGAAAGTCTTGCATAGAAATTATCAATGATGATATTACCAGGAAGCTCATGAATGGAGCATTTGGGCATTAAAGACTTCAATCTTCCCCATGCTTGGGCAATACTCTCTCCATCATTAGGCCAGAAATTATATATGCGGTTTCGGTCTTTGTGAATTTCACTTGGAGGATAGAATTTAGAATAAAATAGAGGCATAATATCCTTCCAATCAAGAGAATGCCTATAATAAAACAGTTATTGTTATATCTTAATGTTCATGATAAATGTTTACACTCCATGCTATAATTGTATTAACCGGAAACATTGATACATGTGTGTTGTGTAAACAACCAGAGTCCCTAGTAAGCCTCTCATTTAACTAGCTTGTTGATTAATAGATGATCATGGTTTCCTGATCATAAACATCGGATGTTATTAATAACAAGATCATATCATTAGGTGAATGATGTGATGGACACACCCATAGTAAGCATAGCATAAGATCAAGTCATTAAGTTCAACTTGCTATAAGCTTTCGATACATAGTAACCTAGTCCTTTGACCATGAGGTCATGTAAATCACTTATACCGGAAGGGTACTTTGATTACATCAAACACCACTGCGTAAATGGGTGGTTATAAAGGTGGGATTAAGTATCCGGAAAGTATGAGTTGAGGCATATGGATCAAGAGTGGGATTTGTCCATCCCGATGACGGATAGATATACTCTGGGCCCTCTCGGTGGAATGTCATCTGATTAGCTTGCAAGCATATGAATGGTTCATAAGAGATGACATGCCACGGTACGAGTAAAGAGTACTTGTCGGAGACGAGGTTGAACAAGGTATGGAGATACCGATGATCAAACCTCGGACAAGTAAAATATCGCGAGACAAAGGGAATCGGTATCGTATGTAAATGGTTCAATCGATCACTAAGTTATCGTTGAATATGTGGGAGCCATTATGGATCTCCAGATCCCGCTATTGGTTATTGGTCGGAGAAGAGTCTCGACTATGTCTGCATAGTTCGCGAACCGTAGGGTGACACACTTAAGGTTTGATGTCGTTTAAGTAGATATGGAATATGGAATGGAGCTCGAATGTTGTTCGGAGTCTCGAATGGGATCCGAGACATCACGAGGAGGTTCGGAATGGTCCGGAGAATAAGATTCATATATGGGAAGTCATTTTCCGGGGTTCGGAAAAAGTCCGGTGTTTTGACCGGAGCTTCTAGAAGGTTTTGGAAGGACCGGAATAGTCCGGAATATTATGGAAGGTTCCGGAAGTGTCCGGGATGACCCGGGATGTCTAAGGAAGTCCGGAGGGTTCCATAATAGGTGCAACCACGTTGCCTTAAGGGAAAAGGAGTCTTTCCTTAATGCAATTTCGGAATTGGCAAAAGAGTCCGAGTAGGACTAGGTTTTCGGAACCGGAAACCTATCGGAACTCAGTCAAACTTGGGGGCAGGTTTATGGACGACCCAAGGGGCTTGGCCACCTATTTAAAGGGACCAAGGGGCACCCCAAGGGCACCTCAAGTCGCAGCCCTACCTCCCCAAGTCGCAGCACCACCCTGCGCCCAAACCCTAGCCGCCCCTCTCCTCCCCCCTCAATCTGCGCCGGCTTGGCGAAGCCCTGCAGAAATTTCTCCTCCACAACCACCACGCCGTCGTGCTTCTAGATTCCACGGAGATCTACTACATCCGCTGCCCGCTGGAACGGGGAGAAGGATGTCGTCATCAACACCGAACGTGTGACCGAGTACGGAGGTGCTGCCCGTTCGTGGCACCGTCGAAGATCTTCTACGCGCTTTTGCAAGCGACAAGTGATCGTCTACATCCACCACGAGATCTGATCTCGTTAACGCTTTGTGAACTTCAAGGGTATGTTGATCTTCACCTCGTTGCTACCATCTTCTTGATTGGATCTTGGCTTGTTCTTCGTTCTTGCGATAGGAAATTTTTTGTTTTCTATGCTACGAATCCCAACAGATATTACCAGGAAGCTCATGAATGGAGCATTTGGGCATTAAAGACTTCAATCTTCCCCATGCTTGGGCAATACTCTCTCCATCATTAGGCCAGAAATTATATATGCGGTTTCGGTCTTTGTGAATTTCACTTGGAGGATAGAATTTAGAATAAAATAGAGGCATAATATCCTTCCAATCAAGAGAATGCCTATTCTTCAGCAATTTATACCAATGCTCCGCTTTACCAGACAGCGACATCGAGAATAGTTTCTTCCTAACTTCATCCATAGAAATACCTGCACACTTGAATAACCCGCATAATTCATGTAAAAACAGTAAATGATCTCCAGGATGGACAGTTCCATCCCCTTCATAGCGGTTATCCACAACACGTTCAATAATTTTCATAGGTATTTTATATGGAATACTTTCAACAGGTGGATTTGGAATATCACAAGCATCATTCGAATTACCACATATTGGAGACAAAGCATTATCAAGGCAAAATACTTCTTCCAAAGCTGAGGAGCAAAAAGGATTTTTAGATAAACTAGCTTCCCCAAGCTTGGGTTTTTCCATAGCATTAAAAATAATGGTGTCCAAAGAATTTATACTAATAACATTACTACCACTATTATGCAGACAAACTTCCATAGGTGTTTTAATTTTCTCTTCAAAAGTATCATGTCCTAATTCAATATAAATTTCATAAAGATCTCTAATTTTGTTGTTGTTTTCCATTAAGCCTAACTAGTGAAAAATAAAAACAAGAAAAAAAAAGATATAATTGCAGAATCTAAAGGAAATAACTTCGAGCACACACACACCGGCAACAGTGCTAGGAAATAGCTTAGTAGTCGGAGAATGTGAATACCTTTTACCTTACCTCCCCGGCAACGGCGCCAGAAAATAGCTTGATGTCTACGCACGCTTCTATTCCTCAGAGCAGTGTTGGGCCTCCAAGAGCAGAGGTTTGTAGAACAGCAGCAAGTTTCCCTTAAGTGAATCACCCAAGGTTTATCGAACTCAGGGAGGTAGAGGTCAAAGATATCCCTCTCAAGCAACCCTGCAATTAAGATACAAGAAGTCTCTTGTGTCCCCAACACACCTAATACACTTGTCAGATGTATAGGTGCACTAGTTCGGCGAAGAGATAGTAAAATGCAAGTGATATGGATGAATATGAGTGGTAATAACAATCTGAAATAAATATGGCAGCAAGTAAACATGTAGCAGAACTTGTTGGAAACGGTGTTTCAATGCTTAGAAACAAGGCCTAGGGATCATACTTTCACTAGTGGACACTCTCAACAATGATCACATAAATAAATAACTTCTCTTCACTTGTGCTACTTCAAACACTCTCTTGTTGGATAACAAACACCATTCATTGTGTAGGGCTATAAAAGCACACCTCAAGCCGGAGTAAACAAGCTCCACAACATCCGGAGTTCATATTAAAGTAACCTCTAGAGTGCATAATAGACCGTTGCAATTTAGACTGAGTACTAGCATAGCATACACACTGTCAACAATAGCTATGAAAGGGGGAATAGATCGCATCAATACTATCATAGTAATAGTTAACTTCATAATCTACAAGAGATTACAATCATAACCTACACCAAGTACTACATGATGTAGACACTGTCAACTTTACATCATGGAGGAGGAATAAACTACTTTAATAACATCACTAGAGTAGCACATAGATTAATAGTGATACAAAGCTCATGATCACATAAAGATCACATGGGAGAGAGAGATGAACCACATAGCTACCGGTAGAGCCCTCAGCCTCGGGGGAGAACTACTCCCTCCTCATCATGGGAGACAGCAATGGCGATGAAGATGGCGGTGGTGTCGATGGAGATGACTCCGGGGGCAATTCCCCATCCCGGCGGCGTGCCGGAACAGAGACTTCTGTCCCCCGAAACGGAGTTTCACGATGGCGGCGGCGCCCCTGGAGTCTTTCTGGAGTTTCGTCGATTGGTCTAGGGTTTTCGCGTCGCGAGGGATTATATAGGCGAAAGGGCGGAGTCGGAAGAGTCCCGAGGGGCCCACACCATAGGGTGGGGCGACCTCTCTCCTGGCCGCGCCGGCTGGTGGTGTGGAGGCCCTGGGCCTCCTCTGGCTTGGCCCTTCTGGCTCCGTGAGTCTTCTGGCGAAATAGAATTTCTGTGATTTTTCTGGATTTTTCCGAGCACTTTGGTTTTTGGGCCTTTTCTGCAATAAACAGACATAATAAACAGAAACTGGCACTGTGGCATCTTGTTAATAGGTTAGTCCAATAAATGCCATAATATGATATAAAGTGCATATAAAACATGTAGCAATTGGTATAATATAAGCATGGAACATCAGAAATTATAGATACGTTGGAGACGTATCACGCGGCAAGGGGAACGGATCCTTCGGATAATGCTTATTCAAGCCGGAGTAATCGATGCACATTCTTAGTATTTTAGAATTCTTTTTGGGTACATGGATGGGATTTGCGACCCAATCAGTATGGATAACTTCTATTACAAAACCTGCCTCTAGTAACTTTGCTAATTCCATCCCTATGGCGCGACGCTTCTTGTCACCAAAGCGTCCCATAGCTTGCTTCACCGGTTTGGCACCCGGATTTATGTTGAGGTAGTGCTTGGCGAGTTCCCTTGGTACTCCGGACATATCAGAAGGTTGCCATGCGAAGATATCCATGTTAGCTCGGAGGAACTCGACGAGCGCGCTTTCCTATTTGGGGTCCATGTTGGCTCCGACTGACACCTGTTTGGAGCTGTCTCCTGCCTTGAGGTCGACCTTCTTGATGTCTATCACGGCCTTGAACGAGTTTTTCTGCTCGGAAATCTGTTTCTTGGTGGTCTGCATCTCAGTTGGATCCACCGCGGCTCTGTAGCCTTGCAACTCCTCTCCGGATATTACAGATTCTGCGAAGGCGGCTTCACCTATTTCGCACTCTCGAGCATTCTTGTAGTCTCCGGATACGGTAATCATGCCGTTAGGACCCGGAATCTTGAGCTTATTGTAGATGTAGCACGCCCTTGCGTGAAACTTGTGGTAGGTGGGCCTGCCGAAGATGATGTGGTAGGAGCTCTTGAAGGGCACGACTTCGAACGTGATCATTTCTTCGCGGAAATTATTGACATCGCCGAAGGCCACGGGGAGTCTGATGCTGCCAAGAGAATTTGCTTTTTTACCCGGAACCACACCATGAAACTCAGTGTTGCTGTGCTTGAGCTATTCCTTGGTAAGCTGCATCTTCTCCAGAGTCTCCAGGTACATGATATTCAAGCTGGCTCCACCATCCATAAGGCACTTGGAGAAGTCGAAACCGTCGATGCGGGGACTCACAACCAAGGCGTAGCACTCTTTCGGAATGATGGTCGGATGATCCGCCCTGTTAAATGTGCAAGGATTTTCCGACCACCTGACATACTGCGGCACAGCCGGAACTGTGGCGTTCAGGATCCGGAGAGCTGATTTGTTGGCACGGACTGTGGGTGTTCCGATGAAGGTGTGATATGCACCAGCGCTCTTTTTGACGAAGGGGTTGGATTTGTTTGCTGTGGAAGCCTCTTTAGGATCCAGCGAAGCGTCATCCTCGTCCATCGCCTCGGAACTATCATCGTCCTTTTCCTTGTTCTTGCCCTTGCCTCCTTTGCCGCGCGGGCGGTGCTTCCGGGCTCGCTTGTATCCTGCTTCCGGGTCGCCCTTTAGGTCATTGACCCACTTGCAGTTGCGGTTAGTGTGCGAGGATTTGCCAGTAGCCGGATCCATGTGGGCCAGGCATGGCATATCCCTATACTCTTCGTAAGTTTGGGGAGCGCGGAATCCACCAGCAGTGACTTCGTCAGTGCGCTGTTGGCCCCTGCCGGCTCCGCCTCCACGTCCGCGGCCCCTTCCGCCTCCTTGACCTCCGCGTTGGAACGTCATGGCGACCATGTCGGATCCGCCGCTCTTCTGGTCGTCGGGGGGATTTTTCCGCTTGTTGTTGTTGCTGCTGCCGCCATTATCACGGTTTTTCTTCTATTGGTGCAGGGGTATGGCTGTAGCAGCAAGTTCTCCTCCTGCGTCGTCATCGGCGGCGGAGTGAGTACTTGCAATGCCGATCATGTCATCCAATGTTAACTTGTTTTCATTGATTAGGCAAGTAAGCTTGTGCCGGAGCAATCCTCCCCTCTGCAGTCCACCGATGAAGGCGTGCATAGCTGTGCGATTATCCACGTTCTCACACTCGTTCCTGGTTGCCAACCATCGCGTGAGGAAATTCCGTGATGTTTCGCCTTTCTTCTGGATACATGCTTGCAGGTCGCTTGTTGTGGCAGGTCTTTTGTAGGTGCCCCTGAAGTGCTTCTCGAAGGCAATCTTCATATCAAACCAACAAAAGATGGTGTTCTCCGGGAGGTCGCCAAGCCAGGTACGAGCTGGACCAATAAGGTACAACTGAAGCATGCGGCAGGCGATTCTCTGGTTTCCTCCGGCGAAGCTTACTGCATTGAAGTAGTCTTCGATCCAGGTATCGGGCCTTTCGCTGCCATCATAGTGCTTCAGATTTCCGGGTAGCTTAAGGTTCAAGCCTTTTGGATATGGCTCCTTGCTTGTGACGGTAAAGCACACGTCCGTTGGGAACCCCAATAGGAAGGTGTGATGCGTACAGCAGCAAGTTTTCCCTCAGTAAGAAACCAAGGTTATCGAACCAGTAGGAGATGAAGGCCACGTGAAGGTTGTTGGTGGAGGAGTGTAGTGCGGCGCAACACCAGGGATTTCGGCGCCAAAATGGAACCTGCACAACACAATCAAAATACTTTGCCCCAACTTAACAGTGAGGTTGTCAATCTCACCGGCTTGCTGTAAACAAAGGATTAAACGTATGGTGTGGAGAATGATGTTTGTTTGCAAAGAACAGCAGAGAACAATGATTGCAGTAGATTGTATTTCAGATGTAAAAGAATGGACCGGGGTCCACAGTTCACTAGTGGTGTCTCTCCAATAAGATAAATAGCATGTTGGGTGAACAAATTACAGTTGGGCAATTGACAAATAGAGAGGGCATAACAATGCACATACATATCATGATGACTAATATGAGATTTACTTAGGGCATTACGACAAAGAACATAGACCGCTATCCAGCATGCACCTATGCCTAAAAAGTCCACCTTCGGGTTAGCATCCGCACCCCTTCCAGTATTAAGTTGCAAACAACAAACAATTGCATTAAGTACTGTGCGTAATGTAAGCAATACAAATATCCTTAGACAAAGCATTGATGTTTTATCCCTAGTGGCAACAGCACATCCACAACCTTAGAACTTTCTGTCACTGTCCTAGATTCAATGGAGGCATGAACCCACTATCGAGCATAAATACCCCCTCTTGGAGTTACAAGTATCAACTTGGCCAGAGCCTCTACTAGCAACGGAGAGCATGCAAGATCATAAACAACACATATATGATAGATCAATAATCAACTTGACATAGTATTCCATATTCATCGGATCCCAACAAATACAGCATGTAGCATTACAAATAGATGATCTTGATCATGATAGGCAGCTCACAAGATCTAAACATGATAGCACAAGAGGAGAAGACAACCATCTAGCTACTGCTATGGACCCATAGTCCAAGGATGAACTACTCACGCATCAGTCCGGAGGCGGGCATGGTGGTGTAGAGCCCTCCGGTGATGATTCCCCTCTCCGGCAGGGTGCCAGAGGCGATCTCCTGAATCCCCCGGGATGGGATTGGCGGCGACGGCGTCACAGTATGTTTTCTCGTATCGTGGCTCTCGGTACTAGGGTTTTCGCGACGGAGAGAATATATAGGCGAAGGGGCAGAGTCGGGGGACGCTCGAGGGGCCCACCCCATAGGGCGGCGCGTCTAGGGGTGGGGCCGCGCCCCCCTAGGGTGTGGCCGCCTCGTCGCCCCTCTTCATCTCCTCTTCGGACTTCTGGAAGGCTCCGTGGAAAATAAGACCGTGGGCTTTTGTTTCGTCCAATTCCGAGAATATTTCCTGTGTAGGATTTCTGAAACCAAAAACAGCAGAAAACAGGAACTGGCGGTTCGGCATCTTGTTAATAGGTTAGTGCCGAAAAATGCATCAAAATGATATAAAGTGTATATAAAACATGTGAGTATTGTCATAAAACTAGCATGGAACATAAGAAATTATAGATAAGTTTGAGACGTATCAAGCATCCCCAAGCTTAGTTCCTACTCGCCCTCGAGTAGGTAAACGATAACAAGGATAATTTTTGAAGTGACATGCTACTATCATAATCTTGATCAATACTATTGTATTGATCAATACTATTGTAAATCATATGAGATGAATGAAGTGATTCAAAGCAATGTTAAAGATAATGACTAAACAACTGAATCATATAGCAAAGACTTTTCATGAATAGTACTTTCAAGACAAGCATCAATAAGTCTTGCATAAGAGTTAACTCATAAAGCAATAAATTCTTAATAGAAGGTTTTGAAACAACACAAAGGAAGATATAAGTTTCAGCAGTTGCTTTCAACTTTAACATGTATATCTCATGGATAATTGTCAACACAAAGTAATATGATGAGTGCAAATAAGCAAGTATGTAGGAATCAATGCACACAGTTGACACAAGTGTTTGCTTCTAAGACAGAAAGAAGTAGGTAAACTGACTCAACATAAAGTAAAAGAAAGGCCCTTCGCAGAGGGAAGCAGGGATTACTCATGTGCTAGAGCTTTTATTTTGAAAACATGGAAACAATTTTGTCAACGGTAGTAATAATTAATATGTGTTATGCATAAAACATCCTATAAGTTGCAAGCCTCATGCATCGAATACCAATAGTGCTTGCACCTTGTCCTAATTAGCTCGGATTTCCATGGATTATCATTGCATTACATATGATTCAACCAAGTGTCACAAAGGGGTACCTCTATGTCACCTGTACAAAGGTCCAAGGAGATAGATCGCATTTGATTTCTCGTTTTTGATAAATCTCAACTTGAGGACATCCATACCGGGACAACATAGAAAACAGATAATGGACTCCTCTTTAATGCTTAAGCATTCAACAACAGATAATATTCTCATAAGAGATTGAGGATTAGTGTCCAAGCTGAAACTTCCACCATGATACATGGCTTTGGTTAGCGGCCCAATGTTCTTCTCTAGCAATATGCATACTCAAACCATTCAACTCATGGCAAATCACCCTTACTTCAGACAAGACGAACATGCATAGAAACTCACATGATATTCAACAAAAGAACAGCTGATGGCGTCCCCAGAAATATGGTTACCGCTCAACAAGCAACTTATAAGAAATAAGATACATAAGCGACATATTCTTTACCACAATAGTTTTTAAGCTACTTTCCCATGAGCTATATATTGCAAAGACAAGGAATGAAATTTTTAAAGGTAGCACGCAAGCAATTTACTTGGAGTGGCAGAGAAATACCACATAGTAGGTAGTTATGGTGGACACAAATGGCATAAGTTTTGGCTCAAGGTTTTGGATGCACGAGAAGCATTCCCTCTCAGTACAAGGCTTTGGCTAGCAAGGTTGTTTGAAGCAAACACAAGTATGAACCGGTACAACAAAACTTACATAAGAACATATTGTAAGCATTATAAGACTCTTCACTGTCTTCCTTGTTGCTCAAACACTTTTATCAGAAAATATCTAGACTTTAGAGAGACCAATCATGCAAACCAAATTTCAACAAGCTCTACGGTAGTTCTCCACTAATAGGTTTAAACTACATGATGCAAAAGCTTAAAAATGATCTACTTGAGAGCTCAAAACAATTGCCAAGTATCAAATTATTCAAGACAACATACCAATTACCACATGAAGCATTTTCTGTTTCCAACCAAATAGCAATAAATGAAGCAGCTTTCAACTTTCGCCATGAACATTAAAAGTAAAACTAAGAACACCCGTGTTCAATATGAAAAAGCGGAGCGTGTCTTTCTCCCACACAAGGAATGCTAGGATCCGAATTTATTCAAACAAAAACAAAAATAAAAGCGTACAGACGCTCCAAATAAAGTACATAAGATGTGACGGAATAAAAATATAGTTTCACTAGAGGTGACCTGATAAGTTGTTGATGAAGAAGGGGATGCCTTGGGCATCCCCAAGCTTAGATGCTTGAGTCTTCTTGAAATATGCAGGGATGAACCACGGGGGCATCCCCAAGCTTATACTTTTCACTCTTCTTGATCATATTATATCATCCTCCTCTCTTGACCCTTGAAAACTTCCTTCACACCAAACTCAAAACAATCTCATTAGAGGGTTAGTGCATAATCAAAAATTCACATGTTTAGAGAGGACACAATCATTCCCAACACTTCTGGACATTACCCAAAGCTACTGAAATTTAATGGAGCAAAGAAATCTACTCAAACATAGTAAAGGAGGCAATGTGAAATAAAAGGCAGAATCTGTGAAAACAGAACAGTCCGTAAAGACGATTTTTTTCGAGGCACTTAACATGATCAGATGAAGAAGCTCAAATTGAATGAAAGTTGCATACATATCTGACGATTACTCATGAATTTTTACAGAATTTTTAGATTCTCCTACAGAGAGAACAGCTCAAATTCGTGACAGCTAGAAATCTTTCTGCGCAGAAATCCAAATCTAGTATCAACTCTCTATCAAAGACTTTACTTGGCACAACAATGCAATAAAGTAAAGATACAAAGGTATTGCTACAGTAGTAACAAGCACCTTGACTCAAATATAAACGAAAAAATTGCAGAAATAAAATAATGGGTTGTCTCCCATAAGCGCTTTTCTTTAACGCCTTTCAGCTAGGCACAGAAAGTGTAAATCAAGTAACATCAAGAGAAGAAGCATCAACATCATAATTTGTTCTAATAATAGAATCAAAAGGCAACTTCATTCTCTTTCTAGGGAAGTGTTCCATACCTTTCTTAAGAGGGAATTGATATTTAATATTTCCTTCTTTCATATCAATAATAGCACCAACAGTTCGAACAAAGGGTCTTCCCAAAATAATAGGACAAGATGCATTGCATTCAATATCCAAGACAACAAAATCAACGGGGACAAGGTTATTGTTAACCGTAATGTGAACATTATCAATCCTCCCCAAAGGTTTCTTTATAGAATTATCAGCGAGATTAACATCCAAATAACAATATTTCAATGGTGGCAAGTCAAGCATATCATAGAGTTTCTTAGGCATAACAGAAATACTTGCACCAAGATCACATAAAGCATTACAACCAAAATCATTGACCCTCATTTTAATGATGGGCTCCCAACCATCTTCTAACTTCCTTGGAATAGAAGCTTTAAGTTTTAATTCCTCTTCTCTAGCTTTAATGAGAGCATTTGTAATATGTTTTGTAAAGGCCAAGTTTATAGCACTAGCATTAGGACTTCTAGCAAGTTTTTGCAAGAACTTAATAACTTCAGAGATATGACAATTATCAAAATCAAAACCATTATGATCTAAAGCAATGGGATCACTGTCCCCAATACTCTGAAAAATTTCAGCACTTTTATCACAAACAGTTTCAGCAGTTTCAGGCAATTTTTGCATGCTTTGTATTAGAAGTAGAAACATTGCCAACACCAATTATTTTACCATTGATAGTAGGAGGTTTAGCAACATGTGAAGCATCAACATTACTAGTGGTGGTAATAGTCCAAACTTTAGCTACATTATTCTCTTTAGCTAGTTTTTCTTCTCTTTCCCACCTAGCATGCAATTCAGCCATCATTCTAATATTGTCATTAATTCGAACTTGGATAGCGTTTGCTGTAGCAAATGATTTAATATCTTTAGTTTCATTAGGCATAACTTTCAGTTTTAAAAGATCAACATCAGCAGCAAGACTATCAACCTTAGAAGTAAGAACATCAATTTTACCAAGCTTTTCCTCAACAGATTTGTTGAAAGCAGTTTGTGTACTAATAAATTCTTTAAGCATGACTTCAAGACCAGAGGGTACACTCCTATTATTGTTGTAAGAATTACCATAAGAATTACCATTATTAGAAGGATATGGCCTATAGTTGTTACCAAAATTATTCCTATAAGCATTGTTGTTGAAATTATTACTTTTAATGAAGTTCGCATCAACATGCTCTTCTTGAGCAACCAATGAAGCTAAAGGAACATTATTAGGATCAACATTAGATCTACCATTAACAAGCATAGACATAATAACATCAATCTTATCACTCAAGGAGGAGGTTTCTTCAACAGAATTTACCTTCTTACCTTGTGGAGTCCTTTCAGTGTGCCATTCAGAGTAGTTGATCATCATATCATCAAGAAGTTTTGTTGCGGCACCCAAAGTGATGGACATAAAAGTACCTCCAGCAGCTGAATCCAATAGGTTCCTTGAAGAAAAATTCAATCCTGCATAAAAGGTTTGGATGATCATCCAAGTAGTCAGTCCATGGGTAGGGCAATTCTTTACCAAAGATTTCATTCTTTCCCATGCTTGGGCAACATGTTCATTATCCAATTGCTTAAAATTCATAATGCTACTTCTCAAAGATATAATTTTAGCAGGAGGATAATATCTACCAATGAAAGCATCTTTACATTTAGTCCATGAATCAATACTATTCTTAGGCAAAGATAGCAACCAATCTTTAGCTCTTCCTCTTAAGGAGAAAGGAAACAATTTCAGTTTTATAATATCCCCATCTACATCCTTATACTTTTGCATTTCACAAAGTTCAACAAAATTATTAAGATGGGCAGCAGCATCATCAGTACTAACACCAGAAAATTGCTCTCTCATAACAAGATTTAGTAAAGCAGGTTTAATTTCATAAAATTCTGCTGTAGTAGCAGGTGGAGCAATAGGAGTGCATATAAAATCATTATTATTGGTGCTAGTGAAATCACACAACTTAGTGTTCTCAGGAGTATTCATTTTAACAGCAATAAAAATAAGTAAAGCAAACTGAATTAAATAAAGTAAATGCAAGTAACTAATTTTTTTGTGTTTTTGATATAAAGAAAGCAAACAAGACAGAAAATAAAATAAAGTAAAGCAAGACAATAAAAAAAGTAAAGAGATTGGATGTGAGAGACTCCCCTTGCAGCGTGTCTTGATCTCCCCGACAACGGCGCCAGAAAAAGAGTTGCTTGTGACGGTAAAGCACACGTCCGTTGGGAACCCCAAGAGGAAGGTGTGATGCGTACAGCAGCAAGTTTTCCCTCAGTAAGAAACCAAGGTTATCGAACCAGTAGGAGATGAATGCCACGTGAAGGTTGTTGGTGGAGGAGTGTAGTGCGGCGCAACACCAGGGATTCCGGCGCCAACGTGGAACCTGCACAACACAATCAAAATACTTTGCCCCAACTTAACAGTGAGGTTGTCAATCTCACCGGCTTGCTGTAAACAAAGGATTAAACGTATGGTGTGGAGAATGATGTTTGTTTGCAAAGAACAGCAGAGAACAATGATTGCAGTAGATTGTATTTCAGATGTAAAAGAATGGACCGGGGTCCACAGTTCACTAGTGGTGTCTCTCCAATAAGATAAATAGCATGTTGGGTGAACAAATTACAGTTGGGCAATTGACAAATAGAGAGGGCATAACAATGCACATACATATCATGATGACTAATATGAGATTTACTTAGGGCATTACGACAAAGAACATAGACCGCTATCCAGCATGCACCTATGCCTAAAAAGTCCACCTTCGGGTTAGCATCCGCACCCCTTCCAGTATTAAGTTGCAAACAACAGACAATTGCATTAATTACTGTGCGTAATGTAAACAATACAAATATCCTTAGACAAAGCATTGATGTTTTATCCCTAGTGGCAACAGCACATCCACAACCTTTGAACTTTCTGTCACTGTCCCAGATTCAATGGAGGCATGAACCCACTATCGAGCATAAATACCCCCTCTTGGAGTTACAAGTATCAACTTGGCCAGAGCCTCTACTAGCAACGGAGAGCATGCAAGATCATAAACAACACATATATGATAGATCAATAATCAACTTGACATAGTATTCCATATTCATCGGATCCCAACAAACGCAACATGTAGCATTACAAATAGATGATCTTGATCATGATAGGCAGCTCACAAGATCTAAACATGATAGCACAAGAGGAGAAGACAACCATCTAGCTACTGCTATGGACCCATAGTCCAAGGATGAACTACTCACGCATCAATCCGGAGGCGGGTGATGACCCACAAGTATAGGGGGTGTATCGTAGTATCTTCGATAAGTAAGAATGTCGATCCCAACGAGGAGCAGAAGGTGTTGACAAGCAGTTTCGATGAAGGATTCACTGTAAATGCTCACAGACAAGTAGTCAGGGGGGTTTGATGTAACAGTTGAATAATGTACGAGTATGTAAAGTGCGAGAGTAATAATTGCAGCGAGTGGCCCAATCCTTTTTAGCACAAAGGACAAGCCGGTTTGTTTACTTATAATGACCAAACGTTCTCGAGGACACACGGGATTTTACTCTAGTGCTTTCGCTACATACGGCTAAATAATCTTCATTGTTGTGATAAGTGTTGTGTGGGTGAACCTATGCTAATGTACCGCCCTTCCTAGGACTAATACATACTTGTGATTATACCCCTTGCAAGCATCCGCAACTACAAGAAAGTAATTAAGAAATAAATCTAACCACAGCCTTAAACTCTGAGATCCTGCGATCCCTCCTGCATCGATATACCAACGGGGGTTTAGGTTTCTGTCACTCCGGCAACCCCGCAATTGGCAAACGAATACAAGATGCATTCCCCTAGGCCCATAAATGGTGAAGTGTCATGTAGTCGACGTTCACATGACACCACTAGAAGAATAACACCACAACTTAAATATCACACCATTGAATATTACTCATCCATAGTTCACTACTAACATTTAGACTTCACCCATGTCCTCAAGAACTAAACGAACTACTCACGAGACATCATACGGAACATGATCAGAGGTGATATGATGATGAATAACAATCTGAACATAAACTTGGTTCAATGGTTTCACTCAATAGCATCAACAACAAGTAGAAATCGATACCGGGAGAGTTTCCCCTATCAAACAATCAAGATCAAACCCAAATTGCTATGGCGGTGACGGTGTCCAGCGGTGATGACGGTGGTGATGATGGTGGAGATGATGATGATGGTGATGGCGATGATGTCCAGCTCGATGACGGTGACGATGGCGTCGATTTCCCCTCCCGAGGGGGAATTTCCCGGCGGATTCCTCGCCCGCCGGAGAGCTCTTTTCTCTCTCGGTGTTCTCCGCCCCGCAGAGGCGGCTGTAACTCTTCGCGAGGTACCCTCTGTGGCTTAGGTCTTCGGGACGAAGGGTTTGGCGAAGAAAAGGAGGCGAAAGGGGTCGTGGGCCCTCCACACCACAAAGCCGGCGTGGCCGGGCCTGGGCCGCGCCGCCCTAGGGTGTGGGCCCACCCCGGCTGCTCCTGGCTCCTCCTTCGGCTTCCTTCGTCATCTTGAAAAATAGGATTTTGGTATAATTTCCTTCCGAGTTGATCTTCCGAAATATTGCGTTACGACGGTGCTTTTTCCAGCAGAATCCGGCTCCGGTGTTCGATCCTCCAATAACGATGAAACATGCAAAATAGATGAAATAACATAAGTAATGTGTCCCAATATGAAATATATCAATGAATAACAGCAAATTATGATATAAAATAGTGATGCAAATTGGACGTATCAACTCCCCCCAAGCTTAGACTTCGCTTGTCCCCAAGCGAAACTGAGCTCGATAGACATGACCACATGTTTATGGAGTGAAGAGTCGATAAATAAAATACGGACAAGAAGCATCATATTCATTCACACAGGACATTATAGTAGACAACCTCTTATAACTCATATTGAAACAAGTATAGGGTAATCACAAGTAAAGGTGCATGAGAAATCATGATTGGTGATGGCAAACTTCGTTCTTGGTCAGAGAACAACTAACAGATTATATTTATCTTATTGAGCAGCGCTCTCATGTTAGAGTTTATAAGGCACAACTTGCATACTCAATCATAATGGTCTTCTCATGATCATTGATAACTTGCAAAGCTATATTCATTCAGATAAAACTTGTACTAAACAAGGAAGAATAAAAGACATGATGTAGCAAATCACAATATAATGGTTTGATCACAACTACTCAAATGCTTGCTTGAGATGGAGGGAAATAGGTTTACTGACTCAACATAAAGTAAAAGATAGGCCCTTCGCAGAGGGAAGCAGGGATTAAATCATGTGCTAGAGCTTTTTCAGTTTTGCAATCATATAAAGAGAATAAAAGTAACATTTTGAGAAGTGTTTGTTGTTGTCAACGATCAGTAGCGGGTATTCTAACCCCCTTGCCAGACAACCTCCTAAGAGCGGCTCCCATATTATTTTCATTTTGTGTGGCACTCCTTCCAACCTTTCTTTCACAAACCATGGCTAACCGAATCCTCGGGTGCCTGCCAACAATCTCATACCATGAAGGAGTGTCTATTTAGTTTAATTAATTTGGGACTGGGAATCCCATTGCCAGCTCTTTTTGCAGAATTATTGGATAAGCGGATGAAACCACTAGTCCATTGGTGAAAGTTGCCCAACAAGATTGAAAGATAAAACACCACATACTTCCTCATGAGCTATGAAACATTAACACAAATAAGAGATACTAAGTTTTGAATTGTTTAAAGGTAGCACATGAAGTATTTACTTGGAATGGCAGAAAATACCATGTAGTAGGTAGGTATGGTGGACACAAATGGCATAGGTTTGGGTTAAGGTTTGGATGCACGAGAAGTATTCCCTCTCAGTACAGGTCTTTGGCTAGCAAGGTTAATTAGCAAGCATAAGAGTCGAGGGAAACAAACTAATATACATGTGATAGAAACAATCATGCATCTTCCTTGTAAGCACAAACAATTTTACTTCAGAATAGTAAGCTATGAGCTAACAAGAAAGACAATGAAACATCTACAGGTATTTCTCTTTTCTATTTAAACCTTAAAGTGTTGTTGCTATTGACCCATGCTAAGTTTGCCAAAACCAAATAGATTTATTCAATGCTCCCAAAGTGATACCAATACTAACAACAAGGTGAATCATATAGTAAAGATTGCAAACTAAAATAAGATGTGCAATATGTAAATGATAAGTCTTCTCATTAATATTCCATAACGATAACTCACACCAAGGGATACATAGACAACCAACTAAAGGAGAGATACTTCCAAACGCAACCCATCTTATATGATAACTTCCCTACTCATGATATGACACTACTTGACAATAAAAGTAAAAGGTAGTGATAATGTGATACCGCGGCACTCCCCCAAGCTTGGAACAAACCAAGGGGATGCCAATACCGATGATGAATTACTCCTTCGGCGATGGTGGTGATGAATTCCTGACAAGCTTCTCAATAAGCTCCTGAAGCTCGTCAATCCTGTGTATGAGATTGCGAATCATCTCTGAGTTGTGCTCGACGCGGTTAAAGAGTCTGTCTGATGGCGAGTCCCAGCTCTTGGAGTTATTTCCCACTCTTCAGCCTTCAGTGCTCCTTCTCTCTCCAGCAGTGTTAGAGCGATCTATATCCCACTGGCTAGGCAATGCTGCCTTGGGAGTCCCTTCAATTTGATTATTGAAAATTAGATTGTGGAAGGGGTGATGAGTGCCTGATGGAGATGTTCTCGGAGCTAGGTAATGACGTGGAACCGCTCCTCCAAAGGCGAATTCTTGCGCTCTTGTTTGCACTAAAAGGGTTGTCCATCACCTTGATGCTTGCGATGGTAGCACGCGGGCTTGCGCGCGAGTCTTCCTCCACCTCTTCTTCATCTTCTTCCTTGACGTCCTTGACTTCCTCTTTCCACCCAAGATCTCGATCATCTTCATCCGGAAACTCCTTGCCCTTGTTCTTGGAAACCATGGTGCTTCTAAACCGAAAACAGATCCTGGCAGAAACAGCTCGAAACAAAACACGTCGAAAACACGATATACGGACCTCCAGGGGTCCGGGGGATTATATAGCAAAATTTTTCACGACAAACGGAAAGTACCAGATCGAACCAGAGTCGGAAAGGGGCGACGGGGCGGCCAAACCATAGGCCGGCGCGGGCCCAGGTCAGGCCGCGCCGCCCTATGGTGGCACCCCCTCGTGCGTCCTTTCCACTCCGTTTCGAACTCGTAATTTCTCATATTTTCCAAAAACAGCAAAAATATAGTTCGGAAGGTAAATTGCGTACTTTTCATTACCAGTACTGTTACCTATTCAAAGTTGAGTTCGCGGATCGTCAATTTGCCCTTTGATGAAATCTTCCGGTGTCTCCACTTGAATAATATCAACATCAACATTATAGGAATCACCTGAGATATAATGCTTGAGTCTTTGTCCATTCACCACTTGCGTAGCATTGCCTTGGAGAGAGCTAATTTTGATTGCTCCTGAACGATACACCTCCTCGACAACATATGGTCCTTCCCATTTCGAGAGTAATTTTCCTGCAAAGAATCTGAGACGAGACCGATACAATAGGACTTTATCCCCAATATTAAATTCTCTTTTGATAATCCTCCTATCATGCCATTTTTTAACTTTCTCTTTAAAGAGTTTAGCATTTTCATAAGCTTCACTTCTCCATTCATCTAAGGAACTCAATTGCAACAACCTCTTATCACCGGCAAGTTTAGGATCTTTATTTAATTCTCTAACAGCCCAATAAGCTTTGTGCTCTAGTTCTAAAGGTAAATGACAAGCTTTCCCATAAACCATTTTATAAGGTGACATTCCCATGGGATTTTTATAAGCAGTTCTATAAGCCCAAAGTGCATCCTTCAATTTACTAGCCCAATTCTTTCTAGTTTTATTAACAGTCTTTTGCAAGATAGATTTAATCTCTCTATTTGATAATTCTACTTGACCACTAGTTTGAGGATGATAAGCAGAAGCAATTCTATGATTAATACCATACCTAGCAAGAGTTTTTCTAAAACCTCCATGAATAAAATGAGAACCTCCATCACCATAATATATCTAGGTACTCCAAATCTAGGAAAAATAATATCTAAGAGCATTCTTAAAGAGGTCTCACCATCAGCGCTTTTTGTAGGTATAGCTTCCACCCATTTAGTAACATAATCAACAGCAACAAGTATATGAGTGTTACCTTCTGAAGACGGAAAAGGTCCCATGAAGTCAAATCCCCAACAATCAAACGGTTCAATAACAAGAGTATAATTCATAGGCATTTCATTGCGTCTGGAGATATTACCAACCCTTTGGCATTCATCACAAGATAAAATAAACTTTCTCGCATCTTTGAAGAGAGTTGGCCAATAAAAACCTGATTGTAGAACCTTTTGCGCGGTTCTTTCTCCGGCGTGATGTCCCCATAAGCACTACCATGACATTTACTCAATATCTCCCGTTGTTCATATTCGGGAACACATCTTCGCATAATACCATCCACTCCTTCTTTATATAAGTATGGGTCATCCCAGAAATAATGCCTCAAATCATAAAAGAATTTCCTCCTTTGCTGAACTGAAAAGGTTGGAGGCAAGTACTTGGAAACAATAAAGTTAGCATAATCAGCATACCAAGGACTGTCTCGCGAGCTCACCTTTATTACAGCCAATTGTTCATTTGGAAAACTATCATTAACGAGAACAGGATCATAAGCAATATTTTCCAATCTAGACAAATTAGCAAAGAACAGGATTATCGCACCTTTCCTATCTACAATATGTAAATCAAATTCTTGCAAAAGAAGTACCCATCTAATAAGCCTTGGCTTAGCATCTTTCTTTGTCATTAGGTATCTAATTGCAGCATGATCAGTATGAATAGTAACTTTTGAATCAACAATATAAGATCTAAATTTATCACAAGCAAAAACTACAGCTAATAATTCCTTTTCAGTTGTAGCATAATTTCTTTGAGCAGCATCAAGAGTTTTACTAGCATAATGAATAACATTCAGTTTTTTATCTACTCGCTGTCCAAGAACAGCGCCTACAAAGAAATCACTAGCATCACACATAATTTCAAAGGGTAAATTCCAATCAGGGGTTCAACTATAGGAGCAGCTTGTTAAGGCTTTCTTAAGAGTTTCAAACGCTTCCTTACAATCATCATCAAAAACAAATGGTACATCTTTTTGAAGAAGATTAGTAAGAGGCTTTGAAATCTTAGAGAAATCTTTAATAAATCTCCTATAAAACCCAACATGACCAAGAACACTACGAATACCTTTAACATCCCTCGGATAAGGCATCTTCTCGATTGCTTCAACTTTAGCTCTATCAACTTCAATACCTCTCTCAGAAATTTTATGTCCCAATACAATTCCTTCATTAACCATAAAGTGGCATTTCTCCCAATTAAGAACAAGGTTAGTTTCTTCACATCTCTCGCAAAACTTTATCAAGGTTTCGCAAGCAGCTATCAAAAGAATTCCCATAGACGGAAAAATCATCCATGAATACCTCTACAATACTTTCACAAAAACCATGAAAAATAGCAGACATGCATCTTTGAAAAGTAGCAGGAGCATTACATAAACCAAAAGGCATGCGTCTATAAGCATAAGTTCCATAGGGACAGGTAAAAGTGGTTTTCTCTTGATCTTTAGCTTTAACAACAATTTGTGAAAACCCAGAATAACCATCAAGAAAGCAAAAATGAGTATTTTTAGATAATCTTTCTAGCATTTGATCAATAAAGGGTAAAGGGTAATGATCTTTTTTAGTAACTTTATTAACTTTTCGAAAATCAATGCACATTCTATACCCTACAACTACTCTTTGAGGAATGAGCTCATCATTATCATTAGGCACAACAGTCATACCTCCTTTCTTGGGAACACAAGGTGCACAGGACTAACCCATCTACTATCAGCAATAGGATATATAATACCAGCTTCAAGGAGTCGTAGTACCTCATTCCTTACCACTTCTTTCATCTTTGGAATTAGACGACGCCGAGGTTCAACAACAGTGCTTTGCATCATCTTCCATATTAATAGCATGTTGGCAAATAGAAGGAGAAATCCCCTTCAAATCATCAAGAGTGTAGCCAATAGCGCCTCGATGCTTCTTCAATATTTCCAATAACCTTTCTTCCTCAATCTCTGAAAGCTTAGAACTAATAATAACAGGATATATTTTCTTATCATCAATATGAGCATATTTAAGATTATCAGGTAAAGGCTTTAAATCAAAAACAGGATCTTCCTTTGGTGGCGGTGTTGTACCCAAATCTTCCACCGGTAAATCATGCTTGAGAATAGGTTGGCGAAGAAAAATTTCCTCAAGCTCATCTCTTTCTTTCCTAAAAATTTCGCTCTCGCTATCCTCCAAATGTTGCTGCAAAGGATTATTAGGAACAAGAACAATAGATGCACATTGCTCCATTTTAATATCATTACTAGGCAAATCAGCTTTATAAGGAGTTTTAGTAAATTTAGAGAAGTTAAACTCATAAGATTCACCAGCAAATTTAGTCAAAATTTTCTCTTTCTTGCAATCTATAATAGCTCCACAAGTATTTAGAAAAGGTCTACCAAAAATAATAGGACAATAATCACTAGCAGCAGAACCAAGTACCAAAAAGTCAGCAGGATATTTAATCTTACCGCATAAAACTTCCACATCTCGAACAATACCAATTGGAGAAATAGTTTCTCTATTAGCCAGCTGAATAACCACATCAATATCTTCAAGTTCACAAGAATCAATTTCGTGCATAATCTCCGTGTAAAGCTCATACGGAATAGCACTAACACT